>NW_024741901.1:20477582-20615082 GCF_018991925.1 Homarus americanus | reverse complement strand
CCACTTCCTGTCATATATCTAATTAATCACATTAATAGTTAATTATCTCTGATGCAAATATGAATTAAATACTACTATTCGTTATATCTCTTACTTTGTCTAGCTAATAGCATGCAGTGTTGACGCAGCACGTGTAAGTATAATCTTCTGTATATTATAAGCGTGTGTCTTGTACTGCAGGATGGTCGCAGCAGAATACTGATCAGTGTCATATATTGAGTGGCAACGAGGGAGCAGGTGCTGTCCTCCCTCAACACCGACTATTGTTAATATCATTTCTTTGGAACACCTAAAAATTAGCCACCCCAGTTTATTTCATCTTTAGATTAACCACCCTAACCTAACCTATTTATGCTTAACCTAACCTAATCTAACTTAACTTAACCTAACCTAACTTAACTTAACCTAACCTAACCTAACTTAACCATTTATTTTTATAACTCCAAGCTCTCCAAGATATCATGGAGGATGAATGTAAGGAAATACTGCCTCACACACACACACACACACACAGGGTGGTAGATCTATGGAACAGTCTACGAACTCATGCTGTTAATGGTGTTAATGCTACAATGTACTCGTGGTGTTAATGCTACAATGTACTCGTGGTGTTAATGCTACAATGTACTCGTGGTGTTAATGCTACAATGTACTCGTGGTGTAAATGCTACTGTGGGGTTATGAGATATTGGTTCACACTCAGGATGGGATGGAGAAAGGAAACTCACAATGTGCTCTCTGTATACATATTGTATTGGATGTACAATGCAGCTTGGTGCTGGGTAGGCAGCATGGTTACAAGCGTTGAGTAGAGAGAGCTGGTTGGTAAGGGTGCCAGAAGAAGGCACGCAGCTTGAGGGACGCCAAGGTCGCCGGCTGGAGCGGGAGCCGCCAGGCTGGAGTGGAGGAGGTGGTGTTGTTTGCTGGTGGCAGTAGGTAGAAAGAGAGTGGTCACAGCGGTGTCATGTCTTATAAGGCAGGGGTAGGCGTGGGTTAATAGTTGACCTCCGCTCCGTCGGCGGCGCTGGAGACGTAGGCTGGGGAATTCGAGAAGGTTCGGCTAACCAGCGACAAACGGCGTTTGTAGGGGAGGAATCCACTACACTACAATGTACTCGTGGTGTTAATGTTACAATGTGCTCGTATCAATCGTGCCACCTCTGGAGCCCCTCTGACAAACTGTAGTTCGCAGGCTGATGGGGAGCAATGGTATGAATAATAGAGGCACACAGATGGCAGAAGAGGTGTGTGTGTGTGTGTGGCATCACTGACATGATCTTTGCTGCCCGCCAGATACAGGACAAGTGCAGAGAACAGAGTCGTGACCTGTACATGGCCTTCATTGACCTAACCAAGGCCTTCGACTCGGTCAACAGGGAAGCCCTCTGGTGGACCCTCAGCCGTTTTGGCTGCCCACCAAAATTCATCGCCATTGTGAGGCAACTCCTCGACGGCATGAATGGCAGTGTCCTGCACAATGGCACCCAGTCCTAGTCATTCCCCATCCAAACGGGGGTAAAACAAGGATGTGTACTGGCGCCAACTCTCTTTTCCATTTTTTGGCTGCCTTCCTTACTCGTGCTAGCGCCAATTTAGCCGGCGGGGTGGACATAGAGTACCGGATTAAGGATCTTTTCAACATAAGACGACTCCAGGCAGGAACAAAGGTTTCGGCAGCTTCCATTACTGAACTTCAGTATGCAGACGACCTCACCCTTGTCGCTCACACTGAACGTGACCTACAGGAGATCCTGAACACCAATGCAGATGCGTATGCACACTTCGGCCTTGAGGTGAATGTGCGAAAGACTCAGATCATCTTTCAGCTTGCCCCTGGTTCAGCCACACCTCCACCATCCATCCATCTTAGCGGTACTACCCTCTCTAATGTTACCCACTTTTAGTATCTCGGCCCCCACCTGTCCACCACCGCGGATATCGATGAAGAGATTCAACATTGGATCAGATGTGCATCTCAAGCCTTTGGCAGATTCTGTACCCGTGTCTTCAGCTGGAGAGAGCTGAAATTATCTACAAAGTTGCACGTATATCGAGCAGTGGTCCTTCCCACTCTGCTATATGGCAGTGAGACTTGGGTTGCACACAAGAGGCACCTCAAGGCACTTGAAAACTTTCACCAACGTAGTCTACGTTCCATCCTCCAAGTTCGCTGGGAAGACACGAGAACAAATGCCAGTATTATTACTGACACCAACTGTAGGAGTATCGAGGCTACCATTATCCATGAACAACTACGTTGGACTGGCCATGTTACCCGCATGGACGACAGTAAACTGCCAAAGCAGCTACTTTACAGTCACCTAACGAACAGTAAACGTAACGCTAGCGGGCAACTGTAAAGGTATAATGATAGTCTTAAGACAAACCTGAAAAAGTGCCAAATCGACCCCCTCACCTGGGAGACGATCACTCCACACCGTAACGCTTGGAGGATCACCACATAAGAAGGTGTTAACACTTTCGAATTATCCCGACTGCAAACCGAGGCAGACAAGCGCCAACGCCGGAAAGACGCTGCCACCGCCCCTCGCGCACTAGATATAGCCCTCTACATGTGCAACAAATGTGGACGACCCTGCGGGTCTCGTATCGGCCTCTTTAGTCACCTCAAAACTCACCAACCTAGGTGACATCTCTAATAACTCATATCATTGTATCATAGCTGGATGATCGTCATACTCGATTCCGAGTGACAGCAAAGTAGTAGTAGAAGTGTGTGTGTGATCTGAAAGCAACATGAATGGACTTAACACACACCCGGTATGTAACATGACATACGAAGGACCTCAGATGAGTTCAGTAAGTATAGTTATCTCATCACTATTGATCAGTGTCACGAGCCCGTTGAACTTTGTCGGTGGGGTGAGAGAGTGTCAAGACCCGCGATCTTGCTGGTGACTTGCCGTAGTAACTTAGTAGCGGTACAACACACGTAGAGTGGAGGCTTAAAGCAAGTACTGTTGATAAGAGATGGACAGAGTAAACAGCTGGAGGAGATTGGATACACCGTGTAATAAGTGAGTTGGTGAAGGTCGTCTTCCACACACTGGGTAGGATCACTCACTTTTCATGTCCACTCTCTCTCTCTCTCTCCCACTCTCGCTTTGATACATCATTCGTGGTGTAGTGTGCAGAGCTACTTACAGTACGTGTGTAAAGGCCATAGTTGTTGAAATAGAGAAATACTTATTAAATAACCTAACTAGGTCGACGGTTACAGGATGTGATGACACAACTTCCGGACCAGATGACCTCGTTACAGTTGTGTATAGATACAGTACTACATTGCCCTGCTCGAGACACGACCACCATAGCTCATTGTTAAGTAGAATTGTTATAAGGGACCGTTGAATTATTGTAGAGGTGAGTCCCGAACTCTGGCTAGAAAGTGTCGGTATCTGGCGAGTCGTTAATGTACAGTAACTAAAAGCTTATAGACAAAGTCTATGTCGTAGTTGTATGAGTGTTTGTAAAGCTAAGGTTTGTTTGTCATTCTGGTAAACTGTATAATGACTTCCTGAAGTAAATCTACATACACCTTTCTGTACTTTTTGTTATTTTATTCTTGTGGAAGCCTTCCTGTGTGCCATACAGGAGCTGTATACTAATAAACCACACGTATAATGTAACTTACGTATTTGTTGAAACCTTCAACTCTTTACCAATTACTGTAGGTGTTAATATGTTTACATCATTCATACGAACATGAGAACTTATGTACACTGTTTACTTTGTAACCTTATAGCTTATGTCTCCCGGGTGAGCTGCTGTCTGTTGTTATTTATAATTTCACAACTTATTTGCCCTTCGGGCGGTTTGTCTGTCCTCTGTTACTTTGTTAAGACCTTCATTATCCAGTGTTAGTACGGGAGAATACCGTAGTACTCGGAGAAAACCTGCCATGTTTGGTAAGGTCACGCTGGATGAATCACCCCTCACATCTGACCCAGGCGGGGGATTGAGCCAAAGACTCAACCAAGAGCTACCACCAACACCCATCTGAACAGAATTTTTTTCAGGTTTGCCCCGTGAGGGAGCTAGTTTATTGGGCATCCCCTTGCATCCTGTGCAAGGCGAAGCGCAAAGGCGTTTTCAGCGCCCAACAGGGAAGCATGCGGAGTTCATGCTTGCCTTCTTGACTCATGCATTAAGGACGCAAGTGTTTGTAGGGCCATAGATTATGCCGGCAAATTACATATTGTGACAGGGGGGATGAGTGTGTGGGGGAAAATTCCCGGTACAATTCATCTGTTCGTCGTGTAGGTCCGCCACCCCTTGAGCCGCCATGGTGATGTCTCTCATATAACAAACTTCACCCTAAGTATCTGAAATGTTGCACCGATGAGTCTAAATCTGGTTGACCTTGGCGAGCAGTGTCATTGCGAGGTGTAGAGATGAACAGGAGGAGCGCTCAGTGGGTTGGTAGTTGGTTAAGGGAGCATGTTAGCCTCAGACTAGTACGTCTTTGACTGTAGTTGAAGTAACTAAATTTTCCTAAAAGGGTGGTTGATCAGGTAATCGTTGTAGTGGCCAAGAAGAACGCCAAGTAGATTATATGATCACTTAATTCCTTCATGTGGTAATATCTAGGCAGATAATACACCATGCAGATACAACTTTAAGGTTATGTTGTTTCAATGTCATTCACAATCATAAACATCCCCGGCACTCTAGTGTCTCAGCTCGTAGTAGTGTAGCGTTAAATGTGACGTGTTATGAGGCCACACGCTCTCTTTGCTATACCTGGCTTAGTCGAATAATTGGAACCCCGGTATAAAGATAGAGAAGGTTTGTTGACAGACAACTACGTTCTTCACATACCTTGAACACTTCCCTTGTGTTCTGTGAGAACGATCATGGCGGATGTTGTTGCCGTCTCGCCAGAGGTTGTATGAGGATGAATCTTAGGTGGTGTGGTGCCCCAGATACGTGATGGAGCAGTGTAGGAGAGACGGTTAAAGGGCACCTTAGACGCTGTTGATGCCCACTTATGATTACTTAGTTTCTGAATGTTTTCTGGTAATTTCCTTCCTCTTTTATAAGTTTCGAATATATTTAGCAGACAAGTAACACCTGTGGCTGGTAACGCATCCAGAGCCATGATGCAAAAGGCGAAAATCTGTTGTATGAATCGCCTCTCACCTACATAAACACATGGACCACCTCCTCACTCTCAAGAAACAAACAGCTCACATATTCATACAGTTCTTTGGCTTCACCCTTACACCGCACGCCTGTTTGTTCAGAAGTAACAGGTGTGATCACAAGGTTGGGTCACTGCGAGGCTTGTTATGTCTCGGCGGTAGACATTAACATAATATGGCTGCAGCACTACACTCTACGCTAGTCTACAATCATACATGCATCACTGAAGGTACATATACATCCCGTCGCGCCACAACAAAACCCATCTTTAATTTATTATTTCCACCACGTATCAGCTTACTAACCGTTTGGGTGGTCGGTCTGTTCTTTTTTCATTTAATACGACCTTCATTGTCCAATGTTAGTGCAGGAGAAAACCGGAGTATCCGGATAAAACCTGCCATGTTTGGTAAAGTCAAATTGGATAAATACCCTTCTCATGACTAACCCACGCCAGGGATCAAACTTGGAATACATTATACCACCAACAACCTACACTTGCGACAGAAAACACTTAATATCGACATCCTCTGAAATATTAACGTGAAAGATCCACATAAAAGGTTTGGATAATAAAATTAATTGATATTCTTGTCAATTAATTGATATTCGAGCCATGAACAAGCGCGCCGATGGAAAGTATTCGTGGACAGAGTCTGGTAGAGCGAGAGTCGTGTACACCCATGGTAATGAACACCAGGGCAAAAGTTCATCCTATAATTTAGAGTTCACTTGTAAATAATCAATATTAGTCGTAATGTGAAAATATAATGAGCTGAGGCATCTACATTGTTTACATTATGTGATTAGTTTGTGTTACTGGTTTTTAAGACAATCGATCAGTGCCACTCGATGATTTTTAAGACATTACCATATTGGTGATTTTGCCACCGTCAGCTAAATCATTAATAACGGATTGCAAAGTTACACGTTGTTCAGTAAGAAATATAAGTGAGTTTAATAAGTTAGTGAAGGTTAATTTAGACGTGTTCTGCGGGGAAATGACTTTATAAGATTGTATTGTAGAGACCGCGACTGATTACGGCTTGGCGATAGGGTAATCATAGCTATCAACCTTTCATTGTTAGTACATCTTATCTTGACAAATATCACAAATTTAGTGTCTTTAGTTAGAACATATTTGCCGAATGACTATATACTGTATGGATAAATAATATACAGTACTGTATATATACACATATAGCTAGAAGCTTTAAGATCTGCTACTTTTGGGTAAATTTAATTTATATATAAAAGGAATTACTTCATTAATTCCAAGCAGGAAGATTAATCTTTCTTAACCCACCGGGTGTTAGGGGTTTCAGCTGAATAAAATCCCCTGGCGTTAGCTGTACCCATACCGGAACACTCAGCATGTAAACTTTGTGGTAAACCTTTAAGCATATAATAATTGACCTATTACTCCTGGTCATATCTTAATTTGTTTCTCAAAGATACAGGTTTCTCTCATCCGTTTCCATGCGGTTGTGTTTTCAATCACTACAAGGACCGATTGACAAGATTAGATTGCCCCTGAGGGGGCTAGTTTATTGGGCACCCCTTACATCCTGTGCAAGGTGAAGCGCAGAAGCATAACCAAGATCACTCTACATTGACCTTGCTCATAACGCTAACGCAACTGTGCCAATGGAAACAACCGTGTACATTTCAATGTGATTTATTTTTGTCACTAACGCTACCGCGTGATTGAAATCCTAGCTTTAGAGTTGTGAATTTTTTGGAATAACCTGCCAGAGAAGGTTGTGACGGTAATGTGCGTAACTCTCACTTGTACACATCTAGGGTTCGATACTCTGCCCGGACACACAAGGGTGTTATCCAGTGTGACCCTACCAAGTAACCAAACATCACAGGTTTCCCGGTCCCCGGCTTCCTCCTGTACTAACACCTGATAGACTAAACGCACGGTTAGCAAGCTGACAAGTCCTGAAAATTATAAGAAACAAAAGGCGACCAACACGGGCGCATGTAGCTAACCAGTTCAGGTAACAAATGACTGACCGGCTAGGAGCCGGCACTAGCAAAATGGGTAAAAAAAAAAAGCAATTACTGTAACTAGGGATTAAGGATTTTTAAAGGAACCTTGCATCTCGGCCAGAAAGGAAGGAATTTAAGAGTTTTATCGTATAACTTCAAGGGTTAAGGGAAGTTTGGGCGTGTCACTCTCCTTCTATTTTCCTCTTTTATTTATGTTCTTTCCCCGACACTGATGATTGTCTTGCTAAAGAAATATAAAATCTGCAATTCTGCATCATTCACTCGCCAGATCTCACTTTTCTCTGCATAGTAATTCCTTTGTAGCCTCATTCTCTGGTTAGTAGAATCTGGTCTCCTTATAACCCTGAGAAGCTTCCATAAGTCATAATAAGAGATATGTTATGGTTTTATGTAAGGAGTCCATTTGTCTGAGTTTTTGTATCCGGATTTTGGAATGAAATCCAATACTACACAAGTAGGACGGCCACTGTAATATCGAGTGATGCAACAACAGTACATTGAAAATGGGTGTCTTTACTACCCTGTGTGTTATCCTCGTTGACTGTTTATATATATGTATGCATGTATGAATTTTTACCCATATGAATTTGTTTTGCAGTACGACAGTTTCCCCTCATGTTGTAGGCAGCGTGAGTGTATGTCTTGTGCAGTCAGCTGTTACCCTCAGACGGTCCACACCATTGGCCTGGGTAGTTAGTGTGATGGCCCTTCCGAGAATCCTTGCTGCTAGTACTTTACGGTGTTACACAATACGGCAGTCACATAAACTATTGGCACTTTCGACATGTAGACAGTTTTTGTCAACCTCTAAGTAAGCATATCAAGTGTTGTTCATTCGTGTCCGGTGAAGAATTCTAGGTTAAAAATGAAAGTTGTTGCTACCTATAATTATATAGCAACATGAAGGTCAATGTCAAAGGTGTCAGTGGTGGGAACAAATCTCTCAGGTCTCTCTAGATATTAGTGTTCATTATAAGTTTGTGTGGTCTTCAGGGACAATATCATTACTTATTTGAACAATGCGATCAATTCATATACAGTACTTATAATGTAAAAGTGATACAAGTCCTGGGCATAGTGAGTGTGAAATGTTGAGAAGTTTTGCAATGTCATTGTGTGTGGGAGAATCGGTAAAATTTTAGTTTCGGTCAACCTTATATTTACCTATAACCTAACCTAGCCACAGAACCCAGGAACTATATTTAACCTAAACGCCTAGACCCCCCTAAGATTCCCCAGATGACCGTAACTAAAATAATACTGGAGAATTCAGTTAAAATTTTGGTATGTAAGAAGAGTAAAGGTGTAATATATGTACAGTTTGGTGGATAAATTTTTTATTTTGGATAACACAGGAATCTTAGGAATTTTATCTTTGCAATCAATAATTTTGACAATTCTAATATAATTTTCTTCTACGATGTTTCCCTCGCAAATGACCTAACCTAACCGGGAGTCTTTGCCCCCCTGAACCCCCCAGCATATATAAGTTGTTTGCAAGGGAAATGTCATTAAAGAAAAGTGTCTTAGAATAGTCGATACTACCTATAGTAATGATGAAATTCCTAAGATTCCCAGTAATTATGTAGTTTACAGCAACCACAGAATTCCAGAATTCACTACACTCAATCGATAGAACTATTTTTTCTATGATTGTTTTCTTATATTACACTTCCGTCGCAAATTGATAATTAGGAAGTTATTGAATTTTAAAAAGAATAAAATCAGAGCACCTGTTGTCCCTATGCTGTTGCTCAAATTGTGTGTTCGTACGTTCGCTTACCTTCCGCACATGTGCCGGGGGCAGCCACCAATCAAATCGGGGGTGGCCACAGCCAATCAAATCCAATAAAAAATCTTGACTTTTGATTCAACCAATTAGCGTTCAATATTTGGCGTGGGTGCTAAGATGGGGACATTTTTAATCAGTTGCAACAGGGAGCCATAACGTGCTGGGTGCGATTTCGATTATTGGAAGTTTATTGTATTATTTAATTCTAAAAATAAGGAAACATTAGAGAACAGAGGAACCCACGACGTATTCTGGTTCCTGACTCGGAGTAAGGTAAGAAATACTCTAACAGCTATTTATAGTCTCGTGGAGGCTGACCACGTGACTCTAGGGTTATTTATTACATAGCACTTGGGGGTCTGGGGGCAAAGCCCCCGTCTAGGTTGTTAGGTAAGGTTTAGTTTGGTTATATGGTATAAGTTAGCAAGCACAGAGTACCGGGAATTCAGAACACGCAGTCAATAGAACTATTATGGGGGGGCGAAATCACAAACGAGTGATTTCTGACAAAAAACAAAGGTCATATTTGAACTAATCGCATCAAAACCCATCAGAAAACCACTTTTTTTTTTTCTTTTTCAAATTTCATGGTTGCTGTAATATGCACATTTACCAGATTCCCGTGTTGTCTGAAAGTGAGATACATGTACAGTACAGTAATGCTATTTTTGGTAATCATGATGTGTTTTTGTGTCCTTAAAATTTTCTATTTTCCAAAAAATATAATTACCGGTGTCATAATTATATCCAACATAATTTCTAATAATCATTATTTGTTGAGAAAATGGTATCTGACACTACAAAAGATGACTGTGAACTAACTTAGGATTACATTGAATATGCATGAGGATAGCAATGTCACCTCTTCCAACAAATTGTTACATTAAATCATTTACCGTAGGCCTCGGGTATTTGTCCAGAATTCTCTCCACAAATATCCGCTGCCTATCGACAAATTTTGTATTAGAAACAGTCAGTTCCTTCCTTTGAGAAAATTGCCAATAACAATGAGGAATTGCAAATTTTTAGGTTTTGTTTTTATAGCTTTTCTTATAAATACTGGACTTCAAAATGCCACTTACAGCCAATGTCATTTTGGATATGTTGGGGTTTACAAACAAACACTTCCCAGCAACAATTCCACGCACAAATTCTTTCAGTGAGTGCTACATTACCTTTTACTCATCATCTTCGCCAATGATCAGCTCATTAGCCGCTTGGGCAGTCGGTCACGTCTCTGTTATGCACTGTTGGCATGTACTGACTCCAGAATGTATCTGTACCTGCACCAGTGTTGGTCAAGTCTGTAGTATAAGCTAGGCAGTTGCAGTCATTCTAATTTCTCTGGGTAAATGAGGTGTCGTAGTGCAGGCACTAGGACATTTTCGATCAACTGATAGTCTCTAGCATATTTCGGGGACCAGAAAGGGTGACAGTGCTCCAGGCGGGTAAGTTCCTCACTCTTGAAGAGCATTGAGGGATGAACCATCTAGTTATCTGAATGACCTTATAAAACCTGCTAGCTTAGTTGCTTCGTACATCTCTCACAATGGTATAGCTTCTGGCATGTCATTTATGAAACCTACAAATAACGGGCTCAGTACACTGCACTGTGGTACCCTGCACGGGTACACATGATGATTTCATGCCATTAATCATCACACTGCTTGCAGTTATGAAGCAAGTGTCCGATCCACACTAGGACACTGCCCTGAATCTCGTACCCTTCCAGTTTAATTCTCAGCGTTTCATGGAGCCTTTTACAGTATATGACAAAACCATAACACTCACAGTAACCTTCTCACATCCAATCTAAAATAGCCTGGGATACAGTGGTGAGAGGCAAGTGTGATACTGTACTGCTATATCACCTACTAATAACAAATGCATTGTTTTTG
The DNA here is from genome assembly GCF_018991925.1 of Homarus americanus. NCBI lineage: Eukaryota > Metazoa > Arthropoda > Malacostraca > Decapoda > Nephropidae > Homarus > Homarus americanus. The sequence continues at coordinate 20,604,207 of NW_024741901.1, read as the reverse complement.
TCTCTGTTACCTCCAGGAAGGTATGTAAAAATTTTCCCTTATTGTCTCTTAAGTCCATCTAGGCACAGTTACACAAAGAGAAATGAAGTTTGATGGATTTGGGTATGTATATGGATGTACAGTAACCCAACAAGATCTAATATTGTGTTGTTCTATTTGTCCTACTTTCTTTCAGCCATGAGCCGGAATACGATATTGTGATAGTGGGTGGCGGGATTGTAGGCATGGCCACAGCTCGAGAACTGGCACTCAAGCACCCACATCTAAAACTTAGTGTCGTGGAGAAGGAAGACAAGCTTGGTAAGTACAGTGAGTTTTCCTTTAACCAGATTCATTGCTGTATGCCATCATAGCTTGCCTAAGGTCTGTAGGGAGTTGTGTTGCTAACCAATCAGCATTGTGCCACAGGCTGCCTGAACAGCAGTATCAAAATATTGTACAGGTACAGTATAAGCAAATGTGCTAGGATGCATTGAGGCAATTTCTGTGATTGGTATGGCAAATTGGATTTAAAACTGGAGCTCAAACTGCTGTAGTTGACATCTCATGAAAAACTGATGGCTTTCCCAAATCTACATATTGGATATTTGAATTCTGGTTAGTGGAGAAATTGTAATCTATTGGTAAGTTTCATAATACAGTACAGTATCTGTGACTGTTATTTATATATACCCAGTACTGTACAGTATATATAATTTCCTTGAAGATATTTTGTATTCTACAATACTCTGTGTGAGAGCTTATTCATAGACTAATACAATTTTTCACTTACTGTAGTCTGTTAAGTAACTTTCCTTTATTTATTTTTTTTGTAAGAGATGACTTTATAGGTTTCATGTGGCTGTAGGCAGTGTTTAGTAGAGAAGAATGATGTCTAGTGTCCTCTGTGTATTATCTGTTGTAAGTCAGTGTTACTCTGAGGAGGTCACCATTGTTGACTTTGCCCACCAAAATAACATGAACAGTGGGAAGAATATTGACATGTAAAGGTTACTTGTAATTACCCTGTACTGTATCTGATGAGACTAAATTTACATGCAAAGAGTAAAACATAAAAATAATTACAGGTATCCCCCAATTTTATGACCTCCTTATCTACAATACAGTGTTTCATTTGAACAATGGTGATATATCAAGACCACCCCCCCTATTTACAGTTAAAATAAAAATTGCATGAACGATGGTTATCGTCCAGCCAAAATTTCTGATATGTGGAATATGGAGTACTTCTCTCGCTGCACTTGTCAGCTGCAGTCTACCCGTGCACTGCCATACGGTGCACTACAGTCCCAAGCTTTGCTCCATGGTGATCGCACATGTTTGTGATCGTGTAGGTCAACGATTATTGGTCAGTATCAATGTTGCTACTTATCGGTGTTTTTGTTTATTTATTTAACTATTTTTTTTCTTTTTTACATTGAAAGGACATCACTAATGCTCACATAGTACTGTTTTGGTGACTGTGAAGTGATTTTTGCTCTTGTTTTTGGTGACTTCTCGAAGGGGACGTGATGACGACCAAGGTAATTCTTAATGATATGTAAAGTGTTTAATTGTGTTTTATGTCCATTAATTATTATTGTAGGAATTTTATTTTCAGTAATACATATACAGTATGTGTTGGACTGGCTGAGAACGTATCTCATTGAACCCATGTTATACTGGTCCTGATTTACGATATTTCAACTTATGGGTTTTCTGGACTGTAATCCCATCATCAATAGGGGATACCAACCTTAAATCATGAGTACCTGTACAGTACAGTATATTATAATAGAAACATATTCTTGCTCTCCTTATCACTGTATCTTCTTCCCCTGATACATGATCACACCATATACTGTATTGTATAGTACAATACAATGTATTAAATGTCATGTGGATGTACTTACAGTTATGCCCCTTTCTCTTACTGTACAGTATATACAGTATTTCTAGCAGTGTAAGAAGTTTGTGACTGTTTTTTTTTTAGATCTGATGGCAAGCTAGCATGCAAAATTAAACTGCAAATGATAGATCAAATTAATTTTAGGTCTTTGAAATGTTGAAGAAAGACTCGTGTGGCAAAATATATACATAATGGAATTTGTGTACTGTAGGTGGATAGATAATTGATGCTAGCATAATTTTACTGCTTCCAGATTATGATTATAACAAGATAATGCTACAAAGTGCATGAAGATTGCTTCAGTTGCATATTAAAGTAAAGCTTTAAAACTTTAGGCCTCAGTATAAATATTTGGTTTATACTGTACTGTACTGTATATTTTATAAGGATAGAACCGTAAGCTTTAGAATATACTGTACAAATCTAAATGATGGTTAGTTGTTTGTGATAATAACATAATTGCAGCATATAAAAGACATAGGAAGCCATATAACAATACTATTGGAACATGAATACTGTAGTGTATTATTGTCTTGCAGCTTTCCATCAAAGTGGACACAACAGTGGTGTGATTCATGCAGGGATCTACTATAAGCCTGGCTCTCTCAAAGCTCGACTGTGTGTTGAAGGCTTACAACTTGCTTATGAATACTTAGATAAAGAAGGTACTGAACTGTGAGTCTACTCAATTTTTAGAATAATTTATATGAATTACAGTCATCACTTACAAAACTTGCTGTGTAATAATTGTTACTACTTGTACTGTAAAAGGATCTTTATTGTCTTTACTGGTAGGTTGGTTTAGCTTTCACACAAATACAAATTATAAGTACTACATGTATTGTATAAACATAAAAAATATTTTCAGGAATACCATACAAGAAGTGTGGAAAGTTGATTGTTGCTGTAAATGATAAAGAAGTGGGCAGGTTACTAGACCTCTATGACCGAGCCATCCATAATGGTGTGCCTGACGTAGAGCTTATTGAAGGAAACGAGATAAAGAAATATGAACCCTATTGTCAGGTAAGTTTAACAGGCATTATTTGTCTTCTTGTAAGGCCTTATCAGACAACACTGTGATGGGGGTCTCGCTGTACTGAATAAAATGTCTGGCAATAGCCACAAAAGTTTTAAATTTGCATCCAGTAGTGAATGGGTTTGTGGAGATAGTTTATTAATCCCTTGGGTACAAGGAGTCTCTCTATGCTGAATAAATTACTCTGGCATTACCCAAATAAAACTCAAAAAGTGGTATCCAGGAGTGAAGCGGTTAGCTACAAGTAGATGGCTTTAGTGTCTCAGGTCATTTAGAGTACTGTACATACAATATACTGTATCTTTTCTCCCTTCTAACAAGCATAACACTTCGACAGCTGACCATATTTATACAGTAGTTAAATATTGCTCACTTATAGGTGGAGTCGGTTAGATAATTCGTGAATACTGTAGTATGAATCATTTTAAGGCATTTCCAAGGAAACTGTAAGAAATCCTGGGTGTTCAATGAAGAGTACAGTATTTTTTGGGTGGATGATAAATTGGGAAAATTATCTGCTGACAGCTATATGTTAGAAACCTCTGAGAGAGTACTTTACTAATGATCTTCTGTCATAGTTATATTATGATCTTTTTCAATCATTCATTTTTAATTAGGCCTTTGAAAAATATAGAAGGTAACATGTTCTCATTAGCCAGTCCTTTGTTTCCTAAACTCAACAGGAAATTTGTCATTGGAGGATTTAGAGCTGGCCTTCAGGAAACTCACTCACCTCAGGGAGGAGTCTCTCTCAGCTACACAGTCTCAGGAGTGCAGTACAGTATGTTGGTTTTGTTAGTTTTGGTCCATATACTTCATAGGTCAGTTTTAGACTATGATAAGCTTGAAATTCTTATTGAAGAATCAGACTTAAAAATTTTGGCAAAAGGCTTTGAATTTTCAAGCTTAGAAAGTGGGAAAATAGCATTTATCGTCCTCTGTGTCTGGTAAAGGCATTTCAAGATTAAAGATAATGTCTCACATTAAACAGCATTCTTTTCTATAAAATTTTAATTATTTAGTGAAATCATAGAAAACCAGCATTTTCAATCTCAAAGGGCACTACTCGGTCGAGTGTCCATACCTGGAGCTGGTGGACGCCCGCCCCACAAGGGGTCACAGCTCAAGGTTGAAGAAACTGTGAGGGCAAACTTTTTGGAGTGAGAATTGTGAACTCTTGGAACAACCTGCCAGAGAGTGTTGTGACGACACTGAGTGTGAGCTGTTTCAAGACCAGACTTGACCAACACTGGAGCAGGTTCAGATACATTCAGGAGTCGGTGCATGCCCAGTACTTGCCAACAGTGCGTAACAGAGGCGTGGCCAACGAGCCAATCAGTGGCGAAGAGGATATAGTAAAAGTAAAAAGTAACCCTTTGTGTGTGGGGTCACCTGAGCCGAATAAATAGAATATTAAAAGTGGCATCCCCATAGTGAAGGGGTTAAGGCATTTAATATGTGTGCTAGTGTACCACGGGTTCATGATACAGTACTAATAATGCATCATCCCTCACCTATACTGTATGTGGTTAGTCTACCCCAAGTGTGTTCAGAGCAGTGAGGGCTGGGTACTGTATCAGCCAAAACATTTATTGTTTGCTATCTAAATGAACACACTACACTTTTCCTACCTGGTTTGATATAGAATGCTTTTCTATGTAAGGAAGCACTTGAAGCTGTTTGGTGCCTCATATATCCCTTTTCTAGCTGCTGGAATATATAGTCATCGTAGATCATCATCAGGTTAGAAATGAAGGGTTGGTCCTGTTTTCCAATTGAGCTTGCATAGAGCTACTCCAGTCCCCTTTCCTCACATTTGGTAGTGAAGTGTTCTGAAACCAAGATTGGTACATCTCTCCATGAGTGTACGTGTATGGTACTTACATGGATGTGAAGACTTTAACCTTCTCCCTTTTCATTATACCTTCATACCAATTGCCTAATTTGTAGGTACTGGTGTGAAGATAAAGGTACATTCAACTTTCAAGTTTATTAGATTTTTCAGATTCTCGTCACAAATTATTGAGTCGCTTGGCACCTGGTTTTTAGTCCATAGACTTGTTGACTGTACAAAGTTGCCTTATCCCAGCTTACTAAGACAACAGGATTTCAAAATCAGTCCCTCAATTATAATTTCAAACAGTTCAATTAATGCTGCTTGCTTGGTGTTTTATATGCTATGTTTCTTTACTTGAAATTCATGGTCCATTTCCCTCCCCCTTTTCCAGGGTGTAAAGGCAATCTGGTCCCCTCATACTGGCATTGTTGACTGGGGATTAGTGACAGAACACTATGGAAAAAACTTCCGTGATTGTGGTGGTAGTATTTATCTTGACTTTAAGGTTACAGACTTCCAGCTCACAGAAGACAGTAAAACTGGGACAACAGCTGCAGAGTATCCCGTCAAAGTCATCAGTAATGGAAGGGTGAGTATCCTGTCCAGGTCATTAGTGGTAAAAGCTTAAGTATCGTCAAAATACAGGTATGTTTTTATGATTTAACTTATATTATGCATTAACAGATACTATCTTTGTGATGTTTACAATCAGTAATATGTCTATGCTAAATGATGTATACACATAAACTTGACATTTTTTGAAAACTTTTGCATGTTGGATTGGTCATCAGTTTTTGTAAAGCAGTCACTACTTGAACCAAGAAATAAGACTGTAGAGGAAAGTAGATTGTCTCTGTAAACTTTAAAAAGAAGGAAAAGGCAGAGTGGTTCTAGCAGGAGAAATTTTACTGGAATTGAGATTGTGCCAATTTTGGTGTAATTCATCAATGCATGTTTTCTTCCAGGCTGTGCGTTGCAAATATGTGTTGACTTGTGGTGGCTTGCAGTCAGACAAGTTAGCGAAGCTTTCTGGATGCTCCGAGGATCCCAGGATTGTGCCTTTCCGAGGAGAGTACCTCCTTCTGAAGAAAGATAAAGCCCACATGGTGCGAGGGAATATATACCCAGTGAGTGTTAGGCGTGATTTTTGTGGTATGTTAATATGTGATCTGTTCACATCGGACATACACACCTTTGTAACTTCATAAATGCTGTGATCTTACAGTACAGTATTGTAAGTTGAGCATTATCTTTCAGGTACCAGATCCTCGCTTCCCATTTTTGGGTGTGCATTTCACCCCAAGGATGAATGGTGACATATGGTTGGGCCCCAATGCAATTTTTGCTCTCAAACGAGAGGGATATCGGTGAGTAATCCTTTAACATTGTGATTATGGGTACTATAACCGCCAGTCAGGCTGTTAAAGGATAATCAGACTTGTCACGTTAAACTCGAACGTTATAATTCGGTCAAACCTGTTGAATACAATTCATTTTAGTATTTAAACAAAATCATACATGACAATCATAGCTATATAATTAGTCTAATCTTAACACTTACAATGAGTACTTAATTTGCCATATTTTATGTTGTCACAATGATAAACGATGCAATGGACACAGTCTACCTGTGTACACAATGAGTTCCAGTTAAACTTACGAGTTGAAAGTCTCAAGAGAAACCAGGTTAGGTGTTGCCTCTCTGGTCTGAATAGCTCCAGTGCTGATACCCTGCTGTCGCCTCCCCAACCCTCTCTGGATGGGTGAGGGCTGAGTCAGATGATTATACACAAACAAGCTCCCTTACTACCACCTAACACCTCACCTCCTCTGGGTCTCTCATCTTCAACCATCTCAACACTCTTTATACTGTATATGGGCAGGCACACCCAATAAACATGACATGACTTACAGCCTAACATAATGTTGTTTATGTGTCATCCTACTCATTACTGCTTGCGGTAACAGGTACAGTATAACCATGATGCAGGGTTGATGTGTTAAGTGACAGCTAAACCAGATGTATACCATAGGTGCATTGTTGTTAAAGGAAAACATTTTATTTAAAAAAATTAAAAGTAATATAATGAATGTAAATATATGACAATCATTGCAGATGGCTTGATATTGACACGAAGGAACTATGGGAATCTGTTACATACCGAGGATTTCAAAAGTTAGCACTGCAGTACCTTGCGTTTGGGTTCAAAGAAGTGTTATTTTCAGCATTCCCAAGACTTCAGGTACGTCATGTTTAAAATTTAAGTGACAATCAACCCTTAATTCTTTTAAAATCATTGAATAATTTTTTTTTTATCACTATGATTTACCATAGAGCATATTTTTCATAATTATGTTTGAACACAAAATATTGAATGTTGTACATGCCTGGTATTTTATGTTCATACTGTGGTACGATCTTGTACGATGTAATTTTGTGTGTACCCATGTGTGGTAGGGGGAATGTGTGCCAGAGGTAGTGGTGTGTGTGTAGCATTAAAATATAAGGGGAAGGGGAGTCATGGCAAGTGAGTAGCTTGACAATTTGACATTTAGGGCAGAATAGCTGGACAGTGTAGTCTAGTTTTTACTTTTTTGGGGATGTGATTCCACATGCCACACTCTCCTCTTGCTTTGTTTTAAAGGTATATGTTAAAATAATGAGGAATGTATCAAACATACAGTGTACGGTACTCTATTTTTTCAGCAGTTTACTGGTATATTTAGATTACAATAAGGCTTACAATGCTTATTATTGTATGTGATTCACAAGTTTAATATCCTCAGGTGGCAACACTACGTAAATATATCCCAGACATCTCAGCATCTGACATATCCCGTGGTCCAGCTGGTGTACGAGCCCAGGCCATGAATGTTGATGGATCGCTAGAAGATGACTTTGTTTTCCACAGGGAGTCTGGATCGGCATTAGGTTCCCGTATTCTCCATTGTCGTAATGCTCCATCCCCGGGTGCCACATCTTCACTTTCTATTGCTAAGATGATTGCTGACAAATGCAGAACAGAATTTTCACTCTGAGAAACTAGCTGTTAGCTTTTATGATTTATGGTGTTTTTATAATTGAGAAAGTCAATGGGTATTTCGGTACATGTGCAGGTGCAATAAATTTTCACCACTATCCTGTCTTCTGCTATATTTCAGTTACTGTACAGCATTATGGTTTTTTTATCATTATAGCTGCTCCCCGACTTCCGACAGGGTTAGGGACCGACATCCAGGTCGTAAGTCGGAAATGCTTAAATAACACATAGAAAATCGAAAATGGGGGTCTCTTTTTCTTCTCAGCACCACAAAACACTCACTTTTAAGTTTGCCAGCCATTTTAAAGTGAATTACAGATGAAAATTTTGTCTGTGTACTGACTTTGGGACTCGAAAATACGTAATTTGACCAAATTTTGGTACGACTGAGGCAGGTCGTAAGTGCGGGTGGACGTAAGTTGAGTAGGTTGTAAGTCTGGGAGGAGCTGTATTTATAAATACTGTACTTACAGTAATTGTTTTTAGTTTTTTTACAGAATGTTAATACGTATTCCTAAAATTGATTACATAATATAAGTGTATCTGCTTGTGCCAGTGGAATTGTCTAGCAGCTTAACTTGTTACTTTGATTACCTCATGAAATAATTCTGGGTTTCAAGAGTTTCTTCCATTCATAATTTTAATTACCTCCAAAATTATATAATTTTTTTAGAAAAATTGCAATATATTTCATTCAATAATGTCACTAGATTTTTGGCATGTGTTTTTATTAACAGGGAGCATTGCTACCCTGCTTTGCCTGCTGTTCCAACCATGTGGGTTGGTGTTTGGAAGGGTATTTAGCCATAAAATTACGCTTTAACATGTCTGATGGCAATAAGGTCACCAGAGCTGTGCCCATTCCCTGATCTCTGCTGCATTTTCTGGGCCTACTCCCTGGGTTTGTGGTGGTTTGACCAACAGCTGCCATCAGGTTATTATGGCTAACCTTCACAAACATGGAAAATGGCTGTAAAACATTGATGATGATGTAGGCATTTGGGCTACATTACAAATGTTAGGTCTTTACTCTTTTTAACCTTTTTTTAACTTGTACAAAATGTTCATAAGTTTTCTTTTTGTTCATTTCATATAAATTCATCCTTTAGTGATTGAAATGTATTTTTAAATGCAACTGGAATCAGTCAATACCTCTTCCAATTTCAGTTTTCTTTGCAATGTTACTTAAAAACATATCAACGGTTCAACACTGCTCAAGGCTAAAACCATTGATAATGTAAAAGTGCTACACATATTTCTGTCAAACCTTACCATATAATAATACTGTACAGTAATCTCTATGTTAGCCGGAATCCCCGATCTCTCAATTGCCGAAATTGAAATCATGCTGGAAAAATCTCTCCATTCCGGGTTTGTAAACGAGTTTTCAAGGATGAAAGTCAGGTGCATTTTCCAGAAAAAATTCCGAGAAGGTTTACAGAAAATTTCCAAACATGTCCATTCTGGGCCTGGGAATAAATTATCCGGGAATTCTGAGAGATTGCAACATGCTCCAACACGTTCTAGGCATGTGGGTGGCCGAGCTGCTTGGATCGCTTAGTTCATATTCTGCTGCCATTGTAGAAGGTTGTTCCTTCACTTGCTGCTATTTTTGCATACAATTTGTGTTGTACAATAATGTACCAGGACACAATCAGCCAAGAATAGTGTTAAAGTAAAACGTGATTAGGTACATATGCTGTACTGTACATTCAGTATGTGGGAAACACTGGAGCACCTTCGCTTTTGGTCTTTATTCAAGACATTTTCAGGTCATAAGACCCACTAGTACCCCACCCTGATATTGCATCAGGACCTACTAATCCCTCACCCCACCTCCATTGCAAGTGTTAAGACCTGATAGTTACAAATTACATTCAGCCGAGTGGAGTGTCTGCCTACTGTGGGCTCAGCACCTGTGCAGTGGTGTTTACGTAAATAAACAGCTCGATGTGAGATGCAGCGTTTAGACTCGGGGAATTTTTCCCCAGTGAAGAGTGGAAAATTCCACTGTCTTTGTGCTGTTTGTGACAGCTCCATTTACAGCTCACATGCCCATATCATATACATTTTTTGTTTTTTCAATACGTACTGTATATTTATTTAACCAGACTTTTAGATAAACTATTCAGGATTATTTCGGTAAAACATGGTGTTTCTAACTTGAGTACAACTGATTTTATTTACTCCGCTATCAACATTTCTTATATTATATACAGTGGTCCCTCGGTTAACGAGCACAATCCGTTCCAGCAGGTTGCTCGTTAACCGAAAACTTGTTAACCGAAACCATTGTTTCAATGGGTTTTTGGGTAATTGGTTCCAGCTCACCGAAAATTGTCTAAATTCAACAAAAAAGGTAGAAAAGTACACTTACTTTGAGGTGTGTATGTAGAAGGCTCCTGGATGATGATGATAATGATGATGATGGGAATTAGAATGGGGGTGGAGGAGAAGGAAGAAGAGAAGGTATTGGGGTGGAAGAGAAGTCACCCCATGGTGCCATTTCACCCATAATATTTTAGCTCTCTTGGTATAATTCAAGATTATTTTCTTTAAATCAACACTGCACTGCATTATATATTGTCAATATGTAAAATATATTTCAAAATGACCAATAATTTGCTTGGAAACACAGAAAAAAAAGCATTTAGTTGAAGAGAGTCTCAAGCAAGATGTTACCTCCACTGAAAACAGAGAGAGACTAACGCCTGTCTGGTGTGTCAACAGGCTGGATGGCATGCCAGAAACTAGTTTCTTTTCCTTCAATTATGTTCAATAATTGTTAAAATGACTAAAAAGGTAAAGAAAAAACTTTTAAAATTATTGAATAGTATAAACTTGATATTTACTAAAATAGTAAGGAATTTAAGCCCTAAAACCGATTACTGTATTGGCGGACTAATACTACAGCTGGTGGACCGCCAAATGCAAGCGAAAACATGTTGAAGTCGGCTCGTAAAAAACTCGTTAATCGAGGGATTGCTCGTTAACCGAATTTAAGAATCTAATGGAAGGTAAATCGTTAACCGAGGGACCACTGTGTGTGTGTGTATGTATATATATATATATATATATATATATATATATATATATATATATATATATATATATATATATATATATATATATATATATATATATATATATATATATATATATATATATATATATATATATATATATATATATATATATATATATATATATATATATACAGTTGTACCCCACTTAACGCGGTCAATTGAACCCAGAGGGTCCCGCGTTAAGTGAAATTCGCGTTAAGTGAACAACAGAACATATGGGATTAATTCCAATAGAAACCGGCCCGACCCCCAAACTCCACTTTTTGAAGGCACATACCTATGTTGTAGTAAAAATAACATTTTAATTTTATGATGGTACATGCACACAATTAATACTTTAGAGAAATACAGTCGCCAAGTTAATGTCCATTCAAATAATGGACTCGACTCCCTCCCCCTCTCACACTACACTGCTGGCTCTTCCCTCTCAGAGAAATTTTTGGGGGAAAACCACTAAATTTTAATAAATAATGCCTCAAACTAAAGTTAGGATAATACAATTGACATTGCTGGATTCCTTGTAAGACCAGGAATATTTTGAATATAAATGTCATATATTTTGCACAAAAGATAACATAGTTACCTAGAGAAAATTTTTTATCTAAAATTTGTATGTTTAATGCAAAATATATGATGTTTATATTCAAAATGATCACCAAATTATAAGAATTCCAGCAATGTAAATTATATTCTGACCGGGTAATTTGTATGAATTTTATGAGCTAAAACAAATATCTTCAGTTAATAAAAAAAAAAATAATCTTCACGACACTATCTGTCAATCAAAGTACCCCACCTTGCCTCCCCCCCTCTTCCAACCGCGCGGTCAGTCCCAACCCTCCCCCCCACCCCCCACCAATCCTCCCTTCCAGGGTTTTTAACATTTAGTATTAAATAATACCTCAGATTAAAGTTAGGATAATATAATTGACATTGCTGGATTCCTTGTAAGACCAGGAATATTTTGAATATAAATGTCATATATTTTGCACAAAAGATAACATAGTTAATTTGAGAAAAATTTTTATCTAAAATTTGTATGTCTAATGCAAAAATATGATGTTTATATTCAAAATGATCATCAAATTATAAGAATTCCAGCAATGTAAATTATATTCAGACCGGGTAATTTGTATGAATTTTATGAGCTAAAACAAATATCTTCAGTTAATAAAAAAAAAAATAATTCTTCACAGGGTAACAGATGGTCGGTCGGTCCCTCCCTCCCCCCCACCCCCCACCAACCGTCCCAAGGAGATGTGTGGGATAACCACTAAATTTTAATAAATAATACCTCAAACTAAAGTTAGGATAATATAATTGACATTGCTGGATTCCTTGTAAGACCAGGAATATTTTGAATATAAATGTCATATATTTTGCACAAAAGATAACATAGTTACTCTGAGAAAAATTTTTATCTAAAATTTGTATGTCTAATGCAAAATATATGATGTTTATATTCAAAATGATCACCAAATTATAAGAATTCCAGCAATGTAAATTATATTCTACCCGGGTAATTTGTATGAATTTTATGAGCTAAAACAGGCAGGGTGGCGGGTGGGGCAAATCTAAAAATAGCGTCTAGAGCCGGACACTCACAGCGTATATGTGGAAAAAATCCGTGTTAAGTGAAAGTTCAGCTCTGGCGAGGCACCGCGTATATGATAAAACGCGTTAAGTGAAACCGCGTTAGGCGGGGTAATACTGTGTATATATATATATATATATATATATATATATATATATATATATATATATATATATATATATATATATATATATATATATATATATATATATATATATATATATATATATATATATATATATCACGCTGACAAGTGTGCATCTAGCGTTCATACGCAAACATAAAATTATTTTTAAATTTTTTACTTCGTACACAAATTTGCATATGAAAACCCTAACTGCGATAATTTGTTTGAAAAACCCAAGAGTGTTAATGATCTTTTATTGGAAAAGTTTTGTAGAGAATTTATGAAGATTCATTATGGTATCAAATTCATCTCTCAACACAATTAGAACAGATGCCGTGATTAAAGTTTATACACTATTTTAATAGGGTATAAGAGGTGTTGATGTGATGAGTGGTGGTCACTTTCTCTCCCAAGGGTTGCCTGTCTTCCCTCCCTCTCACTGCCCCTCTCTCATTTTACTATGACTGTCATTCATGATGCAGTATTGTACAGTAAATTCATTATTTGTTATTCATTAATTAGTAAAGATATATTACTGTAATAATCTGTGTTTAATATATCTGTACCCTCCATATACAATACTGTAAACCGTATATCTCATAGGTAAAAAAATAGCATCTCCATATATGCAATGGTACCAAATTCATTTCTCTAACACAATTAGAGCAGATGTTGTGATTAGAAGTTTCTACACTTATTTTGCTGGCCATCAATATATTTTCTAGCAGCCTTGAGCTAGCTTTCATCTTTACTCGCGACTAATTCAGGACATAAGTCCCACTACCGGGTAATCTTCCAGTCCACCTACAATTTGTGTAAATTAATGCAGCTCTGTGCAAGTGGAAAATTAGTCTTCACCGTGACACAGCTTTATTCACAAGGTACCTTTCATGCATGTATCATATAGATTTTTAGTTTTTTAAATATATTTATTTAATCACACTTTCAGATAAACTATTCAGGATTATTTTAGTAGAAAAAGGTGTTTCTAACTAATTAGAACTGCTTTTACAGACAACAGTATCAACTTTTCTTAATTTTTTTCATAAAAGAATAAGTACCATCATTACTGTATATTCTGCATTGTCAAAATATTTTGTTCAAGGATCTTTTATTGAAAGCGACTTGTAGAGAATTTATTCAGGATCATTATGGTACCAAATTTTTATATCTCGCACAATATAACAAATATAGACTTTTCTTCATAGTTAATTTAAAAATATTTATTGTTACTTATGGATGCCACTCAAAACCTCCTGTATTTTTTTTTTAATGTGGGTAAACTTGCCTCTCCTACACACTTGTTTTGACAGTTTCATCCAGTGTGTGGTGATTCATGGCACAAAATCATGTTTACCCATAACAATCGGGGTACCACAGGGCAATGTATTGGTCCCGTTGTTGTTCGTTTGCTTTATAAATGACATGCCTGACACTGTACATTCCTCCATACAGATGTTTGCCGATGACGTTAAGTTATTTCAGGAAATTAAGAACCAAGCACTGTGAAGAGCTGCAGAAGGGTCTCCGTGAGCTTCAAGAATGGTTCAAGAAGTGGCTGCTAAGAGTTAATGTCACAGTGTAAGAGGATGCACCTGAGATGTACCAATGGTAGGGAGGCGTATCATATGTCCCAACGGTATGAAGAAACTGCATTAATTGAAAATGAATGTGAAAAGGACCTAGGTGTGTATGTTGACAATGAGCTGTCGTTCTCGGGCCATTGCAAGAAGGTGAATCTGGCAACTAAATTATTGGGTCTTTAGGAAGGTCGTTTAGATATGTATACGGTCCATCCCTCGTAACGATCATTCAAGAGTGAGGTGCTTCCCCATCTGGAGGACTGTCTCCTCGTCTGGTCCCTGAGATATGTTAGGGACTGTCAGGTGATTGAAAATGTTCAAAGGAGGGCCACCAGACTGGTGCCTGTACTTCGACACCTCAGCTACCCTGAGAGATTAGAGCGCCTGAAATTGCCTAGCTTATACTACAGGCGAGCAAGGGGTGACCTAATTGAGACGTACAAACATCTCAAAAGGCACTACTCGGTCAAGTGCCCTTACCTGGAGCCCATATTTATATAATATTAATTGACAGAGACTAATACAAGTTTATGTGGTGCCAGCGTCACAAAGGGCAAAATTTGTGCAAGCTTATGTTAAGCATGATTGGCCAACACTTCTGATTCAAAGACGTGTAAGTCACAAATAAAACATTTCCGCAAAACATGAGTCACATTTAAAATCGGCACAAAAAACTGTATCTTCAATGCAAGTTTAAAAAATTTGGAAGTCCAAATTTTAATAAGCCCCAAAAGTAATTACAGTAGTACCTACTCACCCATGCGTCAGTCAGAGCTTGTGGAGATTGAACACCGTCTGTTGTCGCTTCAAACACGACTGACTTTCCTTATTCAGTAAAATGATCCTTGAACAGGTTTGTGTCCATTATCAAACTGATGTTCACTTGCCTCCAAACATCTTATGATCTTTATTTTTATAAACACACTGATGCTTTTCCTTGATTGCTTGGCCTCACTACAAACACTATCACTTGCAGGCATTTTTGTTTAAAAAGTTAGTGCCATGATGAAGTAAAGACATGTCTGGGAACTATTCAAAACTGATGGAGGTGGGCAGTGATTGGCTGAGAGACAACCAATGAGTGCTCAGAAAAAAGATTAAGAGTTGTTGTAGTCACATCGAAATTTTAAACCATTAAATAGATTAATATTTTTTTGTTTCATAGAAAAAAATCCTCCACAACAATAAGAACTGTAGCACTGTCGTAATAAGAAAAATGGCAGATATTTTTCTTTTACATGCTGTTCAGTACTTCCCTGAACAAACTTACCATAAAACTTTCTTACACTTACCTGTAGTAGTCTTACCCCACTGTCAGGTTCAGTTCACCTTATCCTCTAAAAATTTATTTCTACCAATATTCTGTATAACTTAAGTCTTATCAGTTTTAAATAAATACAGCATTCAGTTTGGACTGTCCTGCTTATACAGTACTGTATAATGCTGAATATTTATTATAAGGAAAGTATTCATGCATTACACTATACAGTAATGTTTAATATGTACCCCTTTTATCTTCATTTTCCTGGTACTGTAATTTCATCCAAATGTCTAACAGTAGACCCTGCTGCCATATGGGTTCACAAAAATTGTGACCAAGTCCCAGGTTGCTGATCTGGCTTTCTGCCTCATTTACACACATTTGCAGGGTCTCAATTGTCTCTCTTACTTTGACAACACAACATACAGCGAGTTCTGCTATAACGCGTGTTTTGATAACGCGAATTTGCTCTAACGCGATTTATGAATTAGGAACGATATTTGTATAACGCGAACGCTTGTTTGCTATAACGCGATTTTTGCTTACTATTTCTCCAATTTTGTGGTATTAATTGTGAATATGGTAAAGAAGAATATCTCCAAGAAACGTTCTGGTGATAGAATTCCCGGTGATGATCGTAAAAGAAAGGATATAACACTTGAAGAGAAGCTCAATGTTATCAGCCTCAAAATCACCCTTCTCCCCCATCAAGTTACATTCATATTTTTTCAAGGTAAAGTGTTACATTTACTGTATGATTTCATTATTAGATATGAATGTAACATTTATTTAGACTGTGCTATCCTTTGTGTTAGGCTAACTACTAAATTTTTTTGATTTCGAGTAATCTGCACCTAACCCTATTTTCTCCATAAGCCCTGTTATTTCTATTACGCGATTTTCTATAACACGATATTTTACAAGAACACAATTATCGCGTTATAGCAGAACTACCTGTACATGTATTGTTTCTCACTCTTGATCTTTTTTTTTGTGTATTTATTTATGATCCATTAATATATATATATATATATATATATATATATATATATATATATATATATATATATATATATATATATATATATATGCCAGTAACTTACCTATACACATGTGTTGGATCATCCATGATGGGGGGGGGAGGTACTTTTTATGATTTGTCTCAAGTGTTGGCAGGACTTATGGCCTATGTTGCTGGCACAATGTTCACCAGTCCTGCCACCACACACTAATGAAGGTGTGGGGTTTGCTACCTTGTTGAAACAAACTTTAGATCAACAGCTTACAAACTTGTCTTCCAATAAGAGGTCAATGAATGTTCACTCTTACATAACATTTCCATGTAATTTGTAAAAATATAATATATAATTTAACCAAATATCAGTTCTCTCAAATTCCTATAATTTGTTCCAAAGTTACAGTACTGTTTAGTTTGGTCTCATTACTCAAAATTATTGGGGGTTCCACATAAAAAATTTAGTAAATTAAAATTACAATAACTATCAAACTTAGTAAGATCGTCCCATAATTTTGAATAAAAGTATTCAAGAAAAACCTGCACTTTTATGTTCCATTTTATGGATATCAGATACAATTCATTAGGTTTTATTTAAACACTATAAAACTTCTTTATCTTGGAATGTTAGATGTGATCCAATGAGATATCCACCAGGAGGCTTGATCAAGTAGCAGATATACAGATGGTTACTCTAATACTCAAACAACGACACAGCCATAAGTGCACTATAACAATAAAGGAGCATCACAATCTTCTTGCTTATGTATGGAATTTTGTTTTACAAAACTGCACCTTGATTAGACAGAGATAATAACATTCCCTGTGGAAAGTTGGTCTGCCAACAGAAAAGATGTTGGATAGGAGAGACTAACTTTTAATTATGAAAACTTAAACAAAAACAATATAATTTTTTTTATATACTGTACCTGCTTTAAAAATGGAGAAAAGTTATATTTACATGTCAAGTTCCACTTGATTTGTAATCTTTATGAATGATGAATGAAGGATGAATGTGTTGTACCTGCTTATTCCGCTAATTTACTATTACTATTAAGTATTAAGAAACTTTATATTCCTCGGAATAAATTCTCCTGTATTTATCTTCACTAACGGCACCAATCTTATTCTCATCACACCATGGCATATAAAAGTCTCTGTACATCTTCTTCAGTGTCATATTTCGATTGATGTACATTTCAATGTGTCTTCGAGCTGCTTGGAGGGATTGTTCAGTGTACTTGTTTGGCCTGTTGGAATGTTTTCCACGCTGATCAGGTTTAGGTAGTAAGTTACCATCTTTCATTTGCTTCATGAGATTTCCTATTCTACCTCTGCTATTCTGAAGGCCATGAACACCCATAAACATTTCTTTACACACTTCCACATGTTTACCACGGACTTTACACCAATAAGTAAACGTATAAGTTCGTCTGTTTGATCCCTTAACATAATGGCGGCTCACTGGTTTTATAGAGATATTTCCATACAGGTACACATTCTGCTCATCAAAATTACCCATATCCCAGAAAGCTGAGAAAATTTCATCTGCTCCAAGTTCAATCTTGGACCAACATCTCTTTTTGCAATTACATGGGGGACCCATTGCTCTCCCACGGATCTCCTTGCCTGTGGCGCGGGATATATATGGACGGCCTTGATCTCTAAAGAATTTCTGATGAGTTTTTTTGTGCAAGTCACCAGGTACTGGTTCTTTCTCTCTCTGGATTCTTGGTATCTGAAGAAGAAAAAATACTACATGTAATTCAAATTTAATTCAACATTATTACTTAAAGTATGTAACTGGTATACTGTATAAATATCTATGTATACTGTATATCAAACATATAATTTGTCACAATTAAAAGAAAGCAGAGGAGCAAACATTAATCCTGTAATGCTGGAAACAGACAGTATTGAATTTTGTAAATTGAAGTAGATTTTCATACAGATGAAGTTCTTACCATTCACTTGTACAGTATTAAGGTATTTACAAGCATGTAGAAGATATACAGTAGAGCAGATATCAGGAAATAATAAAAGATAGAAAAGGCATAGTGGAAAAATACTTCAACCAAACACAGGCTTTGAGGTTGGGGAGACTAAGTTTATTTATTTTATAATGTACCTAACAATTCTATTTCTTTTCAGTTCATATGCAGATGTCTAAATAGGATTCAATATTTATCAGAAGCCAACGTACACCAATAGCTTGATTTCTTTTCACCTGCTGCCATGAAGAATTTCATTTTTGTTTTTTGTTTTACAAATGTTTGTTTTTTCTAAATTGGGTAGAAAGCACATAACATTTGTATTAAGGGTTTAACTCAACTACTGAGGATGTAATCAGTACCTTTACATTTTACCAATTCAATCTTGTTAAACAAAGGCAGCTCATCAAATATTATATACAGTAATTACATTTGAGGTTTTGTCTCTAAATAAACACAAGTAAACATCTGTCACCGAGTTTTGGCAAGATTTAGCAGAGGTATTACATACCTTTACATAGAAAATAGTTATTTAAATTTTAAGACATATTTTACCAAACTCCAGTGAGCCTTCTCCTGCCATAGCACAGATTAACCAAAATTAAGAGCACCCCAGAATTTCCCTCCATTCACTATCTCTCACTCTCTCTACTTGCTCTACTGTGTTGTTTTATGGTATTCCCTCCCACAACACAGCCCCAAATAATTGCCTTCTGCCTTATTTGTTGCTTCACACAATCATCACCGCCCATCAGGAGGATAATCCATCCCCAAAAGATCACTCAACTCCTTGCTTTGTGATCACACATACTGTACCTATTGTTACTACCTAAAGGTTCTTATAAAGGGTAATCTACTTCTAGAAGGAGGTTAAGGGAGGTATGTAAGAGTTAGGGGATGTACACCTGCTCCAAAAAGTATCTTTATGGAGGGGTCCGCTGAATTTCAAAATGAACACCGCCGTTGTCTCAGTAGGGTTGTCAAAATTGCTTGTCCGTTGTGTCATACTGTCTCACACAAAATAGTAGATAATTTTTTGAGCGAGTGTACATGAACAAAGCAAGGGTGTGTGTGCATGACAATATATACAGCTGAGTACAGTATACATTTCTTTCCAAGCATTTTAATATAAACCTCTATAATGCTAACATTTTCAATTTGCAGTTATGTGAGAAGTTGTTGCAATGATTTTATCAAGATCCACATGTAACACAACATGTCAAGAGAAGCCTATGATAAAAAAAAAAAATTCATACAATATTAAACTTACATAATCATCATCTCTCTCTTCCTCCTGGTGCTGATGTTGTTGCTGATGTTGTTGTTGTTGATGCTGCTGATGATGATGTTGTTGGTGGTGCTGTAGTTGTTGATGCTGTAACTGCTGCTGATGGTGCTGCTGTGAGTTTGGGTCCAGCCAGACAGGACTAGTATGTGTCCCATCCCCTCTTGGCCCGTACTGTGGGACCTGGACACAATACGGGCCATATGGACCTCCTGGTGGGCCTCCATAGTGAGGCATTCCTCCCATGTGGCCATAACCTACAGTAAGTTTAAACAGTCTCATTTTACCTTACAATGAACCTTACATCATCTGAGATATGGAACAAGTGCATAAAGTCTCCAAATGACTATACAAATATAAAAAGCAATGACTGAATAAACAGATATGATGCTAACAAAATAATCCTCAGACAAACCTGAATCAAATGGTCTGATGGGGTGGGGAGGGGAGGATGATAGGTAAATAAAAAAATGATTCAACAAATCAGAGGCTTATTGGAATAACAGTTAACAGCTATGAAGTGTTAAGAAAATTACATGGCTTATGGCTGAAAACAAAAAAGAAGACTGAACAAATAGTACAACAGAAACAGTGTTTTGTTAATGAAATGATATAATAAAATAAAGGTGACTGAAGATAATACAGTACAGCTTAAATGAGTGGTTCCCAATTAGTTTTAGGCATTACTCCAAAACACACCTGACAACAATACTGTACTCGTTACCCCCACTATCTTCATTTAACTCATTACAGCAGGTAGCTTGGAATATGGATACTACTGTACATATGATCTTATATGGGAAGGGTAAGTATTTGTTGCAAAATTCTACCCAACAATAGTGACTAATCTGCTGTACCTTGCATATTTTGTTGTGGATGTCCCATGTGTGCAGGGCCAGGCTGGTCCAACAAGTGAGGTCTTGGTAACAGGGCTTCACTGAGGGGATCAACAGTTTCTATGTCAACATCCAAATTCTCATCCTCCTTCAATTCTACTTCTGGCACCAAAGCTTCACTGCGAGGTGCTGATGAACTGGCATGGCTACTTCCACAGCTGTCACTATCACTACCACTGCCATCAGTCTCACTCTCACTGTTGTCCTTACTTTGACTTGCTTTGTCACCACCTTTGCTTTTCTTTGATTTGAGGATGGGTTCACCAACTTCTCGTTTAATTTTAATACCGGTCTCTGGGTTATCTGGCTTTCCAAACTTACTTTGAATAAATATGTTCATAGCTTCAAATCTATTTCCTTTTGCAATCAAGTCTTTTATATGTTGTGAATCAATTCCAGCCATTTTTGTTCAATGTTAGGTGCTTCTCTTTTTCAGATTACATAAAAAGTGACTTATCAATTAGAATTTCTCATCGATGAAATCTGTAAATAATTGCTGAAATTAGATACTGGGAACTGTACAATATGCCATGGTAACACAGAATATAATTACCACTACATTACAATCAAGGGAATTATAGTATCTAGGTGATATAGTACTGTACTAGGAGACCTGACTGAGCATTAGGCCAAAATAAAATATACCTGTAGTTCTTTACATACTCTAAAAATTTTGACAGCTGTTGAAACATTAAGATCATATTCTTTAAAAACTTATATAAAAGATCTGTAATGGTCTACATATGCTAGAATATTTATTTTCTTTTTGTATGTACACTTGTTAAAGAGCATGGCAAGAACAGAGGTAGTCATGTTCCTCTTATAAAGCTTCATGTAATGTCATTAGATGCAGGGATCTTTCCACTCCTTGTTCTCTTAAAAGTTTGATGCATATTTTCTTTTATTTCAGTACAGAATATGAGATAAATTTACAGATTCCCTAAATTTATAGGGCTGGCCATAAACACAGTCAATAAACCAGAATGAGAGGTATACAATATACAGTACATTTTATTTTGGCCTTAGCAATAAAACAATAGGATAAACTTTTGTGTAGCTTAGTGAAGCATCATCAGCAATAAGGTGGGTGCTGCTGGAAGATAAGGAGTGGAGGTAGGAAGGAAGAAGTAATAAGCTGGATATGATCATCCACAATTAAATATTATACAGTATGGCCCACCATCTTTAGAGGTTTGTGAAACCATACTTCCCTGCCAGTGCTTTCTCAAACAAGCTTGAAACACTTAATCCCAATGAAGAAACTATATTTCAATGCGTATCATGTGCCATTACATAAGAGAACATTAGTTGCCTCTTATGTGATCAGTATTTGCAAACTTATACCTACATATAGTTCACCATCCTCCATCTGGCCAGCAACATCTCCATAATGAGTGTGGGTCATCAAGGACATACCAATTATGGTTGAAGCTCATCTGTAATTATTAAAGATAACAGTGATATCAGTGTAAGAAATCCTTATAAATGTGCAATATATAAAATATCATACTGCAGTCCTTGAGTTTCTCAGTTCCTTACAATTGTTCAGAAAAAAGCTATGCTATAGTCATAAATTAAAAAAAAAAAATATGGGGTATAGAAAAAAAAATTGGACATCGATTTTGTTGATAGTAATTAATGATTGAAAAATAAACTTGGATATATACTGTATGTATATATATATATATATATATATATATATATATATATATATATATATATATATATATATATATATATATCATGTAGATCCACAATGGAAATATGGACTAGATAAATCTCGATAAAACCTCACAGGAAAGGGGAGACACTGGAGCACCTTAGCTTTCGTCTTTATTCAAGATGCCTTCTGACTTCCCATGTGCTTTCGTGTAACTCACATCTTCAGGGGTGGGTACAGACTGTACTCACCCCTGATGTGAATTACACGAAAGCGCTTGGGAACTTCATGTTTTATTTATTCCTATGCGGTTATCAGCATACAGTATACATGGATCATACATACATACAAAAAGTGATTTATTGCATATATATACTGTATATATATATATATATATATATATATATATATATATATATATATATATATATATATATATATATATATATATAAAGTTAACCTTATGATATTTGTAAGATTACATAATACATGTTAGTAACAGGCCTCAGTGTTAACCATTTATGAACATTGTTATTCTCACACTGGTCTTGACACACGCCTAATTCAGTCTCGTGTAACAGATAATTTACCCAAGTTTCGGAATTATATAATACATATAGTGTACAATATAAGTATAGATTGCAATGTACAAGTAAGACTCTACATTAACTGTGTGCCACCTGGAAGCATTACTTAATATGTTGATACACCTCAGGATAATTGAAGCTGATTCAACTACCCTGTACTACAACAGTGGTGTCCTCTTAATTCTCTAGGTAGACGATACAAACATTAAATCAAACATTTTACACCAGCTAACACTCAGGATGACAACTACGCCTCCATTACGTTTTGTCATTAGCACGAACAAGAGATATAGTAGAGAGACATAATGTAGGAGTGATCAACCACCACCACTGTATGTTACTGATGCTGACCCGCTATAACTGACGTAATATTTACTCCAACTAAACATCTATTGTGGTGGTGAGGGTGAGGAGGATCCCGCACCTCCTGCCTCCCTCACCACCACACTCTGAGGCTCCTTATTATCACCTACAGACATTCTTTTGTTTAACATCCTTTTTGCCCCACCTATAAGGGTTAGTATTTACCTTTGTTTTGTTTACAAGGATGAGACCCAATAGAGATGCTTCGAATTTGGATTTGAATTGGAACTGGTGTAATTAATTGATGATGGTAGAACCGATGGTGGATAAAACATGAACGCCACTAATCTGTATGTGACCACTTGTCGGCTGGTCATGCAGGCCGATCCAGAAAACCGTGATAGTTGGACAGAGCTGTACAAGTTGTTGCCTTACCTCCGCCAGTCCCTCTCCTGTACGGTTTGTGGTAAATTACTTTCTGAGCCATACACCCCTAATGAAACAAGCTGTCAACATCATGTGTGTAGAAAGTGTCTTGGTGGAAAGAAACGACTGAAACCCACTTGTAGCTGGTGCAAAGATTACAGTATGTATTTTGACAATGTTCAAATTAAACTTGTGTTGCAGTGCTACAGAAAACTATGTGAATATATCAAGTTCACACCAATATATTGTAAACTGTGCTCCATATACAGTAATGGGGGCCAATTCAGTCTTACTGACATGATAGAAGAAGCTATAGATAATTCTAATAATAGATGTGATGAGACAAACAGTGTGCAGTGTGAACATGAAAGTGATAATAAAGAAAAACTTTCAGTACCTCAAACAAGTGGAGCAAGTGTAGCCGTCACACCCATAAATACCTCCCATTCTGTTCCGAAGCAACCATTATGGCCACTTTCAACACAAGCCTCTCCATCACAACAATCAACACCTTCAACAATAAATTTAGGTTTGGTACATGTTTCCTCGCAACCTGTAAATTCTGCAGTGCCACCAGTTTCGTGTCCGCCAACTTCTGCATTAAACTCAGTGAAAGCAGTCATGCCAACCACACTACCTGTTATGCAAACATCCCACCACTTTCCACCACAAACAGTCTCTGCAACGACAACTACCACAACAACAACCATCAGTGGATCATCTGGATCAAGTTTTGTACCAGGTACAATATTTCCAAGTACAAATTTAGTTAAGCACAGCGTTGTTAAGGAAGTACCTTACCCTAAACATAATTCCTCGGTAAACAATGGGTCCTCCATGTATTCTGTAATGTATGCTGATGGCGATAGTACAAAAATAACCATCAAAAGAAAACCTCCTGATATAGAAAATACCAACAAAAGTGTTCCTAATGAGCCAGAAACTGTTCCTTCTGCAAATCAAGATTTGATAAAAAAGCCAAAACCCAAGCCTAAACCAAAACCAAAGCGTAAAGGATGTCGGTGTGGCAATGCAACTCCTACGCCCGGAAAATTAACTTGTTGTGGACAGAGATGTCCGTGTTATGTAGAAGCTAAAGCGTGTATAGAGTGTCGCTGTAGAGGCTGCCGGAACCCTCATCGGCCTGGTGGGAAAAAAGTACGGCCTGTTATCCCACAGTTAGCGAACATTCAGATTCATCAAGTGCAACCTGTACATGGCCGTAGTACGTCATCATCCATCACTAACAGTACCACGACCACTAGTTCCAGTAGCATCATCCCACCTCCCACATCTTCAGCCATCATTACAAACACAACATTGCCTCAAACTATCCGAGCAGTGCAGGCCATGCATGCTGTACAAGCTGTGCATGGTGTGAGCAATGTACAAGCTGTGGCCAGTGGAGTTCATCAGTTAATAAGTCTTGGTGGCGGGATGGTGCAAACCCCCTTGTCATCAGGACTCGGTGTCAATCCTGTCACTGGCCTAGCTGTGAAGCCTGTCAGTCTGTCTCTTGCGCCTGTGCCAGCGCAACTTCTAATCAACGATGACAGATCAACGTCTAATAGTGCATCAGACAACAGTGATGTAGATGTGGACATATAGCACAGGTAGAACCTATGTGGAAGTTATTTTCAGATTGTGTGAATTATTTGTGTATGAAATGGAAAAGGATAAAATATTTTTATGAATTTTTTTTTAAATTTATTGAAGTGACCTGAAAAAAATTATTTGTTAAAAAATAAGTACATAACCGTATACCAAGATTATGGAAAATACTAAAATTTTTACTATTTTACTGCTAGATGTTATATATTTTTATTCTTCAACATCTGTTACCTATCAGTATTTTATTCCACATTCCTTACTTTGAGGCAGTTCACAGTTTAAGGACATTTCAGTCAGTATGCTTAAGTCTTGAAGGTCTTTTCGTACAGTACTGTGTATTTTGAGGTTTACTTCAGTAGAGGATATTCTCTTTTGTAAAAACTCCACTTGTGTTGTAATTGTAACTTTAACGAACTTGTTAGGGATGATCTAATGTCTAGTTACACCCGGTGAGGCCTAAAGTTACCTGGTTTTAACTTTGAAAATACTTTCTTTTTTTAATTTAATTTTTAAATGAAATTTAAATTTCTTAAAAATTTTGTTGCATATATATATATACAGTATATATATATATATATATATATATATATATATATATATATATATATATATATATATATATATATATATATATATATATATATCATTTACGTTAACTTATTGAGACAGAACAAGGCAATATACATTATCTCTCAAGTATCTCAGGTTATATAACTGATCCTAAACTTAGTTGTTTTTTCTGACTCCTCATGTTTGTGAATGTATTAAAAGTTTCCGTTTTTACTTATTTTAAATGTATTTGTTTCTTAAATTATTTTTATAGTACTGTTTTAATTTATGAACATTTTTGCTAAGCCTTTAAGTACCATTGGAGACCCTGTGTTTGAATTAAAAGTGTTACTTGAGATTCCGTTCAATTTTCATGGCCTATCACAACACAATGTGAGGATGCCAAAGGCAGATCGCAGCATCATATAGGCTAATGCATAAAGACTCAGGGTAGTAAGTGCAATCCTGTATGTTAACATAGTTAAATATTTTGTTCTAAGACCATAGCATGAATGTACTGTATCATTAATTGTCTTTGACAATTTTGTATGCCCAGTTTTGTTTTTTATACAGGCCAGGAACTCATGTGCTGCATGTTATAAATTATATGGACATTTATATAAGATAACACCCCCTTTAAGATTACTCATTACAGTATAGTGTCTATATGTAATTTTTTTCCTATAATAATTACAGGTATTGATTTAATTTCCCCAATGATGTTCCCAAATCTCCAGTTTTGTCTACATTATGTAGGGGTCACATGCTATCATTAAATCAGTTATTAAATATTGTTCAAGAACCTGTTGAAAATATCCATGGTGCCACTAGACACTGAAGAATTATTGGACTGTATCAGTTTCTTAACTACAGAACAGTGCAGGTATTCAAATGTACGGTATCCTAATTCATTCATAAGATGTCCTTGATGAAAAGTTTAACTTCTCCGATAGTCTGTGACTGAGCAAAGAAATAAATAAATAAAAAACATGTATTCAGCGTAATATATAAATTTCATTAATTAATTTACAGGTGTGCTGTACTGTACTATGACATAATAAGATGGTACAGAAAATATTGAAACGACTGGAAAAAATTAGCAAATGAAATGCGACGTTAACAAGGATAACGACCTTCATTTGGTTCCTAGATGTTTACTCAACAAAGCTGAGCTGGGCCCAGGCAATGGATAAAGCATCCATATTTTTATTAGTACAGTATTGTAAAATATTGGCTTTCATCTATATTTTTCTATGTAGACAATCACAGTTATAATGCCAGAAATGACCCCAATTTGTATGAATGAAACCAAGTTTGTTTGTGCACACCTAATTGATGTATATAAAAGTCAGTAGACTACTGTACTTACAGACTACAGTACAGTACTCTAGTGGAAAATATAAGTGGCTCTTATGTAGATGTAAGATTATTTTTATGTAGAAAAAGTGCTGTATTCCCTTGATATGAGACTTTAATGAGATAAATTATCCATAGTATCATACTGTATGTTATGTCATAATGTGTATTGATTTTTTTCCTGTTGAAATACAGTAGCATTTTTCATATCAAGGATTATGTTTGGTGAAATTATTGATCCCAGGCTTAGGTCAAAGTTGATCTAATTTTCCCACACCACTGCCATATAAAAATAATCTTGCACATAAGATACCAAATGGTTATGTTTCCACAACTGGCAGTGTTGATTTTGAATGTCAAAAGTCTAGACATAGAGGCTTCAGAAGCCTGAACCGAGATATCTACCTAAGTAAACCTAAGTAAGCACATTATTTTAATTTTATTTTATTTTTATTTTTTATTTTTTTATTTTATTTTATTATTTTTTGTTTGTGTGTGTGTAAAACTATAATGCAAAGTAACAATAGGTTTTATCATGAATTATCTTCAGAATAAGCAAATGTTTGTCTGGACCACAGTACCAGAAGCATCTGTATGCTTGTACATGTTATTCCAAAAGTAATAAATACATAGACATGCCATCTGATGTGAGGAATGGGGTACAGTATACAGAGGGTCACAGTAGAGTAATTAAGACTGGGACTCCACCTTCAGCTTTGTGCCATGGTATAATTTATGCCAAAAAAGTATTAAAAGAGAACAAAAATTTTGAGATGGTCAGGTGGCTGTCTGTGCAGTGTTGCTTGTACCTTTACACATTGGAAGTTTTCAACTGTACCAACAAATCTTAACTCAAAATTAACTCACCTGTGTATACATTCTCAAACCTTTGGTTACTCTCAAGTTTCTTTCATTGTGATATACAATTTCAGACAATTAGCCTTAGATTTTTTAACTACCATAAAATTGTACTTTAACAATGGATTATTTATGATTTCATTATTTTTAAAGTTGAAAGTTCCAGCTCATAATATATGGAAATTATTTGTGTAAAACTTAATAGCAAGAGAAAATTATAATACAGTACTGAATATGGCATGTAAAGATAACATGCAGTTCCTCTCCAGTGTCTGGTTTATTATTATGTGACAACAAGGTACTGTAGTTGTTGGAACACTGAAATTATGAGATGAAATTAGGCTTTAAAGGGGAACTTGTTTTCTCAGGAATAATGTTATATGTGTTGTGAGATGTTACAACCTAACATCATTGCACTAGCATTCTTATGTGACATGTATACAGTAGTACAGTGTAAATGGACAATTATCTTCCAAGCTCTGGTCTACTCATTATTATAATTACTACTGTATAGTCCGTTCACTTGAACCTTGCGGCTGTGGCCGAGGGCCAATTTGTAGTAAGGCACCTGATTGGCTGGCAAATGGACATGGGAAAAGTCACTACATTTCTTTAGTATTGAATCTATCGTATTTATATTATATTTTTGTTGATCTCTGATAGTTTCCACACTTGAGGGAGCTAAATTTAACATGTGAAATGCTTTGGTAACATAAATAACTTGAAGAGAACAAGAAAAAGATTACTATACAAAATTTTAGTGACAATCATTTTCGCTGCATGACATCAAACGATCTCAGAATTAGTTCATTATGTTTGTGTTCTCCAAGATATAAAATATCAGAATGTAAATACGATAGATTAAATACTAAAAATGGCAATCAGCTGCTAGGCCTCAGTTGCAGGGGTTCAAGTGAACAGACTATAGTACTTGATGATATTGAATCCATTATGACCACCTGGGAGCCAAAAGTAATAATTTCTTATGATGGGGAATTGCAGATCTCTCAAGTTTTGTTCAACGTTGGTACATCGGGGCACGAGTTGGCCAGTAGTACTGTATTGAGCACTTAATCTGCAGTGGGAAATACATTCAACTGAAACATGACCTTCCATAATCAAGTGCTATTTATGTGTGATATACATAATACTGTATTTTCCTGCATATTGTAGGGGTAGTTTTGTTCCGATATCCATGAAATCTGTATTTTGCATATTACGTAACACAGGAGACAGCCAAAGGCAAAGTTTGCAATGGAACAAAAGTGAAACATATTAATTGTTCATAAATGTGCTGTTACTCAATTCCTGTGTGTCTTGTGATACTGCACTAAGGGAAGTTGGTAAAAATGATGGTTCATCACTGTAGAATGTACAAATTTGTGTATTATAATTATGTACAGTATGGAGGTTCTAAGAATCATCCAGTAGCAAAGATAAATCCCACCTCTCATCCAGCTGTTCACAGCAACTGTGGTTACATACTTACCAGATATATTTTATTTCAACTTGATGCAGCAGTCTTGGAGATAACTCTGTACACATAGGAAATGACTTCTCAAATAAATTTTATTAATGTATGCTTCTCTTTATTGAAGTACCCTGTGCTGTATGAAATATTTCTATGAAAAAATGATATACAGTGGAGTCGGCCAATAATGTGTCACCAATTATAGGTCACAAAATAACACAGGACCTCTAATTACCACTTTAATTTCTGGAGAATGATGGATAATTACATTTTAACACAGTTGAAAGCTGCTGCGCATGAATTTAAACAGACTATAGCGGCCTGCACAATAGCTTGGACCACTGCTATGAAGTGACCACCTCACTTCATGTCAGACCTGTATTTTTTACTTTTGCCTTACTGTAACTCACCTGTAGTTTATACTGTATACTTTTTTGGGTCCAGTATAATGAGACCATTTAGCCCTTTTTGTGTGTATTTTCTGATGTTCAGAGTCAGTGGTACATTTAACATAACCTTTTCACACTTCCAATGATGAAATACTCTTAATACTACATGGGGAGGTTAGGTTCGTGTTATGGTAGTTAAACTTCAGGTGAAATAAACTGGCAGCTAATCTTTATGTGATCCAAATGTATTCATAAATTTTTCATACAATCATAAATTAATATTATAAGCCAATCAGTTTCATTTATCAGAAAAGATAATACAGTATACCCTGTACAATATACACTAATTGATTACATAATTAGTTGTGAACAAAGTACAGTACAATACAGTAGGTATCAGTAATTTTATCTCTTCAACTTCATTTAAATAATAGTACAGTACAGTATAGTCTCGATTTACGCGGATTTCGTTTGGCGTTTGGTCATTCTGCGGCACCTTGCCAGACCGACAATTTTATTCGTGGTATTTTCCATCATTCTGGCGGGAGCGGTCTCGGGTAAAGTGCTGGTGCGTGATCAACAAAACATTACCGAGTTCTTCACCGCCACAGCCAGCCCAAGTCAGTGATAGTGAGGATATGGACTTTGAGGGTTTGACAAAGAGGCCCTGCAAGCTGTGGTGGATAGTGATACAGGTGAGGGTAATCTGCCCTCTGCCTCGGAACCAACCCCCATTCCTGTGTGCCCAGCCATCTCTTCTACTAACGTAAGTGTTAAAAAACTAATACTATTAATGATATTTCTCTTAAATATTAATTGTGTGCACACCATCATAAAATTAATATGTTATTTTTTCTACCTGTACGTCATGTGTCATAGGAAAAAGGGTAATCTGGGGGTCGGCCCAGTCTCTATTTCAATTAATCCCATAAGTTCTGTTATTTATTTGTTTCTGGCGTTTCTCGTTTTACAAGGATCTCCACGGGTTTAATTGACCGCGTAAACCGAGACTATACTGTACAGTAAACATATTTGCCTCTCCAAAATTACATAATCTATATATTAATGCCTCACTAAGTGAGGGTGATTTGCTTTTACTGAAGAACTGAACAAAAACAATGATTTAAATAATCTTTTGGGCATCCAGTCAGCCCTGTGTTTCATCAGGCACGTTGCTTATTACAAATGATCTTATTGAAAACATGATTTTTTTAGTACATACAGTACTGTATGTAGTTTTTCAACATTCAGTACAGTAAAAAAAAAAAAATAAATAATTAAACTAACACTACCTATATTTTTCTGTTAAATATAAAATTGTTCACAAAGAATGTACTGAAATATACATCTTTTAATGCTTATTGATGCCTTTCATTCATATTTTGTGAGAAAACTTGTTATAAGGGCATACAATAATGGCCTAACTAAGGAAGTAGAAAGTAGGCCCACACAAATGTTAGATTTATTCTGTGCATGAAATTGTATTAAAGTATTTCATATTGGCAGCCTCTAATTTTTAATACAGTACAATACAGTAGTACAGTATTTGTACAATTTTCAATGGTATAAAGAATAAGAACTACACATGGGTAGCTCAGGTGGCATTCTCAATAATGCTGTAAATCAACTCTAAAGTTCAAAGGATCCAGTATTTTTTCCTTGGTACTTAGTGACTTAGTTTTAATAAGGCATGTTGAACTTTAGTAACAGCCAAATAAGCTTTATCTAACCAAACCTTTGCTATACAATTGTACTGGTTGTTTTGGTAAGTTGCCATGTCTATACAGAGGTTAAATATCAACTCAAACAACCAATGACTGAAGTATGAAATCCCCATTTATGGTTAAGGGGAAGACACAAGAGACCTACAAAATTCACCTCAAACAGAGCCTACCTTGTCCAGGAAGTTATCTGGGCTCTAGATGGACACTAACCTGTCAGACTGTGTAAATAACTGCATGAACAGTTACTTCCCCAATTCCAATCTAGTGGTTGCTTCAAATACTAGCGAGTCCCAAGGTAGACAGGGGTGAATCCTGAGGCAGGTTTGCTTGACTCAGATCTCTATCTTAAATTTGGGCACAAAACTTCAGTTCTCGTAGTTTCCTGCCTTAACCTTTCTACTGTAGCAAAACTACAGTATATACATTGTCCAAAATATAGTCCTAAAATGTGGCGAGTCTATATACTGTATATAGATGCCCTTTCAAATAGTGCTGCTTTTATTTCTCAGTGAGGTCTATATATAGTCGCTCATTTATTTGTGCCCTATAGACTTTCAATTGTTAAAATATATCACTATTTGGCAACTGCAAGGGTGAAGGAAAGCCCTCCAAGGAGTCAAAGCCCTATCAGTCAGTCTGGATCCAGCTTTATTGGAAGAAATATCTCTTAACTCTATGCTCTGATTTTTTCATAGAAATCTGCATTTTTGCTTAAGTTTTTTTAACAATTATGTTTTGTGTCTGATTTTTACCATAAAACTGCTTTAATTTATATTCCATGTAAATAGAACTAGCGGCCATAGCCATATTTTGAAGGAGCGGGAACATTTTTGATAGTGATATACAGGTACTGTATACAGTTTATTTGATGATGAATTTGTGGATGATATTAGATAAGATGCAGAATCTGAAAAGGACAGTGATGGCAATGATAATGAATCACAGCTTAAGATTACAAAAGATCCAGAAGTTATACAGTACAGTACAATCAAGTGTGGAAGCTGATGGTGACAGAGCTCCTCCCCGACTTACGACCTACTCGACTTACGACCTGCCTCGGTCGTACCAAAATTTGGTCAAATTACGATTTCGAGTCCCAAAGTCAGTACACAGACTAAATTTTTTTTGTAATTCACTTTAAAATGGCTGGCAAGCTTAAAAGTGAGCGTTTTGTGGTGCTGAGAAGAAAAAGAGACACCCATTTTAGATTTTCTATGTATTATTTAAGCATTTCCGACTTACGACCTGGATTTGGGTCCCTAACCCCATCGTAAGTCGGGGAGGAGCTGTACATTAATCCTCCTGTTTGTCAGAATAATTGGTGTAGAGCAGTTCTGTAGTTCTGGGTTTGAGAGATTTCCAGCATTGAGACGAATTTTCTTATCCCGAATTTTTACATTGCCGGAATTTTTCAGGCCATTGGTGAATGTTTCCACGTCTAAACTACACATCTCGTACAGAGAACTGCTGCTACAGAGGCTTAACTGCACTTGGACAGACACATAGCTGTACAATATACATTTATGCAAATACAACTGTGCAGTACTGTACACATGCACACAAAATATTGTAAATAAACAAAATACAATATACAGTACTATTATACTATATACAGTACAGTACACTATATTGTACTCACCAGCAGATGCTGTTGTATTGAACTTATGATGCAGGTAGGCCAAATGGTGATATGATGATATAGGATGGCCTGCTTTCTCTTGTACCATCTACTGTGGCAGCTGGTGCTGTCACTCCTTTCCCTCCATGAAGGAGGCATTGTACACACACTATATACTGTACAGTACTGTATCTCAAAAAAGTATCCAGACACACTCTGTGTGAAACATTATGAGAACACACAAGATAAATATTGGGATGCACGTTTACTTTGGCATATAGTTACCAAATGTTGTAGGATCAGTATGCTACAGAGCCAAGCATACCAACCCTCCCGGGACATCACAAGTTACATGTAGCATTTCAGAAGTCATCGGACCCATCCTGGCAGATATTTTGTTGAGATATTGTACATACACCCTCTACATACTAGCCTACAGTAGGCATACACTGTCCACTCTGCTATGTACATTACTGTAAATACGGTATTGTATAATGAACTGTACAGTACTGTATTCATTTTTTTATGTCTCAACGCTGCACAACACAGATACCATGCAAAAATAGCAGTGAGTGAGTGAACAAGGCTGTACAAAAGCAGCAAACGATGAACTAAGTGTGTCATGATGCTATGAGGAGATATTCTGTGAAATATATGAGCTGATCATAGGCATCCCATGCAGCCACATGACAGTAGCAGTCAATCACAGTTCACGAGCATGCTGAGCCTACCTCCCCACGTGTCGGCACATAATGCACTCTCAGAAATTCATTTGAATGCCCAGAACGGAGAGATTTTACTCTGAATTTTTCAGAATGCTCAAAATTTCTTCCAGATAATAGAAAGTTCCAGGGATCAAAGATTCTGGCTAATGGGGAGATTTCTGTATTCACGTCAGATGGATGAGCAATTCTCCTAATGGAAGGCACATATTTACTGAAGACACTGGAGTTAAATTAGTGTTGCAGGATCCTGGACACAGCTTCAGCTGTGGGTGTGAGTGACTCCACATACCTACCATAAGTACTTAAGAACATTTATAACTAAATAAAAAATGCATAATTAACTGTAAAAAGTATCTATACTACTTTCACAAAATAATGCTATAAGTATAAGCTTATTTAGTACAATAAAGTACAGGTGTACATGTACAGTACATAGAGATAGGGGGTCTAAAATTTTGCAGTGGCTTTCTTTTGTGGTTGGAAAAAAAAATATATATACAGTATATATATACAGTATTACCCCGCCTACTTAGCGGTTTTCATAGCGGCGTTTTACATATATCTGTGCTTGCCAGAGCTGAACTTTCCTTAACGGATTTTCCACATATACGGCGCACGTGAGTGTCCTGCTCGAGATGCTATTTTAGATTTTGCCCACGCTACGCCACCCGCCTACCATTGCCTGCTCTCTCCTCCTTCCTCCTCCGCTATGTTGCCATGTAAGGTTCCGTGAGGTGTGTCTTTGTTATAAGTATCACTGACGCCATATGACGATCGACTGTGATTGGCCATGCATCCTTTACCCCCTCTGCTGCTAGCTGTAATTGGCCGAAGTATTATGACGTGACCACCCTGGGAGTGGAGGAGGAGGAGGAGGAGAGACGACGCTTGACCTAGCCGCCACAGTAGTTTTCCCATCCTCAAGGCTACCCCCGGTTAACGCTACATCCATTGTTCCGTGAAATGGCTTCTCCTCACGACCACCACCGCCTTCTAGAGACCTTCTTACCTGGGACCCAGCGTACTGCTTTGAAGACACGATGTCTATTAAGCTAATACGAGGTGAAGTACCAAATTGTTCAAGACGGAGAAAGGAAGACGCAAGTTGATCTGCCGCTGGCCAGCATGGGAGCGCCAACGAATCTTACGAAGCCCGTACGACCAAGAAGGATGCAGCCAAGATCAAAGAGCATATGAAATCACAAAGTCTGCAGGTGTTTATCTATTGCGGTATTACAGAACAGGGTGCCGGCAAAAAGTGGAAAATTTACGGGCGAAGTTATTTGAAAAGGCCAGGCGCGACGCAACATGGCGGTGACACGCTCAGTGCAGAGTATTTGACGCGTGAGCTATACGCAGCAGTGACACGTAAAACTGGGAATTGCATTCAAACCCCTTTCAATGCTTCTCTGGTTGGCTGTATAGGTTTAAGAAGAGGAACAAGATCACCAACATCGGCCATTGCGGTGAGGAAGCTAGTGCTGACCGTATGCTAGAGATTTTCCCTCCGCTTACGTGATTGGTGAGAAGGATAAGTACACTGACGACCAGGTGCTTAATATGGACGAATCGGTCTTTTCGGAAAAAAAGTTACTCAAGACCTTCGTCCAGTCTGCCAGCAAGCGTAAGGGTCGGAAGTTGCAGAAGCTGAACGACACCGCCCCAGTTTACCACCAATGCCTCCGGTACCTGTAAACCAAAGTTATCGGTGATTCACAGTTCGCAAGCCGCACGCCATTAAGAATATGGACATGAACAAGCTTAATGTCCATCACAACTGCGACGAAGGCGGATGTCCTTCTTTTCTCTTGTCCTCTTTCTGGTTTGATAACCGTTTTGTTCCTGACGTGCAGAAATTTAAGTGAGCAAACAGAATGTTCCATTCAATATTTTTGTTGTTTCCTTGACAACGACCTGGACACTCGCCTACTTAGTGGATCGTCACCTCTAACGTAAAAGTGGGCCTTCCTTCCTCCCAACACTTTGGCCGCCATTAATCCAGCCTATGACCAGGAGTTGATCAATGTGAAAGCTAAAGATTTGCAAAGAAGTTCAAGCTCGAACGACTTACCAACACCAAGGATGAGTTATGCAGCTGGGTGACAATTCTACAGCCAGAGCAAAAGCCATTTATGACAAGGAACAAAGAGGCGAAGCATCAAGAACTTCGTCAAACAATTTGGAAGAAGTTTAACGTTAAACAAGCCAGACTTCTTTGGTGAGGCATGGGATCTGCTGACCATTGCTACTTAATTGGCCACGCGATGGAGACATGTGCTGCGCCGGGCATACCAGGTAAGAGGAGGAGTGAACCCTGTAGACTGGTGATAACGCACTGTTGCAGTAGCAGTGGATCTTGCCAGAGAAGCTGCACTCAATATTACAGCTGAAGGCTTCTCCTACATCACCAACGTAATATTGATACTGTGGGAGGTGATCAAAGATCCTGAAGTGAATGTTTACTTGTGATGTTGGAAGAAGAAACAACAGTAGTGAGGAGGAAGAAAAGCGCCATTCTCCAAGAACCTAGTTTAAGCTAAGGTGATATTATGTGTCATAGAGTTTACAGAAAATTAAGTCCGCCCTTTCTCATGTATAAATAATGACGATGTAGAACGCCAGAAGTCTTCCATACTCCGACTGGTGCAGGCCAGGAGCCGTACATCAAGGTGTATCACGACAATATCAATACCAGCCGCCAGCAAAGCATAATCAGATCTTCGCCTCAAGAACTCACCACAGCCGCCAGCCCAAGCCAGTGATAGGAAAGTGAAGTTGACTTTTGAGGGATTTAATAGGAAGCCTCACAACTGTAAGTGACAGTGATGTTGGATTCACCTAGTACGGTAGATTCACCTGAGGGCCAGTAATCTGCTCCCTCTGCTCTCGAACCAGCCTCCATCCCCGTGATGCTTCTAATTATCTTCTACTACCGTAAGTGTTCCACCTAACTTTTAGTTTCTTAGGTAACCTTTCATTTTTCCTATGTTAACCTTTATCTTTCCTAACCTAACCTCTCTTCTATATTACTTGTTTTTTTCATACCATATAAAAGTTAAGATAGAATTTTTACTACTACAACATAGTTATGTGTCGTCAAAAAGTGGTCACTATATATATATATATATATATATATATATATATATATATATATATATATATATATATATATATATATATATATATATATATATATATATATATATTATATATATATATATATATATATATATATATATATATATATATATATATATATATATATATATATATATATATATATATATATATATATATACAGTACACAGATGGTGTTACGATGCCTCACTATTGGTGGATCTTTATATATGTTGGACTTTATTGGTTGTCGGCATCTATATATAGAATTTTTTTTTATTGGGTATTCTCTCGGTCACCCCTGCTGCTATCTAAGGGTTAAGAAGCTGATCAAAGGAGGTGGAAAGGATTTTTTATCCCTTACCTCTTCCTCTTGGCCATAAACTGGAATTTCATGCAGCAGACATTGGTTTCTACAGTTCACTTGACAAAAAGACCTAAAAAATTCCAAATCAGCTAGGAATGGGATGGAAGACGTGATTTGACAAAATAAACCAAAGCGCCACATCTTGAGACCACAACATCTCAAAAAAAAAAAAGAGGACTAACCAAGTACTGTTCTGTACTCCCCAAAGCCACAAGGTCTGATGAAGCTCCATCAATTAAAACCAAACCTTGTTTAACCCTTATGACCCAGGCGACGTAAGACCCTACGAACCACCCACATGGACATATTTCTGCATTTTTTTTAAATCCATGGTAAAAAAATAGTATTTCAGGTGTAAAATTAGTGCAATCACTCCAAGAGTACTGATGTGGCTGGCGTGCACGTAGTCCCCTACGTCCACAACACCCATGACCTCGATCTCGCTGAAGGAGTAGTTGATGAGGTGGGGAGGGAGAGTGGGCGCCATTGTTTATCACTGTCATCACCGCTGGCCGCCTCAACAAAGTCAACATCATCTGGGTCTGTTTCTTCCCCATTACTGTCTTCTGTCACCCAATAGTATATCAATGCCACTATTGCCACCACAGTAGGATGAACTATGAGAGAGAGAGAGAGAGAAAGAGTTTGCAACAAACTTTGCTGGAGTGTTAAATGAGAAACAAATGGCACCCTGAGGCTGGCTAGCTCTGTCCGCTATGGGATTCAGAATCAAATCAAGCAACTCTTGATGAATAGCACTACTGTCGAGGGTGTGAAGGAGTGAGGCGGGTCACGAGACGTCGAAGGACGTGCACCCATCATGATAGCTGATGGGTAAATGGACCACTAGACTTGAGACAAAGCTTACATGTGAGTTGTGTTGCCAAGTAAATAAATATCGAATACAAATTACTTCATCCCGCCTGCACGTTCAAACTATGCGGCAAAAATTAAAGACGTAGAGGAACATCACCCGGGGTCACTATGATGGACGTAAAGGAATGTCACCCGGGTTTTAAGGGTTAAGACAGGTTTTTAATAAAAAAACATCAAAAAACATCTGCTCAAACAGTATAGTGTCAGTTACAGGAATGAAAAGATGACACATTGAAAGGAGAGATTCAGGGAGATTAGAAGTAAAGAACAGTGCAGTAAAGAATGTGGTGAGAAAAAAACATAAGACAATAAAATAGAGGATAAAATGAAGGAATAAAGATGATATGGAGGATGTTCAATGGTGAAATAATGCATTAGATAAAATATAGGGCGGGGGGGGGGGGTGGATATCATTTGGGTTTACAGAGAATAAAGAGCACTTCTCTTGATAAATTTGATTTATAAAATTGTCCCTACCTCCTCTATTTTCCTCACCTACCCTTCTAACTCTTATTTACCTCATCCTCTCAAATACAACTTTACCTTGTACGGGTACTGTTACTTCCCAGGTATACTCGATAAGACAGATTTCTCAAGTCGTTTTTGTCCCCTTAAACGGGTATTATTATAGTCTCTGACCATTGTAGTACTTTCTCCATTTTTCATGTTCATCTGATGAACTCATTTTCTCCTCCCCATCTTTCATCATTTCTGCCTTAATTCCATCCAATCCTGGAGCTTTCACTAATTTTAAGTTGCTCTTCACTGCTATTATCTCTTGCCTTAACATTTCTTTATTGTTTACCTTTGGTTTCCCTTCTCCATTGCCCAACACAAAGTTTTTGCCTCTTGAAGGTTGGTTTCAAAGGTCTGATGGCCTATTATGAACACTAAGCCTTTGGTATACACGAAGGTAACATTGCTGGTACTGTACTGCCTTCAATTTCCTTACTGTGAATTTAGACACCCATTTACTTCTTTATCTAACCAGTGATCCTCAGGACATAGGACAATCACTGTATCCACTCAGCCACCACACCCTTCTCAGTTCTTCTCCTCTTTACTACTTTTCTCTCTTTATCTTTTATTCTACTACTAGTTGTTCCTTTCCCAGTACACATGTGTCTCATTACTTGTCAAACTGCTAAATTGTGTAAAGGTTTCTCCCACTAATCCATTTTCCTGAGTGGGAAGCTTTTTATGTAACAATATAAACTGATTCAACAGGACAGTATTTCTGCTTCTAAAATTTGAGATAACTTAAGTGAGCAAGGCAGGGACTATTATAGTGGGGGAATTTTACATATCACTTGTTGAATGACCTATAAGCCATATACAGTATTGTTAATAGTTAATGTACAGTTGTGGAAATGTGTTCCTACACCCATGTAGTAACCTGTGTCTCCAAATGGCCAACCTATATGACCTTGAGCAAACCTATCCACCAATCATGTCTGTCATTACATGACCAATACCCATTCATTCATAAATACAGTAGTGATACTGTACTACTAATGCAACATTGCTGTTTGAAGAAACGGGTTACCGCAGGGGGTTTAGAAACACATTTCCACAGCTGTACAAACATTATTTAAATTAACATACACCAGTAAGTACCATAACTATACTGTACTACTATTTACAGATAATTCTATACTGACTATTCTCATCAAAATTATGTCTTTGGTAGAATTATCATGTTTGTTATCAAATTGAAATTTGTTAAAATTCATAAAAATCTTACCAAGTTCAAATTTTATGATGTTTGGATGTCAGAGGTAAAAAAATATAAAACTCATTTAACTGGAGTAAGCACAGGTAAAAATTGCAGCCGAGTACAAATTAGTTGGAGATGAATTATCCTAGGTAATTAATACTATTTTAGTACATGTACAGTACTTTCACCAGTTTCAGGGCCTCTTTTATCCAATAAACGCCTCGATTACAACTACCGGGTATACCTAACATGAATATTACAGTGTCATACAACCATCTGTTTAATACATTACATGAGTAGACAAACCTGAGGTAGATATGGGATAAATTGAACAAAATAACTTTTATCATTGGGGATCATGTATTGTGTCCAATTATAAGAGGTACAGTATTTAATATCATGTTTAAGATAATGAATATAGTGATATTTCCATTAGCTGGAACAATTGGTACAAAGCACTTCTGGGAATGAGAGATTTCCGAATAAGGAGATGATTCTCCCAAAACTTGAAAAATTCCCCCAAACCTGGAATTTTTTGGGTACTGGGAAAATTTTCTTGGAAGTTATGAAAAATGCGCCCGATTTTCATCTCTCAAACCCAGAAAAAAATCCCCCATCCCAGGAACTTTCCGGGGAGAGTTCCAGCTAACAGATATAATACTGAATTAGGCATAAATTTATATGATACATTTGTTTTTAATGAATATTAAAAGTGACAGGATAATAGTCATTAAAAAAAATTCAGATTTGTACTTGAGTGAAGATTTAAAATTAGAGAAACACATTTTAATTTACTGGTTGGTAGTCAAATAACCAGAACAATCAGCAAATACAATACAAAGGTGCCATCCACTACAGCTAAGGATACCAGTCACCTCCAAGCACTCTGATGGGATCCTTAACCTGAGCCTGGTTGTGGAGGGCACTACTATTACAGTATACCCTGGGTAGTACGATAAATATATCTAAATACTGTATATACTGTAAGTGTGTATTTTCTCTTGTTTCTGGCCACCCTGTATGAAGAGAAGAGAGGGAGAGAAAAATTTACAGAAGCAATCCATTCATCTATATACTGTACTGTGGATTCAATAACTCTTAGAGACACATCATGTACTGTATATCCACCCTGTTTTACTACTGACCACAAGATTG
Organism: Homarus americanus; assembly: GCF_018991925.1. NCBI lineage: Eukaryota > Metazoa > Arthropoda > Malacostraca > Decapoda > Nephropidae > Homarus > Homarus americanus. Next base: position 20,563,055 of record NW_024741901.1, on the reverse strand, counting down.
TTTAACATACTCTAATACAACAACCAAGACTTACTAAGGTATGAGCACTTTTAACAACATTGTATGATTAAGCATCAAATACACATTTTAAAACTGACTCTCTTTTTAAGTGGAAAATATGATCAAAGAAAAGGAAATAAGATTTTTCACATAAGATTGTGGCTAAGATATAATTTAGTTTTACTGTATTATGATAGGAATGGTCTTTTTCTACATGTTGCTCTAGCCCCATCCTGTTACTTTCTACACTTGTCTTGCCCCACCCTCACTGTCATTTCCCCTCTTCTTTGGGGTACAGTACTGTATCTCTTGATCCACCCAACACAAATAGGAAGTAAGGATAACAGAAGAGAATTTTCAACAAAATACAGTATAGTGTCTCCTAATACTGTATCTCCAAACTCCAATTCTCAGAAACTTATTGTTACAAACTTATGAACAACTATGACTCAGCTGATAACCACATAAATAAAGGTTATCTGTCATTACTCATAATTTTTTTCTTAAAGATACAAAAACTACAATGCTAATTTGCCATTCTGAACCTCTTGGTTACCCCATACTCTACTAGTTTCACTTAACATGTACTGAACAGCAGCAATGCTATCACATATGCACAGTATATGTTACCTGAGCGTTGCAGTAACCAAACGGTTAATATTTTGGGTTGAGAGTAAACATCCTTAGGAGAAATATTTATACAATTTTTACACCACTCTTGAAAGTTTGACCTTATTACATATATTTTTTCTCTAAATGACTATTAAGAAGTAACCACCTCATTTGCACCTTCAAAGTCCATGCCTACACCACCCATTCCCTCCACGTCTACTTCAGATTCTGATGCATTGAGCATGTTGAGGGTCACATCTCTGCCACCAAGCATACTCCCTCCACCTCCACTAGCCCCTGCTTGAGTAGTAGTAGTTTGCTGGGCTTGTAAGGCTGCTGCAGCTTGCGGAGATATACCCACATCCTCAAAAGCCTTCTTCTTAAGCGCTGACCGAATTTGTGTACTGAAAAATAAAAGAACTATTTCAGCATAACCCTTAATTGGCAGCTAGGGATTACCCATTCTCTTTCCCCCATATCTGAAAAAATTAAATGCAAAGAACATCAAACTTCCACAGGTGATGACCACTAACTTCCACCAATGATGGCCACCATTTAAGGGTTAAGACACATAGAGTACCAGTTGACCGGTTTGTGGGCTCATACCAACCATCACAGTTTTTAACATTACACACAAACCTTCAGTGTATAAGATGCAGGATGACTTTTTTTTTTTAAGAAAAACCAAATGCATCTTATACACTGACAAATACAGTACTGTATTGTACGGTATATACTGTACTGTAAGTTATAGTAATGAATGAGTTATCATCAACTGTCGTTTCTTCACCCTGCTCATGTTGTTTAATACAGTATTGTCTAATTTCACCTTTAGTATGAAACTCTTTCACTGTTTCTAGATACAATATGTGCCTGGCAAATAACTGGCAGGATATTTGTGTCCTCTTTATGCAAAATTTGGGGTGATTTATAAAGAAATAATAGCATACGTACCATATGTAAACAACTCTCGCTACAATCAATTCTATAAACCTAGAAAGTTCTAGTTCATGGTACATAATTTAATTTTTTCATATGCATTTACTATTACCGTAATAACTTGAAAAACAATACAGTACGAGTTTTTAGTGAACCTTCAATATTTCACTAAACCAAATCATAATACAGTGCAGTACTATATATATATAATGAAAATTTTATGCAAAAAAAAAAAATAAAAAGTTTTTCTTTCTCCTTTTTCAAGTCATACACTGTACATATATGAACTCAACATGATACATTTTGCACAGCTTGTGAACAGATTCACCTTTTTCAGCAGGTCTACTTTATCTCTTACAGTCGTGTGTCTCTTTTTCCTCTTGGGAGAACTACAGAAAGGAGTATTAAATGGCTGCTTATAAGACATTATGTACTGTGAATTGGGGGGTAGAATAATAATGAAATACAGTACCTATAAATACAAAGTACCAACAGCAGGACCAGAACAACAATGGCGGTATAAACAAACTTCAGGCTGAGGAACAAGAGGCACAAACACTGCAAAGCAGCCAACTGGATAACTATGTGGAAGTTTGAACATGCTGTTAATTGTGAGGTTTGTTGGATAATACTTTTTCTATAAAAATGTTATTAAGTGGGAGTTGTCAAGTCAATTGTATGCTGGATAAGAGAGGGTCAACCTGTCCTGTACAGTACAGTACTGTATCTACAAATGAAGACTCCTTATGACTACTATATAGAAATTAATTTCTACAATGACCACTACAAAGCAACACCATAAAATAATATTGCACTACATGATAACAAGGTTTACATTTTAAACCTAATACAATACAGTACAATCGAGTACCAAAATAGCTACCAAAGGATCATATAACATTACAGTATATCATATGTTTAAATTTCAAAAATAAATTTAACAAGTCATTGTTGAAAATTACGAGTTTCCAAAACTGCCAAATAAGGTAAACCACTCAAGACAGTTCACCGGTTTTGTCATCACTGCAGCAAGTTAAACAAAAAAACCTTTATGCCAAAGCAATGTTCACCTGGCTACAATTCAACAAAAATAAAAAAAAATTCTGAACAATGAACTTGTCTGGCACACTTGTGATACATCTGTATAAAGCGTTTGGTTCAAATCCATTACTATTTGTTTGAGTTATAATGTTCATAATTGTGGATGGGCACAACAGATACTCACATCTCCCTTCATGAGTATAGTGAGTTGGGGGCAAAAAGTTTAGATCTACAGTTTGTACTTGTTAATTAAGAGAATGCTGGACCTACCAAGCTCTTTCATACGGTACTAAACACGAAAAAAATTACTTGATACACAAATCTCTTGCACTGATGATGATGGTGAGGAGAATATATTATCTGATAACAATGATGTTGCAGAGAATGATATTCACTCAATATATTGTTAGAGAATGTGCTCACTAGAAAACCAAGGGAAGTACAGTAGGGGATACTACAGTACCCAATGTACTGTCATGTATTAAAAACTTCTAGTCAACATTTTTAAGGTTTACACAGAGCTTCCAATGAAGACTTAGTGGTATATGTAAGTAAGATGCTAACTAGAAATTCCTATTGTGAACAAATTAGTGTGTTCCCAGTGAATTTAAGTATCAGAAAAATAATACAAGTACGTAGTCAGTAATTCTTAAATATCAGATATAGTAGGTAGTTATATATGCAGTTAACGAGTGCCTCGGTTAACGAATTACCTTCCACAAGATTCTTAACTTCGGTTAACGAGCATTCCCTCGATTAACAAATTCCTTACGAGCGCCCCTCAACATGTTTTCGTTTGCACTCTAGCTGTCGTATTAGTCCGCCAATACAGTAATCGGTTCTAGGGCTTAAATTCCTTACTATTTTAGTAAATATCAAGAAGTTTGTACTATTCAATAATTTTAAAAGTCTTACATTAATTTTTTTTAGTCATTTTAACAATTATTTAACATAATTTAAGTACAGGGAAACTAGTTTTTAGCGCGCCAAACAGCCTGTCAACACACCATACAGGCGTCAGTCTCTGTGTCTTTTCAGTGGGGGTAACATCTTGCTTCAGACTCTCTTCAACATAAATGCTTTTTTTGTGTGTTTCCAGTCAAATTATTGGTCATTCTGAAGTTTATTTTACATATTGACAATATATAATGCAGTGCAGTGTTGATTTAAAGAAAATAATCTTGAATTACACCAAGTGAACTAAAATTTTATGGGTGAAATGGCAGCATGGGATGACTTCTCTTCCGTCCCAATGCCTTCTCTTCCCCTTCTCCTCCTCCACCTCCCACTTCAAATTCACATCAGCATCATCATCCAGGAGCCTTCTACTTACACACGTCAAAGTAAGTGTACTTTGCTACCTTTTCTGTTGACTTTGGGCAATTTTCGGTGAGCTGGAACCAATTACCGAAACCATTGAAACAATGGTTTCGATTAACGAGCAACCTTCTGGAATTGTGCTCGTTAACCGAGAGACCACTGTAATCTCAATACTAATATAGTATGTACAAATCATGTCAACTGGATAGCCAGGGTCATGACATAATGCCAGTCCTACACCAGGTATAGTCAATTGCACAAGAATTTAAATTGGTAAATGGCAAAAAAAGACGCAGAATATAAGCACTGTGGTGGTACCGTATAATGACACTCATGAAATAATGTACATAAGAAAGAATCTAGGACCTGGTATCACTAATAAATGAGGCACAATGATAAAGGTTCTCTGGCAAGAGCATATGTCACATAATGAGCACATAAGTATCATCTAGGTAACACATGTAAGTACATGTACAGGGGTCCTCACCACTGTTCAGTATGTGTTCTAGAGAAAAGTGGTTTACAGTGAACCATTTTATAATGAGGTCATAATTACATACTGTACTGTATTATATAGTATTGATAAGGAGATACTTTCCTAACAACATTATTTGTTACCTTTTAGTGATACATGATGGCTTGATTTGGCTATTTGTACACTTAGACAACTGATTAATGAATAAACCAGTAAACCAGGGAATATGGAGATGCATAATACACTACAATATCATTTATTAAGTGTTGATAAATACACAACAATATTATTTACTAAATGCTGAAGATAGATGTTGTGGTAACTACCAACCATCTTGGGCAGGGACAGCAGAGGTGCATGAGAGAAGGAATGCACTGGCAACACTGTGAGGGAGGGTCAGTTATTTGTATTGTATTGTACTGTACTTTGTACACAAGAAAACGGGAATTTAATACAACACATTAACTCCTCTGGGGTTGGGTGTGGGATTTTTTTAAGAAAAACTTATTTTACAATAACATTTTATTAACCCAGCACCAAATGAGCGTAAATAATATGAACAATTATAGTGAAATGGTGTACTGTCGTGTTAAGGGGAACGTCCAGCTGAAATACGATGAAAATCGGAAAATTACGAAACACTCAGAAAAATTCCTGAGGAAAGCTGTTGCCTATGGTTATCTGCCAACGTATTTTGATTGTGTAATTCATAATACTGTATTTATGTAGCTATACATGATTGTTCTACCCCCTCTTCATTTAGAGGGCCCTCCTGTTTACGGAGCAAAACCTGTAGAAAAGTACTGTACAGGGGTATTTATAATAATATTTTGGTGTAAAGTAATACCAATCACTTGGTAAAAATCAGTATCTGGCACCTCCATCAGCTAGCTAGCAGCCAGACGAGAGTCTGAGGCTGCTTGTACTCCTCAGTTACCCACAAAAGAAGCAAGTGAGGTTGTTTGACAATGTGTTGCTCTCGCACCACCCTTGTCTTTCGGCCCATATCTCAAAACGAGTTTTTCTAACTTTCAAATCCCTAAGGCTCGGCCATTTATGGGCCGATTCTAATAAAACAAAAACTATTTAGTAGAATAACATATTGTGCATGGCAGAACATATAGAATTTCTTTATATTTGGCTTGGTTTATTATTGGCTGATTTATCTTAAAAATATTTGGAGGAAAAAAATGGCAAGTTACAACAAAAATTAATGAACCCAAAACGAAAAGAGATAATCAGAAATATCTATGCAGGGAGTCACCAGGATACAAACGGGTTCCAGTATGCTATGTGCATACTGTACTTACAGAACAACATTTAAAATCCCACTATATAATAGCCTAAGTCCTTGTATACATCTAAAATCACTTAATCTAAGACAAAAGAAGAAATAAAATGACAAAATACAGTAATTGAAAGTAAAAAAAGTCAAGTAAATAAAATACTATAAATTTCAAGTTTAACCCCGTTCACATTGGCAGTTCATAAGTCACGTTCAAGAGAAAATTACCTAAACTCCACATAAATTTCAACAATCTAGCGAGAAGTTATGGAGAAGTAGGATTTTGAAAACTGAAAAGAATATAAAGGAAAAATCAGGTATTAGGGTATTAGGCAGAGCTGATTCAGGGGTATAGCAACAAAGTATCTGTTATCCTTAAATGCTGACAGGAAAATGATATTGACTGATCAATTATTAACGAATTTTGTGCTTCAGCCGGGCACTCCCCTTAAAGTTGTTCTTGAGGGGAGGCAGTTCTCCAGCCACCTACCCCACACAAAACTCACTTCCTAATCTTAATTTGTCTTATTTTATAGTTTATTGTCATTTTTTCCAAGTTGCATTAGATCGTTGAAATGATATATCCACAACTTTTATGGTTTCTTATGGAACAATGACACATGCACAGCCCTCTCACAGGTAACAAATGCCCATGTGTTATGGTGATTTCTACACTCAATATTCTCCCATACACAATATACCCCTATATAGTACAGTATTTTCTTCTTATTTTACATCTTAATATTACTGTACATATACGTACAGTATATTCTTTATTCACAAGGCACACTGGTACATTGAAATTACTTTTACGCAAATTCTATGGTTAATGACATGCTGTATAACAAAGATATTAGCGCTCAGTTGTGTGATATATGACTGACATACTTTGGAGTGGTAGAAACTTATCACTTGTAGGGCATTCTTATTAGTTATTATCGTTATTTTTACATTGTACAGTATTATGTGCTTTAAACACTATTTATGCATCATATTTGAGCACACACAGACTTATTATAAAACAGTGGATGATACACACGACGTATATGTGAAACAACTGATGTATGATAAAAATTTACTTTTATATTTGTTAGTGACGCATAGCGAGGTACCTCTATATCAAAGTAGCACATAAAGCTGAAAACGTCACTTGGCTGATACAGTAGAACGTCGATATAATGCGAGATACATGTTCCAAGAGAGGTCACTTTAATCTGAATTCGCACTAAATCAAAGTGTTGTTTCAATGAAATAATTTAGTTTGGTACTTGAGAGAAACATAAAATACTAAAAAGACTTTGAGTCTACCCAGATGCACCCCAGCCCATCTCCTAGAATAAACAAAACAATGTTTTTTTGAAGTATTATGTTAAAACAAACACTCATAAATCAACACAGCTAAAATTAAGGGATGCAAAATGGTCTGTTAACTGGTTGGGAAGATGGGGTGGAGGGAGGGAGGTGAGGTGATATGTTTGACAGCTGATGCCAAGGTTAGTTATTTATCTGTCCTTAAGAGTGACTTTCAGTTTTCTCTTATAAAATGTCACTGAATTGACATGGGAGAATATAATTAAAATTGTTGGAATTCTTATAAGATAGTGATTAATTTGAATAATCTGTATAAGCTTGCACTTGACATACAAAGAGCAAAATTTTTTATCTCTTGTGCAAAATATATGACGTTTATATTCAAATTATTCGCTGTCTTGCATGGATTCCAGCAATACAAATTATATTCTCCTAACTTTAGTCTGTGACATTATATAAGAAAAAAATTTAAAGCCTAAAACCACCAAACCCTGGCTGGCAGGGAGGGGGGGGGGAGGTGACAGTGACATGTTTGACAGTTGGCGCTAGTGAAGTATTTATTTGTTTATTTACGTTCTTTAGCATGATTTTATGTTTTTTGCTTATAAAATGTCACAGAAGTGATTGGGGAGAATATAATTTACATTGCTGCATTTCTTATAAGATAGTGATTAATTTGAATATAAACATGCTATAGTTTGCAATTGACAAAAATTATAGTAATCATTGAGTACATTATTTGCAGTACATGTACAATACAGCTTTGCCCTTAGGACAGTGTAGCGTGCCCAGAGAAGCATTAGGTGCCAAATTTTAAATATGATACACCAGATTGACTAGTGCAAAATAGGAAAGATTCGCTTTAAATTAAAACATTGTCCTTGATTGTGGGTGTCACTTTAAATCAATAATCTTAAATTGAATCACTTTAAATTGAAATTCTACTCTAAGAGGTAAAATACACAAAGATCCTCATGGGACTCTCGCGGGCTTGTGACGTCATGTTTCATATATGCAATGTTGATTGGCTGATAGGCGACGCCTTCTGTCTCTAGAGCCGTTGATGCAAAGGGGAAGTGGAGGACAGTGTGTCGGCAATGGTTTTCCCACCAAAATGTGATGGTGCGATGTGACAGTACAGTACGTACTGTATTGAATTCAATTGGAGTAGTACTGAAGACACAAGACGTTTGGAAATATGTGACAGTGGAAATGAAGGCCACAAGAATATTAGTGAATGATGGAATTTATGCCCACAAACACACACATCAAATAATAACAGTTAATAAGTTAAACTGAGAGAGTAGATGCAGAAGGTGAAGTCTGGCTGAATTCTTTGTAGACGAAAATGTGAAGGTGACTTGGGCACTACACTTGTAAATGGCAGCCAAGTCATTTCTAAGAACTACTATCATATGCCTGAGGATATTAACAACTTCTTAACAGATATCTTCAGTATAAGTCTTGCTAATTTGTTATTCCTTTCTTTACTGATAATCTTAAGTTTAATTAACATTTGACACCAGGAACTAATTCTTGACATACTGTATTCTTTTAACAGAAACAAATTATGCTGTTTTACATTGGGTATTAAGAGTGTGCAGGAACCCCAAACTAGTCTGCCAGTATTATGCAACAGGAGTGATACAAGACACTTACACAGTACGTGATTTTATCCTCTGACTGATAACGTTAAGATCATCACCGAATCTTTTCACAGATGATCGCAGCATTTCTATCTCATCATCAGTCCATTTTGTGCTGAAGAAAATAAATTTTTCTTAATAACACTAACTTACCTAATTTACTGCCCTAAAAACAGAAAGTAAACCTCTCATGATAACAATTATACTGTATCAAGCATCTAATTATTCATCCATAATATTCTTTATGGCATATAAGAATGAAGCAAACCTCTATACTGTACTGTACTTAAATTTTATTTACATTTACCTAAAACAACAGTAATCTTTTGCCAATTTATATCAATAATTAATGTGTGGGTTTACAGTACTAAAATCTATACCTCCACACAGGACATTTAACAGTCACCAACTGAAAAAAACAATAGTTCTCATATTCACTCAGACATAAATGGAGGACTGATACAAAACCCCATACTATGGCTGAGGGGTAGGAGGTGAAATGAAAGGCCTATGAGATATATCATTCGTAAGCACTCCTGAACAGATCCCAGAAAATGCACAATACTTTACCTTAAGATGACATTATCCACACAGACAGTATATTGCTACATGTTAGAATCTTAATAGTCTTCTCATTGAGTCTCATTCAAATTCAGTGACTGTTTCAAGACCCCAAAGAATCTTCAGATCATGAGCCCCTGATTCTCAGTTTCATCATTTCACTACCCCTACCAGTTGGTATACATATCGTGTTCCAACACTCTCAAATCTTTGCTGATTGAGACTTCACTCTCGGGAGGAGGCAGGAAATCCAAATCACTCGTTCATCCCATCATCCATAAAATGCATGAATGAAATGAGCATAAAATAGCCTTAAATGGAATGGACTGTTTCTATGTAAATTGGTCCTGCCCACACAATGTTTCCCTTACATATTTAAGCAAGACTTCAGCAACCTTTGAAATAATCTTGAGAAATGTGACAAAGTCCAAGAAGACTGGCTGGATTTGGGTTAGAAGGGCTGTGGGAGATTGAAATATCACTACTGTAGAAACTGTACAGTAAAAACCCCAATAATCTAAAAAAAAAAAAAAAAAAAAAAAATCTAAATTTTTGAAGCTTGGCTAGTCAACAAACCCTCCAGATCAGTCCTCTGTCTGCCATTGTTTACATTTCATGTCAGCATTTATGTCTTATGATTACAGTATCTTGATTAATTTAAGGTACATTAATTATCAGACTTTATAATATTTCTAGCAATACTGGTGGTAAAAAGATTGAACATGGTGTTAGAGGGAGTAATGTTCTGAAAATATATTAGTACAGTACTGTAGTGTCCTGCAATTGAACTTTATTCCTTTACAAATAAGAAAATTATTACTGCACCTGTTTGTGTACAATATAACTAACAAATAAATAGAATTGTATAAAAGAGTATGGGCCAGTGGACCTTAGGTAAATAATCTTACTACAGTATCTGTTGTTTTCTTAAAGTAATTAATACAGGTAGAGTATATCAGGGGCAGATCCGGGGTGGGGGGGTCCTGGAGAACCAATTTCCCCCTTTTTTCATCAGAGAATTCCAATACTTTTCCTGGACCCACCCCTGTATTTGCAGTAAGAATTTTAATTTTTTTTACTGCAATGGATACTGTATATTGTTACCCTATGTTTTCTTTAAGCAATTAGAGGTTTCAATAGTAATGTAAGCATTTTTATACCATATTGAGTATTCTATCAACTATCAGAAAATTTCAGGGTACGGTAATGCTAGAGCAGTTGGCTAACACAAGAAGTTGTTCAATTTCGTACATTTTTTCCACAGATGGTTTTTTGGGGGGATGATAGTAAGAAATAAAAACTAAACGACAACATTTTATTTTAATTATATGTATTTTTTCTCTATCTATGATCATAAATCACCTATAGTGGACAGGGTATGAAAGATGAAGGAAATTGTGGGGTAAAACACAGTGAAAATTGATCATTTGACACTAAAATGATGTGTCTCTACATGCTTTGTATGCTAAGAAATTAATTATTTACCATAAATATTCAGTCAAAAACTCTGCAGTAGCCGGAGCGTGTTGTCATCTGTTGTTTGTTTACAACTGACCCACTCAGTCCGAGAGTACTCTCACATCCACAAAAGACATAAAATTACACCATGATGGTTCAACAAAGTTGCTTTCATAGATACCAGATATCAAATAAATACTTTTTGTTTAATATGGCGGGGAGTCCAGGGGGGTGGCCCCCAGCTAGGAAGTTAGATAGGTTTCTTTGGTTAGATCAGGTTATATGAGGTTCTGTGCATTGTTGTAATATTTTTATTATTTACTATCATCCAAAGAACATCTAGAAGAAATGAACAAACTCGAACAACGCCATCTGCTCCAGGATTACCAAATTCAGTAATACGAATCCTCTTTGCTCCCAAGTAATTCAGATTAATGTATGAAGGTTCTATTGTGCAGAGAAAAGCAGGATTATTTATGAAGTTACTCATTTTTTTTAGCAATATTGGATCTAGAATGACAGGAATGGGTATAAAAATGGAAATGCAACTCAGAGAAAATATCTTGACTAATTCAGCAATGAGCAAATACTGTATCAAAAGTTGTGGTTTGTCATTAATTATTATCAAACAAGGTGGGAGAGAGTGATTAATTAACATATAGGATCTGGTATAATAAGAGTAGACTTTGTGAGAAAAGATGATGAGAATATGCACATTGAATGAAATGATAATTAAATGGCCAAATTATTACAATATAACTTTAGAAAACAGACACTGCTCTTGACATGATAAGTGACTGATATTCTGAAGTAATTAATGACGTGCATGAACTGTTTTTTGTAGCTGCATATAGCAATTATAAAATAATATCAGCAACACAGAGAAATGTGACAATCATAATAATCAGTTCTTTGTAAAAATTAACCTGATTTAACTCACTTACCCTGCTGGTGATTGTTCAGCTGTGGGATGGAGCTGCATCGTGAGTTCTGCAAGTTTATTGAAGGCCGTGCCAGCAGCCAAGAAAATCTCACCAACCTTAAAATCAAATCAGAATGTTAGCAGTGTAAAATTTTAAGCAACAAAGAAATTAATATAATCTTTTGATAGAATTATCTGCAATTAATAAGGAAACCACTATAACCAGACGTAGTTGTTTGATTTCATTCTTTTTTTCCATAGATGTTTTATCATAACAGTAAGTATTTTAAAAAGAGGCCAAAACTTTTTATTTTAGGGTAATTATAAAAATTTAATTTTCAGTTTTACTCTACCTACGAGCATAAATCACCTGTAGTGGGCAGGGCATGAAGGATGAGGGAAATTGCGGGGGAAAACAAGGTGGAAAACTAATCATAAAACACTAAAATGATGTATCTATGGGCTTTGCACGTAAAAAAATTAATCGTTTCCTGTAAATACTCCTCCAAAAAATCTGTCGAGTCACAGTGTGTCATCTGTTTGTTTACAACTGACCCACTTTGTTTGAGCGTCTCTCAGGTCCAATAAAAACGTAAAATTACACCACGATGCTTCAACAAAGTTGGTTTCATTGGTACCAGATATCCAAATCAGTACTTTCTGTTTAATATGGCAGGGGATCCAGGGGAAGAAGTTAGATAGGTTTCTTTGGTTGGTTAGCTCAGGTTTTATTAGGTTTTAGTAAATGTTGCCTCTTTTAAAATATGGTAATTATTGACAAAATACCCACACCAGTTTTTCATAGAATATTATTTTAAAAACACCGCAATTTCACTGTGTTTTGTAGCGGACAATGTCGTAGTTCAGAGGGATGTGTTAAAAAATAGTTAACCGGTTATTTTTAAATTAAACCTAACCTAACCTTAGTTGATTACAAAAAAACAAGCGACAGAAGTGTTGTTAGAAGACCGTACCAACCTAACCTTACTGAACTTCCTAACCGTGGGGCTCCGCCTCCAGGACTCCCTGCATATTAAACAGAAAGAACTTACAATACTGTACTATGATATGGTGTAATTTTACCTTTTTTATGGACGTGAGAGAAACCACCCGGAATTATTGGCTCATAAACGTATACTGAGGCAAAGGACAACATTGAGCGTTGAGCGGGGCACCTTACTGATCTATTGCTGAGCAGGAAAAAGGAGTGCAGCTAATGCATGCCTAGGGGCCTAACTATTTGCCAAACGAAGCATTTGCACACTCAAGAAATGAATATCATATCAGAACTCACTGATGACAATATAGTAAGAAAAAAAAACATCAAAACAAATAAGGCGGCATTGAGTATCTCTTCCATTATAACCTAAAATGCTTGGGAAATTTTCACTTGTTGCCACTAAACTAAATTGAATTTTAAATTATGTTTTTCCGGTGGTTTTTGATGTGTTATGAACGAACTTGACCTTCATTTCTGGTGCAAATTAATAGTTTCTGAGATAAGCACCCCCATCTCAGAATCCAGAGATTTGCTATAAAAATCAAGGTAAAAAGTGTTCAAAACTCATCAAAAACCATTGGAAAAAGTTTTGAATCTAACCTAACAAACCAACCAAACCTAACCTAACCAGGGGCTTCCACAATCGTTCCATGTTCTGGGTGTGTACTGCTGCACATTCAATGTTCTTGGTGTGTACCGCTGCATCATTCAATGTTCTGGGTGTGTACAGCTGCATCATTCAATGTTCTGGGTGTGTACAGCTGCATCATTCGATGTTCTGAGTGTGTACCGCCACGTACGAACATACATTCTAAAATGTTAAATATCCCGCTTATATGTAATTTGCACCAGAAATGCCATTGAAGAAAAGTGTCATAGAATTGTCAAAATTACTGAGTGCAACTATAAACTTCCTGGTGATAACAGTGTTCTCATATATTAGTGAATTATCAACTAGGCTATTACCCTGGAAACATCGCCGATAAAAGTGTAGATAACGGTTACCACCAGAATTTGTTTGTTGATTTTCTTTATTTTTGTTGTACTTATTGTTTTGGTGATTTTAACTATAATAAAAGAAACGCCAACTTTCTATTATAACATTTTTGTTTACCTCGCTGAATCCCTGTTCGAGACGTTTCCTATAAATGATGGTGAACGCTTCTACGAATTCCTCCGTGCCATTGCTAATTCATATCAACCTCAACATTAAGGTAAGCTGTTTAACACATAAATTAACACGATAATTCATAGAACCAAACAGAACCTGACCTAACATACCCAATGAGTATGTTAGGTCAGATTCTATTAGGTTCTGTGCATTGTTTCCATTTTTGTGTTTAATGTCATATTAGTGTGAAGAAAAAATTCAACCAATTCGGACAATTCCTTCTGGTGGTAAGCCATTATCTACACCTTTACCACATCGACTAAAAGAACGGGACACATCGACCAGGTCACCCAGGCATAATAAGATTCCAGCTTAAGGATGTTCAGTACCATTCCTACTTGTAGTCAATAACTCTTATAAATGTCAGAGCTCTTGTCAGCATTGCACATTGATAGTACAAAGCAATGTATTATGCTTAAGGTTAAATATTACTAAATACATCATAAGATATACGTACTTTACTAGCAGAGTTCATTGTAAAACAGTATTTAACGTTAACACAGCCGCGCTCGCTCACTTGTCACGGCGAGGATGGTCGAGGGACAGTGACCGACGGCCGCGTTCCCCTCAGTTGGTTATTTTGCTTGAAGGAAGAGAACCTATGTATGGAACTAACTCCATCTCAGAGTTACTCCAGGCACAGCAATATTGATTCTCATGCTAATGCAACCGATTTTTTTTTCTGTGAACCACAAGTCAGCGTTGTGATGGCACTGAGTGTGAGCTCATTAAGGATCAGACTTGACATAGAGACGTGACCGATCGCCCAAGCGGCTAACGAGCCGATCAGAGGCGAAGAGGATAACAGTAAAAGTAAAAGTAACACTGGCGCAAGACCGCACGTACAGATACATTCTGGAGTCAGTACATTCCCAGAACTTGCCAACAGAGACGTGAGCGACCGCCCAAGCCGATCACAGACAAAGATAGTGTAAAGTAGGAAACGGTGGATTTCAGGGAAACGAGCGGCTGAACGTGTTCTCATGTGGTAGACTTTTACCTTTATCCTCTTAACCACTCATCAGCTCGTTAGCCGCTAGGGCGATCGGTTACGTCTCTGTTACGCACTGTTGGCAAGTACTGGGCATGCACTGGCTCCTGAATGTACCTGAACTTGCTCCAGTGCTTATCCAGTCTGGTCTTGAAAGAACTCACACTCGGTGCCTCACAACACTCTCTGGCAGATTGTCCCAAGAGTTCACAACTCAATTCAACTCACTCCGAAAAAGTTACCCCACACAGTTTTCTGGGCTTGCGGCTTCTTCAACCTTGAGTGAGCGTCTGCCAGTTCCAGGTCAGGACACTCGACTGAGTAGTGCCCTTTGAGAGCCTGTACACCTCAATTGGGTCATTCCTTGCCCGTCTGCAGTATAAACTAGGCAATTTCAGACGTTCTAATCTTTCGGGGTAGCTGGGATGCCGCAGTGCTTGGACATTTTCAATCAACTGACAGTCCCTAGCATGTGAGAAGGACCTAGGTGTGTATGTTGACAATGAGCTGAAGTTCTCGGGCCATTGCGAGAAGAAGGTAAATCAGGCAAATAAATTATTGGGTCTTATAAGAAGGTCGTTCAGATATCTAGACGATCCGTCCCTTGTAACGATCTTCAAGAGTGAAGTGCTTCCCCATCTGGAGTACTGTCACCCCGTCTGGTCCCCGAGATATGCTAGGGACTGTCAGTTGGTTGAAAATGTTCAAAGGAGGGCCACCAGACTGGTGCCTGTACTTCTGCACCTCAGCTACCCTGAGAGATTGGAACGCCTGAACTTGCCTAGCTTATACTACAGACGGGCAAGGGACGACCTAATTGAGGTGTATAAGCATCTCAGGGGGCACTACTCAGTTGAGTGTCCTTACTTGGAGCTGGCGGACGCTCGCCCCACAAGGAGTCACAGTTCAAGATTGAAGAAGCCGCAAGCCCAGAAAACTGTGAGGGCAAACTTTTTCGGAGTGAGGGTTGTGAACTCTTGGAACAATCTACCAGAAAGTGTTGTAACGGCACCGAGTGTGAGCTCTTTCAAGACAAGACTTGAGCAACACTGGAGCAGGTTCAGGTACATTCAGGAGCAGGTGCATGCCCATTACTTGCCAACAGTGTGTAATAGAGACGTGACCGATCGCCCAAGCGGCTAACGAGCCGATGATTTTGTGAAGAGGATAAAAGAAAAGGAAAAGTAAAAGAGACGTGACCGATCGTCCAAGCGGCTAACGAGCCGATCAGTGGTGAAGCGTATAAAGGTAAAAAAAAATAGGCTGCATTACTCTCGCCAACTTCTTGTTGATATCTTCCAGCTGATCACAAGGATCTGTTCACACGTAGAGACAAAATTCAGATCCAAGTCCACTCTGTGGTAGTGGGGAGGTAATTGACTCGGGATAAAAGCTAATTAACTAGAATATTCAATTGAACTAAAGCCAGAATATATAGATGCAAATCATATAATATCGACGGGCAAACTTTTAAGTACTGCAAACACTCAAAAGTCGGTTACATGGTCACTGATATTGTAACTTAGGTGTTTTAGTATCTACACAAGAAAACTATGAAATATTACAGGGTATTATCTAGCTTATAACAATTTATGGAACAGTAGTGACCAGTTCCACTCTCGTAAGCCCGGGAAGATGCAATAGAGAGATAGTATTACAGTTAAATTTTTACGTGTTAAATCGTCTTTCAATTCATATTGATTCAAATGTTCGTAGACTATGCATTTATACAAACGACATGACTGACTCAGTATAACTTATGAGGTGTTTAAAGATAGATCCATTAGGTGACTCAACTCTGAATTTGGGTTGTGTAGGAGAACACTACAACCGAGGGGAGGCTCCAGTCTCTCGTGCCACTGGGGTCACTTTAACACACTACCTTATCTCTCTGACACTTATAGCAAGATGGAGAAAAGCACTGGATCTCACGATAGTTCTCTGGAAGAGGAAAGGGAGGTAACGCCTTCCACTGACGTTAATGGAGTGACGGAGCACCATGAAGATGGCCCTACCGAGCAGGTACACTACCCTGTATACACTTAGTTTACTTCATAGGGTTTGTCACTTGTCATATTTTGTTTAACTTTAATTGCGACTCAAGAAAAACTAACTTCTATCCTAGTCTTAATTACACTACCGCCTCAGCAATATGCACATAATGGTGAATTAAATGTAGAGGTTATTGTGGTTGAATAAGGAAATGGATATTGCTGTATTTATTTATTTTGGTTTTATTTTTTGCCCTGGTCATTGTTGAGTGTAAATTCTCCAATCCGAGTTAAAGTTATTTCCGGTATTATTTTAGTTTCGGTCATCCAGGGAATCTTAGGACTTTAGCCCTCACCAGAAAGGGGGGGTTTGAGGGGGTGAAGTCCCCCTGTTTAGGT
Source organism: Homarus americanus (assembly GCF_018991925.1). NCBI lineage: Eukaryota > Metazoa > Arthropoda > Malacostraca > Decapoda > Nephropidae > Homarus > Homarus americanus. The sequence goes on along the minus strand of NW_024741901.1, from coordinate 20,545,933 downwards.
TAGATATAGTTCCTGGGTTCTGTGGTTAGGTTAGATTACATTAGGTTAGGTTAGGTTAGATTGCATTTGGTTAGGTTGGATTTTTAAATACAGGGAAGACCGAAACAAAAATTTTACTTTATTTAGTGCGACCGATATCATACACTTGTTTTCGTTCATTACACCTTTATCATATGCAATTGTTACTTTTTTTCATTCAACTTATCCCAGGCTTCATCTCTTTCCTTATGTAGTATTTGTATCTCAATGTAGAGGAATTCACTCTGTCTGTCATGTGAGTACTTTTTGTGGTAATATTGCAGTAAACAGTTTCCACAGAATCCCGGAAATTCACTACACACAATCGATAGAACTATTTTTTCTATGATCGTTTTCTTATATTACACTTCCGTCGCAAATTGATAATAAGGAAGTTATTGAATTTTAAAAAGAATAAAATCAGAGCACCTGTTGTCCCTATGCTGTTGCTCAAATTGTGTGTTCGTGCGGCTAGTGGATTAGGTAAGGTTTAGTTTGGTTATATTGTATAAGTTAGCAAGCACCGAGTACTGGGAATTCAGAACACGCAATCGATAGAACTATTAATTCTAATATTTTTTGTAAATATCAGAATTTTTGTTACGTAATGTGTTCTGTTTTCTTGTTGCGTTTCGGTCAATTTTGGAATTCGCTTCTACCACAAATCATTTGTTTTGGCACTCACTCACCCAGAATCCTGAATTCCCATGCTTTCCCCCATTATTGTTAGAGGGAGGGAGGGGGAGAGCTTAATCCAAAACGAGTGATTTCCGATAAAAACGAATGTCAGATTTGAACCAATAGCACCAAAAACCATCTGAAAAACAATTTTGTTTATCAGATTCTTTGGTTGCTGTAGTCTGCAATTTTACCCTTTTTGTACCAGAATCAACTTTATTCGTCACATCAGGGTATTGTATCAGGAATTGGTGTTATTCCAGAATCATCCAGGGGGTTAGGTGGTGTCACCAACTGTTGCTGTCTCCTCACCTTCTAGCAGTACAGGCTCAGGCCTGACTTGATCTGCAGCCAAAAAGTTAATATTCGTCTTTCACCCATTGCTCTTACCGGTATAGAGTTTCTGACAACCCAAAATATGTAATTTTTTTAGTTATGGATCAATATTTCAGAGTAACATTTTATGTGCAACTGCTTAGTTTTCAATGTAATTTCAGAGAACAACACAACCACCAGAAGGAGGTGTTCGATTTCATTCATTTTCCTTGATGTTCTTATTATAATAAGTATTTTAAAAGAGGTAACAACTTTTTATTTTAATTATAAGTTTTATTTATTTTTTCTACAATAATAAACCACCAATAGTGGGCAGGGTATGAAGGATGAGGGAAATTGCTGGGTAAAACACAGTGAAAAACTGATTATATGACACTAAAATAATGTCTGTATTTTGTATGTGAAGAAATTAATTATTTACCATAAATACTCCTCTGAAAATCTGCCGAGTCACCACGTGTCTGTTTCTTTACAACTGACCCGCTTGTTCTGACCGTACTGTACTCTCACGTCCCCAAAAAAATGTAAACTATACCATAATGCTTCAAGAAAGTCACTTTCATTGTCACCAGATATCCAAATACCTGTAAGTACTATCTGTGTAATGTGGCAAGGGAGGCACCCCCTGGCTAGGAAGTTAGGTAAGGTTTGGTGGGTAAGGTCAGGTATTAGGTTTTGAGCATTGTTGTGACATATTTATTACTTACTATCATTCAAAGAACATGTGGAAAAAATAAACAAAATCGAACAACTCTTTCTGGTGATAGTTCTGTTCTCAGACATTACTGTTTATAATATATTTACCTTCAAACATAGATCTACTTTCAGCTGTGCCAAGGTGATTTAGCAGTCTGCCACAGTGGGTAGGTTAGATTAGGTTACCTTTTGATATGAGATTATTGTTTTCTGGTGTATTTTAGTCAAATACGACCTTCAGTTCTTGTGAAAGTGTCTGGTTTAGGGTTTTTGTTCATTTTCTAGAAAAATGAAACAAACAAAAATGGCACATTAGCGCAAGAAATAAGGGTCATATTTGACCAAACCACATCCAAAAATACACCAGCCAAAAAAATTCTTGTATAAAAAGAGGGGATGGGCAAAAAATGAATACATGTACAGTGGTCCCTCAGTTAACGAGCACAATCCGTTCTAGAAGGTTGCTCGTTAACCGAAGAACTCGTTAACCGAAACCATTGTTTCAATGGGTTTTTGGGTAATTGGTTCCAGCTCACCGAAAATTCAACAAAAAAGGTAGAAAAGTACACTTACTTTGAGGTGTGTATGTAGAAGGTTCCTGGATGATGATGATGATGGGAATTAGAATGGGGGTGGAGGAGAAGGAAGAAGAGAAGGCATTGGGGTGGAAGAGAAGTCACCCCATGGCGCCATTTCACCCATAAAATTTTAGTTCTCTTGGTGTAATTCAAGATTATTTTCTTTAAATCAACACTGCACTGCATTATATATTGTCAATATGTAAAATAAATTTCAAATTGACCAATAATTTGCTTATAAACACAGAAAAAAAGCGTTTAGTTGAAGAGAGTCTCAAGCAAGATGTTACCTCCACTGAAAAGACACAGACTGATGCCTGTATGCTGTGTTGGCAGGCTGGATGGCGTGCCACAAACTAGTGACCCTACCTTCAATTATGTTCAATAATTGTTAAAATGACTAAAAAATTTAATATTAAACTTTTAAAATTATTGAATAGTATAAACTTCTTGATATTTACTAAAAGGGTAAGGAATTTAAGCCCTAGAACCGATTACTGTATTGGCGGACTAATACTACAGCTGGTGGACCGCCAAATGCAAGCTAAAACATGTGGAGGTCGGCTCGTAAGAAACTCGTTAATCGAGGGATTGCTCGTTAACCGAAGTTAAGAATCTTATGGAAGGTAACTCGTTAACCGAAATCCCGTTAACCGAGGCGCTCGTTAACCGAGGGACCACTGTACTTTTACTGTAATTTCATAGTGTACTCTCTTTTGGCTTGACATTCTCGACTCCTTGAATAGTTTTTGCCATCATTTGCGGGAAAATTCAAACCTTTTTTTTTTTCACCTTTGCTGTTACTTTCGTCTGAAAAAACAAATACTGAAGGGACATAATCTGGATGTAAAAGATCCTGTGATGATGATGATGATGGGGCTGTTGGAAGAAAAACAGCAAATTTAGTCATCGCTCCACCAGCTTGTCTAATACAGGTTGACAACCCTTTATACGAAAACCGAAAAGCTCTGAAAACTGAAAGCTTTTTTTTTGTGGGGCTGCTTTAAAATTGCCACTATCTTTAACCTGTTCATGGTTATATCCAGAAAAGCTTGAGGAACCCTCTCCCTCTCTCCTAGTTGCCAAAAAGTTTTTAATTTTTTTTTTTGCCTAAATAGTCAGTTTGGGTAGGTTAATAATGAAAAAAATATTTAATTGCATTTTAAATGGCCTACAGTTCATTACATCATATTTGGTGGGTCTCCCAGGAGCAGCTTGTCATAGCTGGTCTGCCACTGTGGTGCCAGCTCTACCACCATTAACTTGCCTTCTTGCCACAATTGCCACCATATATACACAAATATATATGGTAAGATACAATGGTAGTTCAGTATCTAGTGAGGGAGATAAATATATCTTTCACACTCCCACTTGAGTGTGATTTCAATCTTGCAAAATGGAAGGAAGGCCATTGAAAGAAAATGAAATAATGAAAGTTAGATTATCAAAATGGCATACTTACTGGTAGGTAGTAGGCAGCTCTCAAACAGGGAGGTACAGTAATCCCGTGTTTTTCACCTTTTTTTTTTATCATGGTTTTGACCATTCACGTTTTTTTTTACTAAAAAATGATATATATATATATATATATATATATATATATATATATATATATATATATATATATATATATATATATATATATATATATATATATATATATATATATATATATATATATATATATAAAATATCCTTTAAAAACAAAAATATTAAATTTCGCGCCATTTTCGATATTCCCCTGTGTGGTGCAGACACCCACTGCTCCAAGAAGCCTCAGTCCACACTTGCCTACCGTACTGCGAACGCTACTGTGACTGTGAGAGCGGGCAGACGCCGGGACAGCAGGGAGAGGCAGGCAATGCCGATGTTGCCGACCTCAGCAAAATACAGAATTTTTTATTTACTTGTAAATAAGAATTTTTTGTATATATAACTGTGTTTACGTTTTTCCATTATTATACTGCAATATGATAAGTTTCAAATAATGATATTAGTAAATGCTGGTACAGTGCATCAGTGATCAGTGTAACCACTGGGCGGTGAGTGGAGAGCATGGCGTGGTTAAGTGCATGACCTACCTGAGCTGTTTGGTGGCTACAGTGACTCCTAAAAGAGTATTCACGTTTTTGGCTTTTCATGGGGTTTCAGGAATGTAATTCCCGCAAAAAACACGGGATTACTGTACTACCGCCTGGGAAGGTGTTGGAAACATAATGTGTTGTCTAATGGTAGACCCTGCTGCCATATGGCATCACGAAAATTGTGACCAAGTCCCAGGTTGCTCATCTGACTTTCTGCCTCATTTACACACAATTGCAGGGTCTCAATTGTTTCTCTTACTTTGACAACACAACATACATACTGTATATTGTTTCTCACTATTGATCTTTTTTAATTTTTTTTATTTCTTTATGGTTCTTTATTATTATTACATTATTATTATTATTACAGGTATTATTATTATCAGTGCTGTTGTTATTATTATTATCAGTGTTTTTGTTATTATTCTTATTATCAATATTATTATTATTTTTTTATATAAATTTTATTTACTATGAACTAATTATTATTATTATTATTATTACTGTACAGTGAACCCTCACTTTACGCGGTCAATTGAACCCACAGCGGCCCTCGTAAAGTGAGAAACGCGTAACGTGAACAACATAACATATGGGATTAATTGAAATAGAGACCGGGCCGACCCCCAAACTCCACTTTTTCAGACACAATACCTACGTTGTAGTAAAATTAACTTCTTAATTTTATGATGGTATGCACACACAATTAATAATTAAGAGAAATATCAATAATATTAGGTTTTTTAACACTTACATTAGTAGAAAAGATGGCTGGGCACACGGGGATGGGGGGGTTGGTTCCGAGGCAGAGGGCAGATTATTGGCCCTCACCTGTATCACTTGTATCAATTGTATCACTATCCACCACAGAGGCTTGCAGGGCCTCTTTGTCAAACCCCTCAAAGTCCATATAAGTCCATATCCTCACTATCATTATTACTATCACTGACTTGGGCCGGCTGTGGTGGGTGGCGGGTGAAGAACTCGGTAATGTTTTGATGACTGGGCGACCTTGTGCGCACCCTGCTCGAGCCGCTCTCCGTGTAAAAGGGTACACACACCGCGGAAAGTGAGCATTCCGTGTTCGGCAGGGTACCGCGTAAACGTGGAAACGCGTAAAGTGGGACCGCGTAAAGCGAGGGTTGACTGTATTACATTTTTGCCCCTCAGGCCCCGATGTGGGTTAGTGACCTGTGCCCGGGTGGGCTAATCCCCCCCCCCACCCAAAAAAAGTACGGTACTGGTACTGTTATGTTTATGTTTATTTGACTGGTAGAAAGCTTTGATCTTGGAAATTTTTTTCATACTTTTGTAAAACAGGTGTGTTGATAGGAAAATTTTGTTGTGTATGCTGTACAGTAACTGGTTTCTTATACTGTACTAGATTATAGAAATGTGTAATAATTTGCAGTACAGTACAGTATATTGAAACTGAAATCTCAACAAGTATTATTAGTTTCCTTTGAACTGTAAAAGATATTGATTTTTTTTATGTTGTTTGAAAATATCAAAATTAATTACAGGAAGGCGAGGAAGTGGTGTTGACAGGTTGTGGGGCCTCAGCTTGTTGTAATCCTCAGAGGGGGCTCTACAGATTTATTGGCTTGCTATTTATGTGCTTCCTTTCTTTTGGTGAGTTCCTTTTGTTTACCTATTTCTCGGTTATTAATACTCTTTTATACCAATAATACGTGAGTAGTGAAATTAAGTTAAGAGTGAGGAGTATTATGGGAGCAAATACTAGATGTAACAGTAGCCAAGAATGAATCATAAACTACATTGGTGTGGACTGGTTACAAGGTGAGGGAATCAGAATGGAAGGCATAATTGCTCTGCTAAGAATTGGCCTGTGGAGTAATAAACAAAACTGGTATAATGTAATAAGCTTTGAAAATTTTTGTGTACAGTCAACAACAAAAATTTCTGCACCTTTACGATGTTACACAGTACAATGAGACACACCGGACCAAGAATTCTGAACAATCATCATTTACTAGAGTGATTCCTGTTAATTTCTCTGTATTAACTATACTATACAGTGATCCCTCGGTTAATGAATGCCTCGGTTAACGAAATTTTGGTTAACGAATTACCTTCCATAAGAATATTCAATTCGGTTAACAAAAAAAATTCGGTTAACGAATTCCTTACGAATTTTTCCCAACATGTTTCACCTGCTTTCGCCTGCTCACCAGCTGTAGTATTAGTCCGCCAATACAGTAATCGGTTTTAGGGCTTAAATTCGTTACCATTTGAGTAAATATCAAGAAGGTTGTACTATTCAATCATTTTCCAATTCTTGGACAGTATTAAAATTTGTAGTCATTTTAACAATTATTTAACATAATTGAAGTACAGGGAACTAGTTTTTAGCACACCAAACAGCCACTTGACTCCCCCAGAATGGCGTCAGTTTGTGTCTGCTCAGTGAAGGAAGCATCTTGCTTGAGACTCTCTTGAACATAAACTGTTTTTACGTTTTTACAGTACTGTACAATTATTGGTCATTCTGAAATTTATTTTTCATATTGACAATATATAATGCAGTGCAGCGTTATTTAAAGAAAATAATCTTGAATTACACCAAGTGAACTTAAAATTTTATGGGTGAAATGGCGGCATGAAGCATGGGGTGACTTCTCTTCCACCCCACTGCCTTCTCTTCTCCCTTCTCCTCCATCTCCCACTACTACGGTAATTCCCATCATCATCATCATCAACCAGGAGCCTTCTACATGCACACCTCAAAGTAAGTGTACTTTACTGCATTTATTTTTAGTTTGTATGTAATTTTTGGTGAGCTGGAACCAATTACCCCAAATCCCATTGAAACAATGGTTTCTGTTAATGAAATTTTTGGTTAACGAACGACCTTCTGGAACGAATTGTGCTCGTTAACCGAGGGACCACTGTATGTGAAATACAGAATACATCGTATTAGTTATACAATGCATCACAGTCATAATTACCAACTTCACTAAATGAACATGGACTTGGTTAGTGATTGTTGCAAAGGCCATTAGACCCAGAGGTGCAAAACATTTTTTTGTTGACTGTACATACTTAAGGTGAGACCATATGGTTAATGTTGCTTCACAAAAGAATTAATTTCAAGGAGAAAAAATAGTCCTTGACAGCCTTTTCCATGTGTGAGTGTAGCATGTACAATAGCTAAAAAAGTATCTGTGCATACTCTGTGTGAAACAATATGAGACCACAGACGATAGTTATTGGGATATGTGTGTTGTCTCCTTACTACTATGTGATAATAACTACTGTACTTAACCATTTATTTTATTCCCATGTGCCAATTCACCCCCTGTGTTGGATACTGAATGGAGGTGGGTGAAGACACGCATACCAACCCCCCCCCCCCCCAAGATTTCGTACGTATAATTTCGGAAGTCATCGAACCCACTCAGTCAGATACTTTTTTTTAGCTACTGTACATCTTCATCAACAACATTTTATGGCTATTTACCATGCCTGTGTAGGTTAATCAAGATTACAATTCATTTTCCTAATTTTCTACCATGAATGATAATAGTTTTTAATGAGATCCTAGATATTTATACCGCTTTGTACAAAACAGATGTGTAAATTTAGAGAGCTTATTCATAAATTTTCACTATATATCAATTTATTAGCAATTTATGTGGTTGGTGGTCTTTTCTAGTTACTTTATTATGACCTTTATTGTCCAGTGTTAGTACAGGAGGAAACTGGAGTACCCAGAGGAAATCTGTGATGTTTGATAGGGTCACACTGGATAACAAACCTTCCCATGTGTGTCTGGGGCCAGGACGTGAACCATGACATTAGTGGTGAGAGGTACACACGTTACCACTGCACCACCAACACAGTATTAAAAACAATTAAATTGGTTTGAAATCCTGTATGTTTAGGAGTGTGTCTGTAATGTGTATAAAATCACACATACTGTATTTAATATCTTTATGAATATGAAATATATGAGATGATAGAGGGAATTAGTTAGCACACACAATTTGTATACATTACAGTACAGTACTAACAAGAATCACAGTACGGTAGTAAATGTTGTTATTAAGTTAACTTTTAATCTGGCTTATAGTTTTTAATAACTGGAGAAAAGTTTTGTGTTTGGACAAGGTTGACATATACGGTACACTAAATGACTAATTTGAATTTAACCAGAGTTTTAAGATTATCAACGAGAATCTGTGCAATTTATATCACATAACATCACCATCGCCGTTACTGTTTTACAGTCATTTAACATGCTTGCATTGCAGCTCAAGGCTGCATGGTCGCATGGTCAGTTGCAGCCTCTCCTGAGGTTATACAATCTCTTCTCACATTTTTCTTAACCTGTCCAAAGCTCGTTCCTCCTCTTCCATGCCATTTGTCTTCTACTATTGTGTGTTTTCTGTGAATTATATTTCTCTAATACTGTAGCTAACATTTAAACCTAGACTAAGTAATAGCAAGAAATAGATGATGCTTATCAGTATACAGTACAAATGTTATAAATAGAAAGTAACAGTTATAATTACAGTATAGTCTGGATTTACGGGGTTTTTGTTTACGCGTTTGGTCATTTACACGGTGCCTTGCCAGAATGAAATGTTTTAATTACGCGGTAAATTTCATCATTTACGCGGCGAGCGGCTGGAGAGGTCGAGACGCGCTGCGGCATTTTTTACTCACGCAGTCCATTCTTGACCATACGCGGGAAGCAGCGCAGTGAGGGGTGCACATTAGGTCGCTCTTACGTTATCGCTGACGTCATATGACGTATCGGACTGTGATTGGGCCACGCATCCTTACCACCCACGTATTCCCTCTGCCGCTAGCTGTGATTGGTCTAATGTAACATGATGTGCCCTGCCACCAGAAGTCGCGGGCCAGTCTCATTGTTCTCAGTCCACTTATACAGTTCTCTCTTGTGCCCGCTATTCCCCTTACAATGGCTTCCGCTGGACCCCCAACACCCGAGAAAAACCTTGAATTACCTGGACCAAGCCATGATTATGTGAAGGAAATCATCGAGTTGGGGGAGAAAATTAAGTTCATCCTTGACAACGACCCAGACAAGCATTGGTATGAAAAGTCTAATAACCATCTGACGAAAGTTATGGAGCCGTAATCCAGATCTATGTCGACAACATCAATGCTAGTCGTCAACGTAGTATTAAGGACTTCTTCGCCCGCAACCCACCACAACCACAGCCAGCCCAAGTCAGTGATAGTGACAGTGAGGATATGGACTTTGAGGGGTTTGTCTGGGAGGCCATGCAAACCTCTGCGAGTAGTGAAAGTGATTCACCGGAGGGCAACTAATCTGCCCTCTGCCTCGGAACCAGCCGCCATCCATGTGTGCCGACCCATCTTTTCTACTAACGTAAGTGTTAAAAAACCTAATATTATTGATATTTCTCTTAATTATTAATTGTGTGTGCATACCATCATAAAATTAGGATGTTATTTTTACTACAACGTACATATTGTGTCGGAAAAAGTGTATAGTTTGGGGGTCGGCCCAGTCTCTATTTCAATTAATCCCATATGTTCTGTTATTTCGTTTACGCGTTTCTCATTTTACGCAGACCTCCACGGGTTCAATTGACCGGGTAAATGCAGACTATACTACAAATTACCAATAACCTGCATCAAATAGCAAGTACAGTAGCTACTACACCAGTTAGTTTTCACACCAATTAGTATAATATAGGCAGAGTAGTACCATATCTGTCTATCTTATCTGTGGTCCTCATCCAGTCTTGTGTGGAATAGGTCAAGTGGAACAGCAACCTCAAAGACGGAAAGAAACACTAAGGATGTTTGTCAAAAACAAAAATAGAAAGCAACAAAAAAAGGTTACAGCAGTATTTGCTAATACCTGTACAGTATTTTCAGTTTACAGGCTGGCTTAACATGTCTTCTTAACACTTTTATTTTTGTTCTGCAGAGGTTTTAAGGTGTTCATTCCACCATACTATAGTTTTCTTTTCTTGAATACATTAAATGTATGGCATCATAAATACCAACATACAGTACTGTACTGTATACTGTACAGCTGCTCCCCGACTTATGACGGGGCTAGAGACCGACATCCAGGTCGTAAGTCGGAAATGCTTAAATAACACATAGAAAATCGAAAATAGGGGTCTCTTTTTCTTCTCGGCACCACAAAACACTCACTTTTAAGCTTGCCAGCCAGTTTAAAGTGAATTACAGATGAAAATTTTGTCTGTGTGCAGACTTTGGGACTCGAAAATACGTAATTTGACCAAATTTTGGCACAACTGAGGCAGGTTGTAAGTGCGGGTGGACGTAAGTCGAGTAGGTCGCAAGTCGGGGAGTAGCTGTGTATGGAAATTCATATAACTTTCATAGTATTGTACTGTACTGTAATTATTCTTCCAGGTAAAAATTAGACAAATAATTTAGTTCCCAAAAGTCTGAAATACATATCTAAAGTTTTAATTTGCAAAATTAAATATATCTTCCCCAAGGCTGTGTTTGGATGACTTGCCAATTAAAGGAATAGTAGTTTCATTAGTTTAGAACTAGAAATCATGGGTCATTATTAGTACTGTACTGTACAGTTTTCATCAGTACATTCCCAGGACAGAATTAAGGAAGATGTAAGGATTCCTTATTTATATATTTTTATATTAGTAGTCAACAACAAGTTCCATGTATATCTTGTTAAGTATTGGTATACAGGTGTATTTGAGGTACAGTATTATGAACCCAGCTTTATTTAATTTCAGAAAACATTTCTAATCATCATATTGGGTTTCTTATATATCAGGAGTGTTTGATGACTTTCACTCCTTTGACCTTGGGCAGTGTGATCCATAACCACTTATCATGTCATGCTGTCTGGGTCTTGTACCTTAAAAGTTAGTAAAAACCCAAATCACAGCTTATGTTTTCTTGAATTAGTTTAACAACGTGGATAGAACTTTTGAATTTGAACCATTTGTTTTCTTGTAATTTTTTATGATATGTCACCTTTTATAAAGTTATTTAAATCTAGTACGTAGTTATGTGTTTCTTAGAAAGAGGTGGAGAAGTTATCTATTATTAACAGAAGTCTTGTTATCATTTGTCTTAATCTTATCTGTCCTAATTATGTCTCACCTGAGGAGTTCTGGTGTTTACTAACAGATTGTATGTACACTGTACCCTCATTAATTTAGATCGTTATAATTCGGATTTTGGCTTAATTTTTTTCTTAAAAAATAAATTAAACCATTTTAATTTGGAATGAATCCAAAATAACCAAGCTGTTCCAAAAAGTCACTATGGCTGCCACATTAAATATTCTATTTACAGTATACGTACCAGTAATTACTGTGCACACATATAAATATTTAAATATTTTTTAAATGCACATACTATAATAATAAAATATATAATACAGTAGTAAATAAATGTAACACTTACATTGCGAGGTGAGCTGACACTGTAATATGTAATGATATTCCGGAAGTGTAATGGTCATACTGGTAAATGAAGTAAAAACCCACAATGGAGAAAGAAAGGACAAAATCTTGGCGCTGGTATACTAGGATCCTCTTCAGCCAACTAACAGAGCGAAGCAAGGGAGAAAGACATAAAAACAACGGAATCAGGTCACATGGCCTGTCTCCTAAGTTAAAGTAAGGTGGGGATTAGGGATTAATCTTCTTGTATGACAGTACAGGATCAGGTCAGTGGACATTGTTTATGTATTAATGCATATGACAGGTACCTCATTCTGTATCATTAAAGGTTATGGGTACAAACTCTCATTTGGCATGAGTGATTTAATTGGAATGAGTAGATAGATAGAAACTTGGGTTGGGGAAACATGTATGTAAAGCAAAATTCTGTATTTCAGGTTCATACTTCTGTTATGACACTCCTGGAGCATTACAAGATCACATCAAGGAAGACATGGAGGTGAACACTACACAGTTTGCCAGTCTTTATTCACTTTACTCTTGGCCAAATGTGGTCCTCTGCTTTATTGGAGGATTTCTTATTGACAGGTATATTTTGATTTTGATTTATGTACATGATGTAGAATAAAGGGGTTAGGGACACAGGGTCAACATCTCCACACAAATTCATTAATGTCCAATAACTTGACAAAGGTGGTTCAGTTCAAGATCAACTTAGGCTGGAGAGGTTTATATCTTGGCTACCTTGTCTGAGTGTGATAATCTGAAGTGTACAACCTTATTTTCCCAGTTATAGTCTCTGTTTAGTTATTATAAGTTTGTAAAATAGCAAAGTAACAGAGTAAAGTTATAAAGTAAGCAAAGGATGAACTGTTGATGGTAGTGAAGAGTGAATGTAATGAAATTGTGTGAGTTAAATGATAAGGTACTTAAATTTCAAGCCAATTTAACTTTTTTTTATTGTTGAATGGTGATTATAAAGTATACAGTACACATACCACTTTCAGTATATCTACTAATCTATTCAAAGAAAAATATTAAAAGCACAGTGTAATATAGAATTATGAATGGAAGGATAACAGTATTTAGATACTAAAGTTTGTGTTAATCTCTAAATCTCACTTGAAAGTATAGATTATGGATGAAAAATTTAGCTATGCAGTAATTGTGTCATCATCAAGGACATGCTGAATGGTTAACATAATAATCACATATTTTACACAACGTGTTGAAATGTTTTCTTTTCTTTTACAGAATCTTCGGCATTCGATGGGGAACTATTATTTTCTCGTCACTAGTTACTCTTGGTCAATTCATCTATTCACTGGGTGGCATAGTTGATCAGTTTTGGCTGATGCAATTTGGTAGATTTGTCTTTGGGTAAGTTCATTGACTTAGTTATGAGATTAATTATTTTTTGTGTTATTTATTTACGTGTCATTTATTTATCTTCAAACTCATAACCACTTCCAACATCACTACCTCAGTTTGTGTGTGTGAGGTGTGTTTGTGTTCATCCATACTGATACAATCGTGTGTAGATTTACCAGAATAAATGTTGTAGGGGACATTGTGGACTGACAGACATTTTGGTATAATGAGGATTTACCACAACAGATTGCATATATAGTACAGTATAATCTTGTACTGCACACTGCATTCTTGTACAGTGGCCCCTCGGTTAACGAACTCAATCCGTTCCAGAAGGTCGTTCGTTAACCGAAACGTTCGTTAACCGAAACCATTGTTTCAATGGGTTTTTGGGTAATTGGTTCCAGCTCACCGAAAATTTCCTAAATTCAACAAAAATGGTAGAAAAGTTCACTTACTTTGAGGTGTGTATGTAGAAGGCTCCTGGATGATGATGATGATGATGGGATTTAGAATGGGGGTGGAGGAGAAGGAAGAAGAGAAGGCATTGGGGTGGAAGAGAAGTCACCCCATGGTGCCATTTCACCCATAAAATTTTAGCTCTCTGGTTTAATTCAAGATTATTTTCTTTAAATCAACGCTGCACTGCATTATATATTGTCAATATATAAAATATATTTCAAAATGACCAATAATTTGCTTGGAAACACAGAAAAAAAGCGTTTAGTTGAAGAGAGTCTCAAGCAAGATGTTACCTCCAGTGAAAACAGAGAGAGACTGACGCCTGTTTGCTGTGTTAAGAGGCTGGATGCCGCGCATTAAACTAGTCACTTTACCTTCAATTTTGTTCAATAATTGTTAAAATGACTAAAAAATTGAATATTAAACTTTAAAAATTATTGAATAGTATAAACTTCTTGATATTTACAAAAATAGTAAGGAATTAAAGCCCTAGAACCGATTAATGTATTGGCGGACTGATACTAAAGCTGGTTGCCCGGTCAGTGCAAGCGAAAACATGTTGAGGTCGGTTCGTAAGAAGTTCGTTAAGCGAAATTTTTTTCGTTAACCGAATTGAAGATCCTTATGGAAGGCAGTTCGTTAATCGAAATTACGTTAACCGAGGTGTTCGTTAAACGAGGGGTCACTGTACTGTACTGAATATGCCTTGATAAAATTTCCACAAATTCAAGAATTAAAAAAAAAAATAGAAATGCTTGTCTTTTTTTTTCGTGGAGTTTGAAACCAATTTACTCAATGGGTAATCTTCAGTTCCTCAGGGATTAGTGATGCTGCCTTGCCAGCGAAGAGGGCACTTAAAAGCATTACATACCATATATAAAATGCCCACTTCCCACTCTGTAAAGGTGGCTGGTGACCGGAAGGCCATACAGCTGTAAACTTAGTTCAGCTTTGCCTGATGGCAATTTGAGACACCTTGTCATCAGGTGCTCACAGCAAGTGCAGATAATGACCTTAAAACAGTCATGTTTGTTAGATACTTTATCACATAAGATGTCCACATTCAATCACTTCAGAGCATATGTATTACTAGTACTGTAATTACAGAATATATTTCTTTGATGTAAGAAGCAGGTTGTTGGGATCCCCACAGTTTCAAGTACAGTACATTATTTGTATTCTGTTTTTAACCTTATACTGTATAGAGATTGATTTTAGAAGGTAGTAAGCATCACAAAAATTGTGACTCAAGTCCCAGGTGGCTGATTTGATCTGACTTTCTGCCTCATTTACACACAATTGCAGAGTCTCAATTGTTTCTCTTACTTTGACAATACAACATATATATTTCTCACTCATGGTCGGTTTTATTTTTTTCGATTTCTGTATTTATTTATATATATATTTTTTTAATGGTACAATTCCCCCCCACTTCCCCCAAAGCCCTGATGTGGGTCAGTGACCTGTGCCTGGGTGGGCTAATCCCCAGTTAAATACAAAATTTTTTTTATCTTGGTATGCTTTTATACATCCCTAATTTTGTGCATGTACTGTACAGTAATGAGTTATGGCATTATTTATCTCAACCTATATGTGTCCTTTTAAATTTTTAGTTAATTTTTTTTAAGGGCGTCTTACATTAGGTCAAGTTTGTTTTTGATGAGTTCCTTTTATTTCCAGGGTCATGAATGAAGGGCCATAGTCAATTGATAGATTATTGTACAGTTGAAATGACTAAAAAATAGAATTTCAGTAAAACAAAATATTTTCTTCAGCATTTGCTTTCCAGATTTATTTATTTATTTATTTTTTTTTGGGGGGGGGGGATAAAGAAAACAATTCCAATTGGTTTTCTTGCTCCCATTACCCTCTTTTCAGCAGAGGATAATCTGGTGTCTGGGAAGATATTACAAAAGAGTGCTCATAAGTTATATCTCCCAATTTTACCCATTCATTGCATCTGGTTAACTTTATGGCCTACCACCCTGTGAGTCAGTAATTGAAAAAGTATTAAGCATATGTAGTAATGAAAATATATAGGGTACTTTCTCCTGATGGCAACAGTGTAGGACTCGGCTGGATCTGTCTGTCTTCTCTCTGTCAACTTGTTCATTCTTGGAAGGTTACGCAACTCTCTGCACTGCTAGACACAGGGTGTAGCAGCAGAATTTTTTGTTTCCACTCATAATAATCTTGTGAAAATGTAGTAATTGCTTTATATGAATGGCCATTCATTTTCACTTGATAATTCACTTAGTTCATCTGTATCATACCCAGCAAGAATATCACCATAATTAGTGGGGTCAGGGGATGGTGTGGTGGCAGCCCACAGTTGTCATACTCTCTTCTCTGCCATGATCAAACACACTGACTCATGCACTTGGTAACATTATGAAATTTGCTAATTGGGCCTTCTATCAGACAGGAGTTATGAATGCAGAAACCATATATGCACCAGTTACAATGCACTCATATTATTCAGAGACAACATACTGTATGTACCAGCCACAGTTAATGAGTTAAAACTTAATAACCTGAAAAATACTACAGTAAAACCTAGATAAATCGTACTTCAATATATCGGAATTCGCTCTTTTTGGACTCTTGAGATGCTCTGATCACCAGAAATGGGGAAGATTTAATAAAAAAAAAATCTTATGAAGTGAACAACACTTGGTGAATACTGTTCTAATCAGATTTGCTATAGGCCTACTGAGAACTAAGACACTTGAGTATGTAAGCAGGCTGGGGCTGATCAGGTGTTGCCACATAGGTCAGGTTTATTTATTTGTTGATTCAGTATTATATTCTCTTATGATTGGCCTCTTATGGTTTATGATTCATCAAGATTATAACATCTTTAGTAATAGAGAAAAATACAGTACAGTCAACCCTCACTTTACGCGGTTAATTCAACCCACGGCTGCCCGCGTAAAGTGAACAACATAACATATGGGATTAATTGAAATAGAGACCGGGCCGACCCCCAAACTCCACTTTTTCCCGACACAATACGTACGTTTTACTAAAAATAACATCTTAACTTTATGATGGTATTCACAAACACATAATATAGAAAGGAACAGTCAATAAACTGAAGGTTAGGTTAGAAAAAAACAAGGTTGGAGTTAACACTTACGTTAGTAGAAGAGATGGGTCGGCGTACGGGAATGGAGGCTGGTTCCGAGGCAGAGGGCAGGCTACTGGCCCTCAGGTGAGTCACCATCACTGTCATCCACACTTGTCAGGGCCTCCTTGACAAATCCCTCAAAGTCATCATCACTGTCTCTACCTCTGTCACTATCACTGGCTTGTGCTGGCTGTGGTGGGTTGCGGGCGAAGAACTCTGTTATGCTTTGCTGACGGCTGGTGTTTATGTTGTCGTGATAAACCTTGATGTAGGGCTCCATAGTCTGCAACAGCTGGGTAGTGAAGATTTCATACCTGTTTGCGTCAGGGTCGTCGGAAAGGAGGAGCTTGACTTTCTCGATACACTTGATGGCACCCCTAACATTACTATGGGATAAGAGGCGTTCTTCTTGGGATGACGCACCACCTGCCTCTTCACTGACGTCATCATCATCTACCATCTCGTCGGTAGTCACATCAGGATCCCTTATCACCTCCAGGATGTCGTCGTTGGTGGTCTCGGAGAAGCCTGCAGCTGTAACACTCTGCGCAGTTTCTCTGGCAAGGTCCACTGCTACTGCAACAGTCTGAATCTCACCAGTCACAGATTGACTCTGCTTAACGGCCGGAATGCCTTGCAACACATATCTCCATGCGTGACGAACAGTTGCTACAGACAGCTGATCCCATGCCTCCACCAAGAAGTCCACAGCTTTCTTGATGTTGAATATTCTCCAGAATTGTTTTAAAAGTACTTGTTGCCCTGCCAGCTGTTGATCCTCGTCGTCTTCGCTCTTGCTATCGGTGGTGGTGTCACTCAGGTTACGCAACTCTTCCCTGGTGTTGGTGTAGTCGTTCAGGAGCTTGAATTTTTTAGTAGAGAATGCAGCTTTTACATTACAGATTAACTCTTGGTCCATGGGCTGTAATATAGACGTAGTGTTGGGAGGAAGGAAGACCACTTTTACGTTGGGGTGACGATCTAACAGTAGGGGCGAGTGTCCTGGTGCGTTGTCCAGCAGCAACAAAATCTTGAATGGCACATTCTGTTGCTCACAGAATTTCTTCACATCGGGAACGAAACAGTTATTAAACCAGGAGAGGGACAGTGTAGAGAACATCCACGCCTTACGTGCGGTCAGCCAGTGGACATTTAGCTTGGTCATGTCCATGCTCTTGTAGGCGTGCGGCTTGCGTGCTGTGTGGATCACCGATAACTTGAGCTTACAGGTACTGGAGGCATTGGTGGTAAACAGGACGGTGATGCGCTCCTTCTGCAACTTCCGGCCCCGAATCTTGCTGGCATTCTTCACAACGAAGGTCTTGGAAGGTAGCTTTTTCCAAAAAAGACCAGATTCGTCCATGTTAACACCTGGTCGTCGGTGTACTGTCCTTCCTCCATAATCTCATGTAAAAACGGAGGAAATTCCCTAGCCACAACACGATCAGCACTAGCTTCTTCACCACCAATGTTGATATTGGTGATCTTGTTCCTCTTCTTAAACCTCTGTAACCACCCAGAGGAAGCATTAAAGGGTTTGGGCTCTGTAATTCCCATCTTTCGTGACACTGCAGCATACAGTTCACGTGCGTACTCCTTAACAGAGCGCATGTCCACCGCCATGTTCCGTCGCGCCTGACGCACCAAGTAGCTCACAAGTAATTTTTTCGTCTTGAGAAGCACCTGGTTGTGGAAATACTTGATCATAGAAGCACCTGTAGATTTTGTGATGTTCATGTGCTCCTTTATCTTGGCTGCATCCTTCTTAATTGTCCTGATCGTAGACTCGTTAACACCATGCTGGCGCGCGAGATCAACCTGTCTTGTTCCTTTCTCCAACTCTTGTATGATCTTGTACTTAATTTCGTAGCTTAAGGAACGTCGTGTCTTCTTTGGCTTAGGGCGGCTGGGTCCAGGTAAGGAAAGGTTTCTCTCTGGGGGTGGTGGTCCGGCGGAAGCCATTTTACAGAACAATGGATGCACGATTACACGGTGTGGCCTGGAGGGATGAAAGTGCCGTGGCTAGGTCAAGCGTCGTCTTTCCTCCCTCCCTCCCTCCTGCAGGTGGACACGTCATATTACTTTAAACCAATCACAGCTAGCAGCGGAGGGAGGTAAGGATGCATGGCCCAATTACAGTCCGATACATCATATGACGTCACTGATAACGCAACAAAGACACACACTGCGCAACCTACTCGCGCTGCTTACACAACATGGTGGATGGCGGGAGAGATGGCGGGAGGTTTGGATCCAAAAATGGCGCGGCGCGAGATGACCGCCAGCCGCTCTCCGCATAAAGGGGTACACGCACCGCGGAATGTGAGCATTCCGGTTTCGGCAGGGTACCGCGTAAACGTGGAAACGCGGAATGTGGGACCGCGTAAAGCGAGGGTTGACTGTACTGTATGTAATTTATAATATGACTTGAAAATAAAAGGGTAAGCTGTTTCATAAGGTTGTTTACTCAAAATGCATTTGTGTGAGCTTTCAGTAGACTAGCTTACAACAGGGGTCACTATAAAACACTGTACTGTATAGCATTTGATATGAAGATACCTTTCTAACAACGTTATTTACTACCTTTTGGGCGTTATGTGATTACTCAGTTTGGCTACTTGTACACTTATACAAATGATAGTGAATAAACCAGGGTATATGCAGATACATAATACTTTACACTATAATATTACTTATTAAGTGAAGATAAATACACTACAATAGTATTTATTAAGTGGTGATAAATACACAACTGTACTGTACTAATTTACTAGGTGTTGAAGACAGACATTGTGTAAGCTGATCAGCTGTTTGCTCTTTGTAAACAATTGAGTATGAAATGACTCATATTCAGTGTGGGATTCTTTTTTCAGGAAAGCTGATTCTTTTAGGATAATATTTTATCAACCTGGCATCAAATGATCCTAAATTATATGAGAATTGTGGTGGAATTGCATAAAGAAGTGTTAAAGGAATCTTGTGGGAGAGAAAGGGAGCGAGACACCCACCTATGCTACCCTCCCACCCCTCTGCCTGCTGTTCCCAGATAAACATTCATCTTCCACATACAATATACTCCTACAGTAGAACGTCGATGTAACGCCTTTCCAAGAGAGGTCGCTTTAAACTGAATTCGCTCTAAATCAAAGTGTTGTTTCAATGGAATGATTTAGTTTGGTACTTGAGAGAAACACAAAATACTAAAAAGACTTTGAGTCTACCCAGATGTACCTCAGCCCATCTCCTAGAATAAACAAAACATTGTTTTTTGTAGTATTATGTTAAAACAAACACTCATAAATCAACACAGCTAAAATTAAGGGGTGCAAAATGGTTTGTTTACTGGTTAGAAAGATATGGGGGGGAGGGAGGTGAGGTGAGGTGATATGTTTGACAGCTGATGCCAAGGTCTAGTGCTTAGTTATTTATCTGTCCATAAGAGTGACTTTCAGTTTTTCTCTTATAAAATGTCACTGAATTGACATGGAAGAATAGAATTAACATAGCTGGAATTCTTATAAGATAGTGATTAATTTGAATATAAACATGCTATGTAGCTAGCATTCGGCATACAAATTTTAGTTCTAATTTAAGAATTTTATTAAAAGAGGAAAAAATTTTATCTTGTGCAAAATATGTGATGTTTATATTCAAATTATTCGCTGTCTTGCAAGGATTCCAGCAATACAAATTATATTCTCCTAACTTTAATCTGTGACATTATATAAGATAAAAACTTTAAGCCTAAAACCACCAAACCCTGGCTGGCAGGGAGGGGGGGGGGAGGTGACAGTGACATGTTTGACAGGTGGCACCCAAGGTCTAGTGAAGTATTTATTTGTTTATTTACGTTCTTTTGCTTGAGTTTATGTTTTTTGCTTATAAAATGTCATAGAAGTGATTAATTTGAATATAAGCATGCTATAGTTTGCACTAGACAAAATTTTTAATAATCATTTAGTGCATTATTTTGAGTACATGTACAGTACAGCTTTGCCCTTAGGACAGTGTAGTGTGCCCAGAGAAACATTAGGCGCAAATTTTAAAATATGATACGCCAGATTGACTCGCGCAAAATAGGAAAGATTCGCTTTAAATTAAAACATTGTCCTTAATTGTGGGTGTCGCTTTAAATCAATGATCTTAAATTGAATCGCTTTAAATTGACGTTCTACTGTACACTTATTTGTTCTTATTTTTATCTTTATAGTACTGTACAGTATACAGTTTTCTCTTATTCATAAGACAAATTCTGTGGTTACTTACATGTAACACTTTATAATAAATAACAATCATCTTGGTGACAAGAAAGTTGTTGACAACCAGACTTATATGTCTGATTTTCAACCCAGAGAGTTCTGTTTCATATTTTTTTCATTGTTGATGTAATATTCTTTTAATAACCTTGTTATACATTTAAAGACCTTAGTTGTTGAAGTGCAGTAAAAACATAACTGGTTTTCTTTAAACAGTTCAGGTAAGCAGTGTTATCTCTAACTCCCCTCACCATTTTAGCTTAAGGTCCACGTAGGTAACATTCCTACAAATCTCTAACCCCTTGCCCCATATATTCGCTTTTTACTAACTTTCACATTTTTCGGACTGTGGTCTGCCCCAATTAGTCAGATTTATCGAGGTTCTGTTGTATACCGTAGATAGGGCACCCTGGTTTTATTATACTGTACTGTACTGTACTGGACGAACAATTCATACCTTTTTACTTTTCTCATCTTATTAGACATCCTCATGTGCATGCTGTTCTATTTATAATATTTTTAAGATTAGTAAGTTTTTAAAAGGGGTCAGGTAATTTATGTACAGCCTGTATAATAATTTGTGAACAGGAGGTATAAAGAATGACTATAAGAGAAAGCTGATAAGTAGAAGTGTAAGATTTAATTTAAATTTTTGACATTATTATATGTATTTTAACATATTGTTACTTTTTGCTGTTGCTTTACTGTATTCTACTCTGTTATTTATCTTTATTTATATTTATTTTTTGTATCTCTTGGTCCACCACAGAAAAAGTGGCAGAGGATTAAAGATAATTAGATAGTTGCAGTAGGTATACTCCATGGGTTACTAGGTAGTGCTCAGGACTACGGTACCAACTTTGGAAGTGCTGTTTTAATCCTGTGCAGGCAAGGATAATGGAACATTAATGTGCTGTTTTGTTTATGG
This sequence comes from Homarus americanus, assembly GCF_018991925.1. Classification (NCBI taxonomy): domain Eukaryota; kingdom Metazoa; phylum Arthropoda; class Malacostraca; order Decapoda; family Nephropidae; genus Homarus; species Homarus americanus. The sequence continues at coordinate 20,523,960 of NW_024741901.1, read as the reverse complement.
AGCCAGTCACTATCCATGTCAGTAACCAAAGCTAAGCTTGTCTATTTTATCTAAGGTTTACCACCCAATAAGTTGTGAGAAGTCATTATTATTTTGTTGTTCAAATTTTTGGGTAGAATGTGTTATAAAGATCATATAACATATTCTGTCCATTTTTTGTTCTAGTATTGGTGGAGAATCACTTGCTGTAGCACAAAACATCTACACTGTTAGTTGGTTCAAGGGGAAGGAGCTCAACACAGTGTTTGGCTTGTTGCTGAGTATGGCAAGGGTTGGATCAACAGTCAACTTCCTCACTATGATACCTATCTACAATTGGGTCAACAATTTTGCGGATGGTTATCGGACACTCGGAATTTCTTTAATGCTTGGTTAGTTACATTTTGTTGTCATTTATGTGAAATGAATTTTATTTTGAGAAACAAATTTATCAAAAGATATATCAAAATTTCATATTATGCAGATTGGCTGTAAGGTAACAAAGAATGATATTAGGTTGAAACAGGGTGAATCATCTGTAAGTGAGAAGCTAATGGAGCTTGGTTAGGGTAGCTGAAGTTAGACTAGCCAAGGTTTTATGAAGTCTGGGTTAGGTTACATTCACATTAACATTTTGTGGACTGGATGGGTTACTAACACTGAAGACCAAGTGGGATCCATGTGATGCCTATAATTTTTGGGTGGATTTTTGCCATGTTCACAGAATTATAAATGTTTCCGGGACTTCCTGTGTGGAACCAATTCACCTGGTGTCTCATTTGTTGAATTTATTTATTTATTTACTAACACAAGCAAAATAAATAAAAAATTACAAACTTTTTCTTAATTAGAATAAGTAAACACTAATTAAAAAATATATATACCCTTGTATATTTAATTTTTAAGTCTTGCTGCAGGCTCTTGAAACACAAGTATACTAACATCTGAATAACAAAACAAATTCCATGTTGTTCATACATCTAAGAAAAAAGTTCTTTTGGAAATAAAGTTTCTCGATGCCATTTGTCCATTTATGATTTATAGCACATGGCCATCCATGACTTTATTTATGATCAGTTTATAGACACACAAAAACTAAACAAAAAGTTCATAGTACTGTTAAGGAGTGACAGGGCAGCAAACTTCACTGGGGACTTCATGGACCCCACTTGGTCTTCTGTGTTACTAATTTGCTTTAATTTTTAACTCGATTAATTACTTAATGTTGGTAGTAAACACCATTGTATGGGAGAAATACATGCCCTTTTTTTCTCTCATCACTTGTTTGGGCACCTTCCCGTTGCTGGATGAAGGTGGTTGAGGGCATTTGGGAGCCATCACAAGCACAAGGAACACAGTTGTTAAGAGAGCAGAGTAGCACACGTGCGAGACGGACAAGTGTTTATCCCGGACTGAGGCGGAGGGAGCGCGGGTGGGCCAGCCTCCTAAGACAAGAGGAACATTTTGCGGGACACCACAAAACTTGCGCACTCCCTGTCCCGGCTGCGAAAATGACGGCAACTTTAAAACTACCCGCAGACATTCTTGGGTACATCCAGGGTGTCATCCGCAAATAATTGAGGATCGCGAATAAAACAATGTGAATTGTCAGGGCATGCTGTATACATAATTGTACTAACTTTTTACATATTAACACTGCTTTAACAGTATTTTTGGTACAGTAATATACAGTACAGTACTGCACAACACACATCGTATACGAAAATAGCAGTGGGCAAGCAAACACTCCAATGCCTGGAATCGAGAGATATTTTTGGAATTCTCCGCAGATGCTGATGATGCAATCCTCGGAAATTCATTCTTATACCTTGAATGGAAAAATGTTTCCTGGAATTTCTTGGAATGCTAAAAAAAATCTATCGAATGGAGAGCTTTTGGGAATCAAAGATTCCGGCTAATGAAGAGATTACTTACAGAAATACACTGAGCAGCACTGGGAAACAATTTTTGCACTTTTTTCCCACCTTTCACTCTTTATTTTACCATCTTATTCACCCCCATGCATTAATCGGACTCTTGCACATAATATCAATTATCATTTTCATCAAGAATATGAAAAACAACCAAATTTACAACTTTTAATGATTTAAGTAAGCCACCAAAATGGGTGGGAAGGCAGTGTGTGCGAAAGAGGTGGGCTTCCCTCTCACACATGGTGGTCCCATTCAAACAATACCACAAGACTTAGGCCCACCCATGCAGCTTGGAACAGTCCTTTGAGTGGCTACCCAGGTGGCTTGAAATACTGTAGACTGTTAACCTGATTCTTAACCTTTAGACTCTTAAGGGTTAAGAGTCAGGTTTCGTATCAGTTCCATTTTGGCCACGTTGCATCATTGCAAGAAAAAGGTTTGTATGCTTCAAAAAAAGTACAGTGTGCTGTATATAAATTCAATTTCTGAGGACATTCCTGCGAGAGCCACATGAAGAAGGAAATGCTGGTGAAACATTATTAGGATGACACAAATGAAAAGTTGGAAGGGGAAAAATAGACCATGGAAGAAATGGATAGGGGAAGAAATGAGCCATGGAGGAGTTGGGGAGACTCCGCAACTAAATTATAATACTGAAAGCCATGTGGAGTATTTTGTTATAGTGGATACTCAGCAGGTGCTGAGAAATATAAAACCTTATTTTCGAGCTGATTTTTTTTTTCATTATGTAATTGCTGTGGTTGTTCATTTTGTTTACACCTTTTGGTTCATTGCTTGTGTTTCTCCCACTTTAGAAATATGTAGAGGCAGAGTAAGAGAGAGCTAGACCATAGTATTTTTTTTTTTAAACTTCATACAATTTATGTTTTCAAAATTTTCATCATTGCCTTCTATGGAAACATTATATGTGAACTGGAGGTAGTTACTGCCATGTCTAAATGTGATGTTTAAGAAATAGTTCCTGTTATTAGTGAATCTTGGTTTACTTTCATAATTTTCATGGTTTAGCCATGATGATTAATCATCAGTGTTTTGTTCAACCAAATGTTTTAACTATTAACTAATGTATGACTAATAACTGAAAATTTTATTTTGGTAGATAATGTTTGTAAAGTATGCCATAACTTCATTAACAATTTACCAATTTGGTTAAAAGTGATTTTTCCTCTTACCAGTTAGAGTAAACATTAAACCGCCTCACTTAAGCTACAATACAAAGTTTGTCCTCAGTTAGAGGAAAAAAGATCAATGTGGGAAGGTTAAAAAATCGAGACCTTAATTTATCAATATTTGAATCAAGTACTTTTTTTTTTTTATCATCTTTGCCACTGATCGGCTTGCTAGCCGCTTGGGCAGTCAGAAAGGTCTCTGTTAAGCATGGTTGGCAAGTACTGGGTCCAGGATGTATGCCATTGTTACCCATAATAGATAGGCAAATGATAAGCATGAAGCCAATAAATGCAAGTACTAAAATAACACTTCTCCTATAGCTGGTATCACCTGTGTGTTTTCCCTCGCTTGTGCCATCATACTTGGTCTCCTGGATAAGAGGCGATCTGAAGTATTGCGCCTTGATTCCGCCAAGTCTGGAGAGAAGGTTCGGCTTTCAGATGTCCTGTCATTTCCACTGTCTTTCTGGCTGCTCTCCATTATTTGTGTATCATATTATGTTGCCATCTTTCCCTTCATTGGTCTTGCAAAGTAAGTAAACAACTCTCCTTTCTTGTTACAATATTTATTGTAATTCTTGAATTTTATATTTTATGCTTAGTCATTATCAGTGATTAGTATTACTGTAATTAAATATGACCATTATTGATTTGCAGATTATTAATTATACTATGAAGACAAATAGCATAACAGAAAAAAATATCATAATATCCATTCATTTATGGCCTACAGGCTTTGGTGATCTACCATGATTGTTACATTGACTTGATAAGATACCACCTTGTCGTGCTCCCTGAGTGCTACTATAACTGTCTGTCCGGCCATAACCTAATCCATCAATTCCTAGAGGGAAAGGGTTCCCATAGATATAGAAGTTGCCATTTGATTAAAAGGATAAGAAGGTTTTTTAAATGATAACTATAATGTAATGATTTTCTGCCGTCTTTTGGTCAAAGAGAATGTCATTCCAGGCATCAGTTAACACTCATGGCTTCTCTCATGCTTGATCACTGCTGGTTTTACTGCAGTGTGCTCATGTTTTATGGTTCCCTCCCCCCTTTTTATTATCACTGCTACAGGACAGTCCTCATATTATACTATAGTATAATATAATACAAGCCCTTGCAGCTCATTGGCTCATAAATAATGTACAATTAATACTGATATATTGCAAATAAATCCATATATAACTGTTGAGGATACCCAGTTCTGGCTCACTTTAATTTTCACTTAATATATGTTGAAGATATAACTGCTTGAAAATATTAACTTTCAAGATGTGATTGGAAAAAAGTTTAAAATAAAGGATAAGGATTTGCCTTAGCAACACAGCAGCATCCCTAGTGCTTTGCCATGGACCTTCTGACCTCCATACACGTGCCACACAATTTTGCGATGGAAGCCCATAGATACAGTAATACCTTGTTACACCAGACTACAGTAATTGTGGAGCAGTTTCAAAATCAGTTGGCTGGGAAGTGGAAACTATAAGGGAAGAAGGATGTCTGAAATCCTTACATTAATACTGTTATAGAATTAGTCTTGCCAGTCCATTGAGTATTTACACTCATTGGGCTGGTCTGTAGGAGTTAGTTTTATTTAGTTTTATTCATTTGCTTTGTTGCAGGGCAGTAGTCACATTTCATGATAAAGTTGGTTGATGAATTACCATATTTTGCGACGTAGAAGACGCCCCTTTTATTAAAAAAATATATCTTGAAAATTACCATGCGTCTTCCACGACGCTAGTTGATGGGTTGTAGCGGAGGTTTTCTTAGGGTCAACTGAAATCAGCCCCTTTCAAAGACTGATACCTCATTACTTAGCAATTACAAGTATTCTCTATACTGTAAAACAATTGATTTAACTAATATTGTTGATATGCTGTGAAAAATACGATTATTTACTTACTCAGTAGGTAAAAAATAAAAAATAAACGGCTGCTGCTGTGCGGTTTGTTTACTAATGGCAGTGGTGTGACAGCGCTATCTATTGAGGAATTGCATCATTGTCATACCGACAAAATCAAGAGAAAAAATTTAAACACTACAGCCTGCTAGATGCGGAGGTGACCAGGTGTATAAATTGAGTGCTGTATTAAAGATTTCCACTTCTTATACAGATTTTTTATACAAAAATTTATGAAAATGACGACTGATAGCAGTTTTAAGTGATGATATTCATAGAGGTGTGTGAACTTGTGCCAAAAGGGCTGTATATCAAGCAACGGTTTCACTGGTGTCGGTTAGTAAGTACAGTACAGTATAAAAAAAAATTTCCTAGAATTACGTTTCCAAAATCAGGGTGCGTCTTCCACGATGCAGCGTCTTCTACTCCGCAAAATACGGGTATATGTTAGCGATGGATGGTAGTAGTGTATTCCACAGGGGTTAACTCTTCATTTGGAACTGAAAAATATTCCCAGGGCCAAGGCCAAAACCCATGATGATGAGTTCAAGAATTTAGGTGAATACGTCCTCCGGTGTGTAACCACCATATCTTGCCACAGATTCAGACAAAACATTGACGCAAACTTATTTTGTCTCCTTTAAATAGTCTGTGAATTTGTCACAATTCAGTCAGGAAAAGAAGGGAATTTATTTTCTAAATTTTTGTAGCAACCCTGTATAAGTATTCTGTACCTTTGCACTTGGATATAAGAACTTTAGTTATAACCTCGTGTATATAAGCTTCTTTGAACACACTATCCATTTTATCAATTTCTTCTTCCTACCAATATTTACATGGCTTGTCTATCATAGGCTGTCCACAAAGCCTGTAGGTCATAAAATGTGGGATTGATTCTGAAATACCTATTTATGGTCAAAGGCGAATGGGTAGTGCAGTATCCCTCTCTCCCTCCTTATGTTGACAGAAAATTTTCAGGTCAAGAGTGTTCATTTAAAAACCCATCTGCCTTTCTAGCTGTGAATGGTAACATCCATATCTTTGGTAGACCCTTTTTCCCACTGAGAATTGATAGACTGGGTTGTGTTGCAAAGATAAACAATCTGTATAATAGTTTGGCTACTGTACCTGAGTACAGTAGCCAAACTATTATACAGTATTGTTTATCTTTGCATACGTAGGCTTTGGCAATTTGTGACGGTGAAACTATCATGGACTAATCATAAACCTTCACTCATAGTGGACTTAGGGATCAATCCCCCATTTTATGAAGTGTAATTTATTAATGAATTTATTTATTTATTTATTATAATGTAATATAAATTTCATTATGTCCTTATTTCTACAGAGTTTTCTTCATGCGGAAGTTTGATTTAGATGACACAACTTCTAATGCCGTCAGCAGTATTGTTTACATCATTTCTGCTTTTGCCTCTCCATTAATGGGTTTCGTGGTGGATCGCACTGGTCGTAATATTCTTTGGGTGTTTATTGCTGTGATCTTCTCCCTGGGCTGTCATGCTATGCTCACCTTCACCTTCATCAATCCTTTCATTCCCATGGTATGTCTACAGTACTGTATAGTAAAATATTTAATGTGTATAAACATCTCATCCTTACATTACCTGATTTGATCCAACCTAACCTCAACTAAATTATGCTATACATACAGTATTACATATTTTATATAGGATTTGAGATCTCAAAATAGTTCATGTTTCTCTATGGTTGATTAAAGGGAGACATTGATGAACATTTTATATATTTTTTTTTAACATAAGCAAAACTTTTGTCCTCAGAGTATTCTAGGCCTGGCTTACTCCCTTTTGGCCAGTGCTTTGTGGCCAATGGTCTCCCTTATCATCCCTGAGCATCAACTGGGTACTGCTTATGGCATGTCAGTGTTATTAGTTTAAGTATTGTTGTTTTTGGTTATATTGTTTATTAAGGAGATGTATTACTTATGGTTGTTCTAATTTTTACCTCACAGTTAGGGTGCAAATAGGTTAGTGTGCATACAAAATATAGTTGATAGTTGTGTGTACATGCATATATATATGTGTGTGTGTGTGTGTGTCTGGTTTGTCAGCTCTTACTTACATTTCAGGATGCAGAGTGTCCAGAATCTGGGTCTTGCCCTCATCAGCATGTTGGCAGGACTGATAGTGGATAAGAAAGGTTATTTGGTTCTGGAGATATTCTACATGGTGTGGCTCTGTGGTAAGTTGTTGCTGTGCTTTCTATCTTTGCTAGAAACTATATAGGAAGTATTTGTAGTTACTACTCTTGGATGATCTAATTTGTGATATTTTAATACTCACATTTCTCAGTTTACTTATTATTTAAAATTTTGCAGGTAGTTTCTCATATTATGGTGGTGGGTGGTCATCAGCAAGACCAACACAGACTTTTCCCTCCTTCTCCTGTTATTCATTCTGACTAACTCCCATAACAGAAGTGTTCCCTGTCTTTAACAAGACCCACCTAGATATTGAGAAGGATATCTTGACAACTTTTAATAGAACACCATAAGTGATTGCATTTGTAATAACAATTTACTGTGACTGAATGAGGCCAAATGAAGGAAGAGTCTGAGTTATTGTTGCATTATGGTAAAAGACTTACATGAGCAGATTTTTTTTATTTATTTTTTTTTTATTTTTTTTTACAGAAGATATAAATTTTAAGGATCATCTAAAGATAAACCCTTCATTTTTTCACCTGAAGATTAACCACCTTATTCTAACCAAACTTAACCCCCCAGTAGCATTAGGGTGGTTAGTCTTCAGGTTAAATAAACTAGGGGTCAGATTTTCTGGAGATCCCATTTTAAGTGGGTGATGGATATTGAGGGCATTAATTTTACATTTCTTATGGAGTAAAAAAAATGGTGATTGACAGTTGAAGTAGCCAGTTGAGTAGCCTCTGATTTCTTCTTAGCTACAATGCCTCACTTATACTGAGAGCTTCCCCTTCTGAGTGGTTGCCCAGAACAGCAGAGCCTCCAGGCCATCTTAACATTACATACAGTACCTCCTTTGTCCACTACAGTATCCTCCTATGATGAAACATGTCTCCCAACATACCTGCTGTATTACCCTGATGCACCTTCTTTACTGACCTCTCCTCCATCATCTGTCTCACGTATCCATACTATTTCATCAAGCCTTTCATGACTCATTCCACCATTGCATAGTTGACATCCTCTGCCTTCTCAACCATTTCACATGTTCTATACAGTACACCTCAATATTTTTTACCTCTTTTTTTTTTTTTTTTTTTTTTTTAGTAATCCCAGATTTAGCCCTCAGGTAACCCATCTTTGTTAATTGAATTTTAGAGTGTTTTGATGCATTCACTCCTAATACACTGAAATTGGAGGTTGGTTATTGAACAGGAGCTTTCACTGCAGATTTAGTACAAAAAGCACCTCAACCATTTGGTATATTACAGGGATAGAGTGAATAAAGGAGCTTTATATAATACAATACTGTATTTGATTATGAACACTACAAATTTTTGTGAATATGAATGCGAATACGAATAAAAAAATGTCTCTGAATGCAAATGCATTATGAAGGCACAGTAAACCTTCGAAAGTACAGACAAAATCTCAGCAGTCAGATGTTTGATATTAAAAAGCTACGCTGATTTTTCTTATTAGAATATTGGGTGTTATCAAATTATTCTGTGGATATGAATACGTTGTCATAGTATAGTATTTGAATATGAATGGAAAAACTGCACTTTAATTTTTTTATAACAATGTATTTGAATGCGAATATAATTAACTTGAAATGCTGTATTCAAATAATTTTGAATGTGGATACAGAATGCGAATACCCCATCCCGGTACACTAATCATTGGCATGTGAACTTTTTTTCACCCTCAAAAGCTGCTTTGGCTTCAACTGCTCTCATCGCTGTGGTGGACAGTAATGGTGGCGGGTACCTATTGAAGTCACCTGCTCAGAGGGAAAAGGAAATAAAAGCTTCTGAGGGGGAAGAAAATTCGTCACTGTAGTTGAGACACCAGATGTTATTCATGGTGAAAAAAATTTGAGTAGGTTTATTTGTCAAATACTGTACTGTATGATGTGGGAACTATGTCATAAGTATCATTTTTATGGAGTTTAATTCGTCACTTGTGTAATTTGTGGGATAAAAGCTTGATCTTACACACTCGGCAGGCTTTTAGGAATGTGTTTCTTTAAAATGCTAGTGGTGAGGATGTAGCATAATTTATTATGTTTAAACATGGTATTATTTCTGAACTATGATTGACTAAGAATTTTTTAACAAATTCTGTCATCATATTTACCCTAGTATTTTCACATATTGAACACCTTCCTTTAGTTGATATCTTCATTGATTTGTTACAGTCACAATATTATAAAAGTCATTGATAATTATTGAGGGGGCAGCCTTTAAGTGGTCTCCAATTGCCAGATGGAAAAGAAAAACAAGAGAAAGCAGGGTGTGAAGATCCATGACCACGCAGGTCCTTGGGCGTCTAATGCATCTGATGGCCATATTCACAGGTGGCATGCCCTAAGTTTATGGTGGCAGGTTGTATTCAAGAATGGAGTGTGAGCACTCCGATGGGTGGGGGCCCCAATCCATTGAGTAGGGCTCCCAACATGTGCAAATGAGCCAGTTTGGTTCTTAGATATACTTGAGTATAGTCATTGCCAGCTTGAATTCACTATTTTCACATTTCACAATTGCCAATGTTAACATTTCACTAGAAGAAAATTTTTCCTTTTTTGTAGTTCTAGTAATTTTCTATTTTTTTTTTCCGGTTATAAATGTCGCTGTCCAACTGGCCAGGAATGCATCCCATTGAACCCTATGCTATAATACTGTACTCGCAGTCTGTGATATTTCAACCTGTGATGGGTTTTTCAGGAGCCTAACCCCATCGTAAATAGGGGATACAGTACCTGTACTGTATATCCATCAGTACCTGTTATAGAGTGAGTACCCCTTTCACCATAGGGTGGGTACCCCTTCTGCTATAGGGTGGGTACCCCTCTTCTGCCATAGGGTGGGTACCCCTCTTCTGCCATAGGGTGGGTACCCCTCTTCTGCCATAGGGTGGGTACCCCTCTTCTGCCATAGGGTGGGTACCCCTCTTCTGCCATAGGGTGGGTACCCCTTCCACCATAGGGTGGGTACTCCTTCCACCATAGGGTGGCTACCCCTTCTGCTGTAGGGTGGGTACACCTCTTCTGTCATAGGGTGGGTACCCCTCTTCTGCCATAGGGTTGGTACCCCTCTTCTGCCATAGGGTTGGTACCCCTCTTCTGCCATAGGGTTGGTACCCCTCTTCTGCCATAGGGTGGGTACCCCTTCCGCTATAGGGTGGGTACCCTTTCCGCTATAGGGTGGGTACCCCTTTCATATGAATTGTTTCAATGATTCCGATAGGAATTCCGATCCACCGGGAGTGCCTTCCGACTTTGGACTTCTAGGTGTTTCTGAATAACAACATACGACAATGCTTCCGATTGGTCGGGTTGTTTAGTAACTGTGAATATGCTCACGAGTGCGGCCCAAAAAGCTGGTGCAGAGCGGTGATTGGCTGAGCATGGTCACAAAGGCATAAGTCATATCAGGCTCACAACTAAATGGCGAGTTAATTTTTGTTTTGGTCGTTTGCAATATACTGTACTGTACAGTACCATCAGGTTCACAATATGTTTGGTTACATATTTTGCCTATAACCCACACATTGATATATGTGGGAATAAGATACCTCTGTAAGACTGCTCTCAATCATTTTCATATAACAAATTTGACAAAATTAAGTTTGATTATATTTCTTATACTGTATCTTCTTATAAGGCGAGTCATTTCTATTAGTATTGTCACTTGTTATTTATTGATTACATTTCTTTTACTGTATCTTCTTATAAGGTGAGTCATTTCTATTAGTATTGTCACTTGTTATTTATTGATTACATTTCTTTTACTGTATCTTCTTATAAGGTGAGTCATTTCTATTAGTATTGTCACTTGTTATTTATTGATTACATTTCTTTTACTGTATCTTCTTATAAGGTGAGTCATTTCTATTAGTATTGTCACTTGTTATTTATTGATTATATTTCTTTTACTGTATCTTCTTATAAGGTGAGTCATTTCTATTAGTATTGTCACTTGTTATTTATTGAAGAACGAAATATGAGATCAAGCTTTGACTGTTAAGTTTTGGGCATTTTGTGTTTGAAATTTATTAAAAAGTAAAGCAGGAGAGTTTCGTCATGTGTCGTCATGGGAGCTTGTCATGTTGTTATCTTCACTGGAATGGGATGTGGAGTGAACCTTGTTTTATGAGATTAATACTGTACTGACATGTGTTGCTTTCATTCACCATAGATTGTCATTGCTGAGTGTGCCAGATTCCTATGTTCAGCAGTGTCCTAATTGTTGAATTTTTTTACAGATGTGATGGTTAAATAACTTTTGTTTAATTACCTTATGTCAGGAAATATGACTGTTACTTTGGGAAGACTTTGCATTTAATTTCTACATGTGGCATCTGTGCTCCGGTTGTGTTGCTGTCTAAGGAGAATTGTAATGTTTTCATCTACTTATTGTAAAAATATGTTGCAATCAATGGCATGGGGTAAATGTGTGATTTTTTTGTCTTGTACCTTATAGTGGCCTTGATATCTACTGTGATAATATGGCTGTCAGACTCGGCAAAGGGAGGAATATTGAGTATTTCCATCAATGAGCGACAAAGGCGGGAGGAAGACACTGAGTAAGTTGCTTTAAAATTATACTTGAATAAAATTTGCTTAAATTTGTAGGAGAAAACAAAGTATTATTTATATTTGGTGCATAGTTTAAGTATTAGGAGAGTTTATGGGATGAATTGCTTATAAAAGAAATGAGTATGAAGTGAAATATATAAACCAGGTATAGTCATTTGTATTACATGTGTAGAGTATGTAGCACAAGATATGGTAAGTGAAAGGTCTATATTAGTATGATTGAAGACATGAGTAGAATAGGAAAACTGAGTACAGTAATGTAGCAGAAGGACAACGTGAGTAAATACATTAGACAGAAGCTTGAGAGCTGCTGCCAGGGTCACTGTAAGTCATGGATCACAAAAGTATTTTATAGGTAAAAGTTTTTTTTTGAAGTTAATGTGGAAGTTTTTATTTTGAACTTTGTTCACAAGGAGCTTTAAATTAAATTATTGCATGTTGGTTCATGGATTCTCTGCACACCATGTACAGTCCCCCAAAAAAGTATAATTAGATTTTGTCACTACAATTAGAAATGCCAGATGAAATGCTTTGATATGATCCCCAGTGCATCATCATAAGTTGTTGTGCTTGCTTGCCATATCAGCAACAGCTAAAGATGGGAGTAGGATTAGGGGAAGGGGTCATCCTTGTATGGCATACTAAATACTTCAATATAACAAGAAATCCATTAAGCTATATTAATGTATGTGTCGTGCTAGGTAGAAACAAGGCATAAGTAAACAAGGCAATGACTGATGATTACAATAACACTGAAATATACATTAAATGGAAGTGTTTTGGAACTTCATAAATGAGACTGAGACAGACCTCAAAGCTGGGCATGTTTTATTTACTAAGATTTACTAAGCAAATAGTACAGTAATTGATATTAGAGTAAACAGTTACAACAATATACAATATTTCGGTTTTACATGGGATCTGCCATGTTACTGATGAGTAAATTGCATTGGTTTAACACCAAAATAAAGTTTCAAATCAAGGTCTCTTGCAGGCAACGGAACCCCCATCCACCTATAGTAAGACATTTGTGGATATAAGTTTCAGTGTGGCACCAGTTGTTTCATGGTGTCTAACCCATCATGATACTGTGGGTACGCTCACCCCAGTTCGCCGTGCTACCTCAGTGTTGCATATACCCTTGTTATGAAGGGCAATGATAGCACCTCTCACATCTTGTGATGTCTCCCCAATAATTCCTTACTCCATTTGATGTAAGATCCTGTTGATGACTGGCATGACATTGGTATCCATTTATGACATCCACTGTAAGTCATGTTATATATAATCTAAAGCCTCAGGGGATTCATATTCGACAGCGTATATACTCCTTCATCCTCAAAGGTCGTGGATGTAGAACTATCAACCGTTCAGAAACAGGTCGAGTGACATTGTTTGGAAAGCCTTGAATCACATCGACCCCATGGCTAACAATATTTTTTGGGGGACTGTACATAGGAATGGAATCAGGTCAGGAATAATTAGACTAAATAGACAAAAATTTATTTCAGGGACAAAGGGTAGTGCCTAGTTCAAGAATGTATAGAAAGGGAGAGTGTAAACCCTTTACTTTTCTCAACGGTATTAAATGCTGAAAAGAATTTTCATGATTATCGTCTATTTTCCCATTTGTGACCTTGGGTCATCAGCAAGTAACCTGTAAGATCCATACTGCTAAACACCCTCTGACAGATTCCACCTTTCCTCCAGAAGGCAAATGATGTATATAACAACAGCAGTACTATGTGAACATAAACTTCCAGAAAATGCTTCTCACCCAGATGATGACTGGTTGAATTGATACCATATGAACCAGTGGTTGACAAGTGTCTCAGTGAGGTCATGGGATGATCCCCCCAATCAGTGGCTCATACACTTTGAACCACTTCAGTCATAAGGAAAAGTTGATTCACAAATCCTCTCCATTTCCACAGCTTCTCCAAACTTAAAACACTTCACTCCTGCAGTAAGCAAGGTTATCTGGATTTCAGTGTCTTGTGAATTCCTAGTTAGATCAATGTTAAGACTACATACATAATTTTTTTAATATGTCCTTTTGATTTGGAAACCTCCACACAGTCATTTTTAATAACCTTAAAATGTAGTACAGTAACCAACTACCTTAGTGATCTGGCACAACTAGGAGCCCAGGACATAACCCACTTCTTCAATTTCTGGGTTTTCTTCTTAACTTTGTTGACTGCCACATGGTTTATGTGTAGGGATCCCCTCTTTTTCCTAGAGGCACTGGGTTTGGACTTGGGTATATATTTGTTGATCAAATTGATCACTTTACTAGTTAAGATATTCAGCATAGTGTCTGCATTCTTGTGCATTAGTGAGTCAGGCCAGTGGATACCCCTCATATCTTCCCTCATCCCGTCGTAATTTCCCTTGTAATATTTGCACCTTGGCCTGGCTTTATCATGAACTAGGTAACAGTTAAATCTGAATGACAGAACTACATGGTGACTGGTGCCAACTGCGGCTAGATGTTCCAGTTTGGCCACCACACGCTCTTCGTTTGTTATGATGAGGTCTAGTGGCTTGGGTGTTTGCTCCCCTCTGTAATGTGTCAAGTCTTTAACATGTTGGAACAGAAAATTATCTCTCAGAGCTTCTGCAAAAAGAGTCGATGTCGCCATAGTTAAAGTCCCCCATGATAAGGAGGTGGCTAGGGTTGAGCGTCTCTGCATTGTCTATTAAGGCTCTTAAGTTCCTTTGATTTAGTAAGCTTCAGTTTGGGGATCTGTAGATTTACCCGACAATAAGTAAGTCCCCTCCCTTTAATTTAATTTTACACTACTTGGACTCTTCAAAAACATCCTCTCCCATACCCTCGCTTGGCTGGCTCTAAGGTCTAAGGTCTTGCCTAGCATAGATAACCACCCCCCTCTTGCAAGTTTCTTGAGAAAGGTTCGTAAATGAGTCATATCCAGCAATTCTGAACTCGCATTCCTCTGGGTTGATTCTCCTGTTCTTGTACAACAGTCTTACAAGTCCTATAATATCGGGTTGTGTACCTTCAGTAGTGTTTCAAACTCTCTCTTATCAAGGAATGTGTCAGTATTAGTGTACAGTAAGATCTTGTATTTTGCGAGTAATATAGACTGGAAAATTGCGCCAAATTCAAATTCGCCAAATGCAAATACATAAACTAATGGGTAAAATAATAATATAGACTGGCTGCTCTACATCAACCTCTGATTTTCCCATTTATAACCTCCAAATGATACAAGTTCTGCCTTTATTGACCTGATTGTGCTTTCCGGAAACTAGTTTTTAGGCCTTCCTCAAGTAACTTAATCACACGCTGCTTATCCTGCATCGAGTACTAGGCAAACTTAACTCCCTTATGATAGTCTCGCTTCTCCTTTTCCTTATTTGGCTGCTTAGGTGGGTCTGTCCCATCCCCACCAGCACCAGTAGGACCCCCAGTAGAGGTAGAGGCCATTATCTTGACTCGACAGGTGGTAGCACCACCCAAAAAAAAAAGCGCACAATAGCAGCCCGGGCGGTTGCTATAGGATGGCGCAGGCTACAACGCGATAGTTGCATTCTTGTAAACCTTTTTTATGTTCACCACCGGCAATTCGATCACCAGAACGCTTCTTGGAAACATTCTTCTTACCTTGTCTTTCCATATTCATCACTTACACAACAAAATTGGAGAAAACAGCAAAAATCAAAGAGTAATCGACAGAAACTGCGCGATTCAACTGATCACGTGATGTAAATAGAGAGCGTTGGTGTAAACCGTTATTAGTCCTCACTGTGAAACATTCTTTTTACTTATTCTTTTCATGCAGTATTTCTGGGTAACAGCTAAATTTGCAAAAAAATTACAAAATTTACAGAGTACCTCTCATGTGGTAAATTTAATTTAGTTTTTTCTAAGTTACATTGGAGCATTGAAATTATATTCACATTATATTTGCTTTATCTCCAGTGTAAATTAGAGCAGTGAAATGATACTTTCACAACTTTTATGGATTCTTGTGTAAACAAACACTGCAGTAGTCGACTCTTGGCTGCGAATTATGAAGATTTGACTGCAAAATTTAAAAAGATAGGTAATAATAGAGGAATCCACAGATTTGTATTTTGTAAATAATTAAGACTACTGTACAAATTCTCTCATTAATGTGAATGGAGCATTAAGAAAGAGGATGTTTTATCCTTCCTGGTTCTTTAATTTTAAGACTTACAGTGAAGCTCAGAAAGTACTGTACAGTACAGTAGTTGTCTCCGAGTTCAGTTTAAGTTAAAGTTTTTCTCTGGATAGTTGGATTTACTACAAGACTTTTTCACCGTTTAATTGTACAATAATTATGGAAACCTGTAATTATTTGTTACATAAAATGCCTATTGATCTGTAGGAAAACTGGCGGTGTGTTCTTCTAAGGCTTTAAATTTCAGCAAGATAGTTTTTCTTTGAGCATTTTCCCCTTTTGGTGGAGTTGATCCTTCGGAGGTCGTGTTAGAAATATTGTACATCAAGATTTATCACCTAGGTTTAAAGCGGGGGTTCCCAAACCTGGGGTCGGAAGGCTCATCAGGTAGGGTCGCAAAGAGGTCATGGGGTCGGTGGGGTCGCTGGGGTCCTTTGGATCTGCCAGTGAAATGATTTGGGGTCTCACTGGATAGTTGACAACACTGGATGGGGTCTTGCTAGAAAAAGCTCTGGAACCCTTGGTTTAAAGGGTTATCCAGTACTGAGAAGAAGACATAGTCTGGCATAACCCACCAGTAGTTATGTCATGCCCTCTGGTGAAAGATAGACTCAACCAGAGGATGTTAGTATAGCTAGTATGGACCTCACAGTTTGCTTGCATCTTATCCTCTGTCATAAAATGGGATTTTGTACATTAATCCTTCATTCCCTTGTTTTTTACAGACATTTGCTGGAGACATAGGTGTGAAGTACTTAAGCAGCAGGTACAGCATTGTCTAAAAATAGTTATCAATGTAAGTACAGTGTTACTAGGGATGCCCAACCAAAGTTTTAAGATTTTGATATTTAATCATTATCTATCAAGTTCCTGAGTTTAATGTATCGTGTGAAATGCAAATAATTTTAATTTCAGGTTGAAATAACCTGCATCAATTCAGACAACAAGAGAAGACTCGACTATTGTGAAACATATGTAATATTATACTGAAATGTTGTGGTTACTCATTTTAATAAGTATTTTGCCCTTTGTAAAACTTCATTATTTATCTCAGATTCATTATTAATGTGTATTTGTACAGTACATAGTACTTTGTTATGATTGCAGTATAAGGTAATTTAAGTATACTGTCTAAGATACTTTATTTTTTTTTAAATTCTATAACTAAATGCAATATATGTCTGTGTTAATGATATATTTTGATTATGAACAGAATAAAAATCCCTGGATATAATGCACTGATATGTAAAATTAAGTGTGATACTGAAGGTGACACATAAGAAAATAGATCTCTCATCATGGCCAACCCTTCCTATGGCCCCAAAATAAGCTGATGTGACATACACAAGTGAAAACTGTCTGGTAGCAATGGTATGTTAAGAGACTGTCATATATGAGCATAATATAATACCTCTTTGTGAGTGTTTACTGTAGTTGCTGTACTTAAAAAAATCAATTTATGTACAGTAACGGCCACTGTATGGTCTGAAGATGGAGTTAAACTTAGCATCCGTCAGTTTCAGTAATATATAATACTGTACCGTTGTACCCCGCTTTACGCGGTTTCACTTAACGCGATTTCTCATATACGCGGTGCCTCGCCAGAACCGAACTTTCACTTAACGCGGTTCATCTACTCATATACGCTGTGAAGTATAATTTTTTTTTTTTTTTTTAGCTCATAAAATTCATACAAATTACCCGGCCAGAATATAATTTACATTGCTGGAATTCTTACAATTTCATGATCATTTTGAATATAAACATCATAGATTTTGCATTAGACATACAAATTTTAGATGTAATGTTTACTCTGAGTAAATATGTTATCTTTTGTGCAAAATATATGACATTTATATTCAAAATATTCCTAGTCTTACAAGGAATCCAGCAATGTCAATTATATTATCCTAACTTTAGTTTGAGGTATTATTTATTGAAATCTAGTGGTTTTCCCCCCAAAATTTCTCAGAGAGGGAAGAGCCAGCAGTGTAGTGTGAGAAGAGGGGGAGGGAGTTGAGTCCATTATTTGAATGGACATTAACTTGGCGACTGTATTTCTCTATTTCTCTTAAGTATTAATTGTGTGCATGTACCATCATAAAATTAAGATGTTATTTTTACTAGAACATAGGTATTGTGTCGGAAAAAGTAGAGTTTGGGGGTCGGGCCAGTCTCTATTGGAATTAATCCCATATGTTCTGTTGTTCACTTAACGCGGTACCCTGTGGGTTCAATTGACCGCGTAAAGCGGGGTACAACTGTACTGTTCTCTTAAGTGGCCAACAGATACATGGATAGGTACAACAATCACCAGCATAGAAGATAACAAATATAGTCACAAGACCTCAACCATCTTAGTTATGACCACACCACTACATCTTTAACCATATGTCTGGTATGGGTGAAGTACTGCAGGAATTACTAAGGAAAAGCATGAAGTCTAAAAGCCAGTCATTTAAGAATAAGTGTAAAGCACTCACTTACTCTTAATAATTTCATGTTACTTATTAATGCCATTTATTTCACTATTGAATCCTGAGGTCATTACATTAACATGGCAGTAGAGTACAGTATATCTTAGTTTTTAGATTGGTAATTGTATCATACAGTAGAAGTCCAAAAATCCGGACTGCTTGGGGATTGGGTCGGTCCGGATTTTCGGATTTTCCGGATTCTCAGGCAGTACTTTTAAAATTCAAATTTCAGGAGAAATAAAGAAGAGATGAACAGGTACATTTTGATAGTTTATTCATTAGCAAATATAGCATGCTTCATTTATCAAAACA
Source organism: Homarus americanus (assembly GCF_018991925.1). Classification (NCBI taxonomy): domain Eukaryota; kingdom Metazoa; phylum Arthropoda; class Malacostraca; order Decapoda; family Nephropidae; genus Homarus; species Homarus americanus. The sequence continues at coordinate 20,505,205 of NW_024741901.1, read as the reverse complement.
AGCAGTTTTAAAGATAAAGCTATGAATTCTAAAATTTTATTCTTTGCCTTTTTTATATCATAAATTGTAGACTTTCCAATGTCGTATGTTTCCATTAGAACAGTATTGCTCACACCACGTTCTAGTTTCTTAATTATTTCAAGTTTGTCACTCAATTTCAACGTGTTCTTTTTTCTCTTCACACAACGAAGTTTATCTACTTTAGGAGCCATTATTATGGGCTTGTACAGTACTCTGTAAATGGAAAGAGTAGGACTCAAAATTACATACGTTGTCACAGTTTGATTGCTCGTTTTAAAGTGGTGACCGCGTGGTCGCTTGTTGTCGCTGTGCAGCTGTGGCGCTCACGCATGCACACATACACACAAAAGCCAGCTAAAAAAAAAAAATAGAGTTTGAGTTTTCAAAAAGTCCGGATTCTCGGGTGGTCCGGATTTCTGGCATCCGGATTTTTGGACTTTTACTGTAGTAGTTATGGTAAGGGAAGATATGAGGACGGTAGAGGGTGCAGCAGTATAAAAATGAATCTACTCAGTCTGGAATTTGGGAAAGTGAACTTTTAGGAAACTTCTTGGATCAAGTTAGACATTATATCCTGATTTCTCTGTAGAAATATATTGTGATTTTCATTTAAATCATAAAAGGACCCAGTTACTGCACATATCCAGGGATAACATTTTATGATTTAAGTTATTACAAGATATACAGTACTGTATATGGCTCTTGTTGAAATATTAGTTGTCATATTTTGTAAAGTATAAATTTAAAGGTTGTGTTCTATCCTATAGTAAGTACAGTACTGTAATTTAAAGGCTCCTTAGTTCTGGTGGCAACCCTATAGAATTCCATCCCAGTGTTGAGCCAGGTCTGGGTTGATAGGTCATTATTTTTATTGTTGTGTGAGCTGAACTGGTTATCAGCCACATCAGTACTTTGGGCAAAGCCAACCCTTTTGGTGCCCTGGGATTGCCACCCTCTGACTTTTAGGGAAGGGCTTTTTTATGCACCAGCCTGTGGTGGTGATGCTTTAAATATTTTGTGTGAGGACTTTGAGACATATCAGCATTTATGCTTGGCTAGATAATAGCATTTTAGGATCAATTTCCTTTTTGGTAAAGATTGTAAACTACTTTGCTTAATATATCCTACCCTAAAAATAATTGTATTGTCAAAGGGAACACATTATACTACAGTAAGGTTTTGCTTAACAAGTAAAATGCATTTCTGAAAAGTGCTTGTTAGGTGAATTCTCATAGAACAAAACCCATTTTTCCATAAGATCCCATGTTCAAGGCATAATGTACCAGCTTAAAAACTTTTGTCCCAGAACCCCATGGTATAAAGTTAGATGCACTCCAGCCCAAAGAATTTCTATCCAGCGACCGGTCACTGGTGTGCGGTATATGCACATGAATGCCACTGCAAATGGTAAAACGGTATTTCGTCCATGGTGCTGGGAGTAGCAGCCGCAATGACAAGAACCTGTCATAAACCATGTTTGCTTACTTACTTATGGCAGTCCATCGAAGTCGATGACGACGTTGCTCCAGATGAGATGATTGATGAGTGATGTGTTATTCCTCTAATGCCACCGTAGATGACTATGGAGTCCAATCCTGGAGATGCAGATCTTGTTGCATAGGTGACAGGGATGTTGCTCATTGAGAGGAATTATGTCTTGAGCCCTCTGATGTCGTTGGGCTTGTTTAGTAGCTCTCTTTTGGTTCAGTGAGTTCTCAAGTGTTTCCGCTCCTCTATGGCATGTTGAGCGCCATAAGGAACAATCTGAGGCTAGTTGCTCCAGTGAATTTGGTTGTACAGCTACTCCTCGACTTACGACCTACTCGACTTACGACCACTCAGACATACGATCGTCTCAGTCATACCAAAATTATGTCAAATTACGTATTTTCGAGTCCCGACATTAGTGATTGCACTGTGTACTGACAAAATTTTCGTTTGTAATTCACTTTAAAATCGTTGGCAAGCTTAAAAGTGAGAGTTTTGTGGTACTGAGAAGAAAAAGAGACACCCATTTTAGATTTCTATGTATTATTTAAGCATTTTCGATTTACGACCTGGATTTGGGTCCCTAACCCCGTCGTAAGTCAAGGAGCAGCTGTATACTACAGCACTTGAGAAGAGTTTTAGAGTGGTCCTTGTATCTCTTATTTTGTTCTCTCGCCAAGCGGTTTCCATGTGAGAGCTTGCCATATAATATTTGTCTTGGAAGCCGTTGGTCTAGCATCCTAATAACACGTCCAAGCCAGCGCAAGTGTCTTTTGGCTAGCATGGTTTCAATGCTGGTCGTGTTTGAGCGACGATATAGTTCTTCATGAGTCACTCTATATTCCTAGGATATTACAAAGATATGCTTAAGGCATCTAGTGTGGAAGTTTTCCAGCATTTGGATATGGCGTCTGAAGGGCCTCCAGGTTTCTGAGGCATATAATAATGTAGATATACAGATCGCTAGATAAATTGCCGTCTTTGTTCCATATTTGAGGTCATTGTTGAGAAAGACTCGTGTTCTCAAACGTCCAAATGCAGCTGAGGCTAAATTGATTCTGGTTTGAATTTCCATATCCAGTGAGCAGGTGGGTGTGAGAATGCTACCAAGGTACTTAAACTGGTTTACTATTTTGATAGGATCTCCATTAATGTAGAATTGTGGTGCTTCTATTGGTGGAACAATGGGCTGGACAAAATCTCAGTCTTCTGGGTGTTAATTTGCAAACCAAGTGAGCTGTGAATACCTGAGATCACGTCCAGTGCTCGTTGCATAGATTCTCTGTTATGTCATTATTGCATAGCCATCTGCATACTGTAGTTCTATGACCTGAGTTGTTAAGGTTTTTGTGTAGGCCTCCAGACGTCTAATATTAAAAAGGCTACCTTCAAGACGGTACCGTATGCCCACACCACCATCAGGCCCAGGGGCATTGTGTGAGAGTTGTGCTACAGCCAGCAAAAAGATGTTAAACAACACAGGTGCTAGCACACAGCCCTGTTTTATGCCCATTTGGACACTAAATGGTTCTGACTGCACACCACCCACAAGTACCCGGGCCTGCATTCCATCATGCATCTGGTGGAGGATGTTAAAAAATCTTGGTGGTACACCGACCCTCTCCAACATAGTCCACAAAAGTTCTCTGTTTACTGTGTCGAAAGCCTTGGAGAGGTCAATTAAGGCGGTGTAAAGGTCTGTATTTTGCTCTTGACTCTTTTCTTGAATTTGCCTAGCTGTGAAGATCATGTCTATTGTACTGCGATCCTTCCTGAATCCACATTGGGATTTAAGAAGAGTGTTCTCCGTTTGGTGTTATCTTGCCAGCAACTATAAGGAGGGAGATAGTACAGTACAGTACTGTACTTAGAGGATCTCAAATGCAGTTCTCTGCTTTCAGTGTTAAAAGTGGCACAGGAAGTAGAGTGGTTGACAGACCTTTTTTAATTTAATTTAGTAACTTTTACTTTACTAGTAAATTTGTTATACACAGTCATATTTATACTCATCATTCCACTTATGTCATTATTTTTCACATGTACAAGAGTGTTTCAAAAATAATTCTTCATGTGGCTTAATGTTCGGTGAGGGAGGAGTTCACAGAATATAATGGATAAGTTTCTTTTAGATCAGCCTGCAGAAAAAATAGGCAGACTTGAATAGAAAAGTAAATGTCAGCTGTTGAGATGAATAGGATTATTTAACTATCATGTTTGCATGAACACATTTTTAAAAGTTCTGATCAGTTTAGTCATTGCTACTTTCCCATGATGTCTCGCCCAATTGTAAGTCAAAAGTGATCATACATTAATCATAAAATTGAAGTAAAGTGACAGGTCGCCCATTATAATATCTTCCTTTGAGTTGAAGGCTCTTTCGCAAAAAATACATTTGTACTTGTGTTGAATTTAAGTTGTTCAGAAGTAATTATAACGTGCCTCCTTAATGTAAGAATTGAAACATAATTTTTCCCCCCTCTAAGATTTTTATCAAGCTAATACGCTTTTATCTGTACCCAGTTGTCTCACCTGACTTAGCTGATCCAAAATTGAATCGTGGAGCCATGACCTTCCATAAATCTTAATTTAACGTCTTTTTTTTTTTTTTACTCACATTTCTTGTGGTTGAACCGTGATGCATACTCCCCATTCTATCAGTATGCTTTATGTTTGTACATAGATGCAGAAAGTTTTTACATAGATCCTTAGGAGGAATATATCCCAATTCAAATGAAGGTCATGTCAGGTGCCTGGGTAATATGGAAAAATTTTATAGAAAACTTTTATTATTACCCCAGATTCATGTGTGTTTAAAATGGCTAGGTGTTATGGAGAACTAAAGAGTAATATCTCCGTTAGCCAAAACCCTTCTTAACTGAACTCTCTGATAACCGGAATTGAAATTTTCTCGGAAAATTGTTCCCAAAGCCAAAATTTTCCGGAAAATTCTGGCTTTGTGAATGATTTTCCAAGGGGCACATTTTCTGAAAAATTCTGAGAAAAATTTCCCAGTACCCTGAAAATTCCAGGAATGGGGATTTTTTTTTTCCGGGTTTGAGAGATGAAAATCAGGAGCATTTTCCAGAAATTCCGAGAATTTTCTTTTCCGTAACCGGATAATTCCGGGGATGGGGGATTTTTTCCAGCTTTGAGAGAGTTGTCTCATTGCCAAGAAATCTCTCATTTCCTGTATACATATATATTGATGTTATTCAATTTCATGCAATTCCTACTTGTCATTGTTTCATATTATTTAATATCTTCTTGGTAACACATTAGTGAACCACAGTACAGTATTATCCAAGTTAGAGTTTATTAAGCCTGTGGCATTTTGTGTTCCTTTACCATCTGGGTTATTCATGCTTGATGAAAATACTTTACAGTAATTATTTGTGAATATTATCTACTTATTTTTATTCAGTTTATCTGTCTATTCTTATCTTCCAGTCTTATTTTTTCCTTTCCTTGGAATTAGATAAAAAATACCTAAAAAAAAAAAGTTCCAAGTTTGTAATGGTAATCAGTAAGGTAGCAAGTAAAAGAAGGTTTATAGGATATATATATATATATATATATATATATATATATATATATATATATATATATATATATATATATATATATATATATATATATATATATATATATATATATATATATATCCTATAAACCTTCTTTTACTTGCTACCTTACTGATTACCATTACAAACTTGGAACTTTCACTTTACGCGTTTCTACATTTACCCGGTACCCTGCCAGAACCGGAATTCCCACTTTACACGGTGCATCTACTTATATACGCGGGTGAAGTATAATTTTTTTTATTTAGCTCATAAAATTCATACAAATTATCTGGCCAGAATATAATTTACATTGCTGGAATTCTTACAATTTGATGATCATTTTGAATATAAGCATCATAGATTTTGCATTAGACATAAAAATTTTAGATCTACTTTAAGTATTTTGTTTACTCTGAGTAAATATGTTATCTTTTGTGCAAAATATATGATATTTATATTCAAAATATTCCAGGTCTTACAAGGAATCCAGCAATGTCAATTATATTATCCTAACTTTAGTCTGAGGTATTATTTATTACTGAAAAGGTAAATATTCTGGTTTCTCCCACACTTTTCTCTGGTAGGGAGGGTTGGTGGGGGTGAGGGAGGGACCGACCGACCATCTGGCGAGGTTGGAAGAGGGGGGGAGGCAAGGTGGGGTACTTTGATTGACAGATAGTGTTGTGAAGAATATTTCTTTTTTTTTATTAACTGAAGATATTTGTTTTAGCTCATAAAATTCATACAAATTACCCGGCCAGAATGTAATTTACATTGCTGGAATTCTTACAATTTGATGATCATTTTGAATATAAACATCATAGATTTTGCATTAGACATACAAATTTAAAATCTACTTTAAGTATTTTGTTTACTCTGAGTAAATATGTTATCTTTTGTGCAAAATATATGACATTTATATTAAAAATATTCCTGGTCTTACAAGGAATCCAGCAATGTCAATTATATTATCCTAACTTTAGTTTGAGGTATTATTTATTACTATACCTTAAAATCTAGTGGTTTTCCACCAAACCTTTCTCAGAGAGGGAAGAGCCAGGAGTGTGAGAAGAGGGGGAGGGAGTTGAGTCCATTATTTGAATGGACATTAACTTGGCGACTGTATTTCTCTATTTCTCTTAAGTATTAATTGTGTGCATGTACCATCATAAAATTAAGATGTTATTTTTACTAGAACATAGGTATTGTGTCGGAAAAAGTGGAGTTTGGGGGTCAGCTGGTCTCTATTTCATTTAATCCCATATGTTATGTTGTTCGCTTTACGCGGGCCTCCTTGGGTTCAATTGACCGCGTAAAGTGAGGGTTCAATGTGTATCCGACTTACGACAGGGTTAGGGACCCAAATCCAAGTCGAAATGGTCGTAAGTCGAAAATGCTTAAATAATACATAGAAAATCTAAAATGGGTCTCTTTTTCTTCTCAGTACCACAAAACTCTCACTTTTAAGCTTGCCAGCCATTTTAAAGTGAATTCAAATGAAAATTTTCTGTGTACTGACGTTGGGACTCGAAAATACGTAATTTGACAAAATTTTGGTACGAATGAGGCAGGTCGTAAGTGCGAGTGGTCGTAAGTCGAGTAAAATAAAAATTGGTAATATTTGTATGTGATGGTGAACAGTATTAATTTTCCTGGTTACTAGTGTGGGTCCTTATTGATAGATACTGTATTGAATTGTATATCTTAACTTTGTTTTGCAGTTGTTTAGTGTTCTGCATTTTATATTTTATATGAGATATGGTATGAGGGACCATATGAACTTCCACTACAGTATTAGTCTGTAAATTGTAATGTAAGAATATTTATGGTTTTGTACTCAGTAACATTCAATTATATTGCAATTTGATATGATTTTATATATACAGTGCTGTATATATACTGTATATACATTTGTAATAATAATAATAATAAACGGTTTATTAATAGAGTTGCAGTCTGTGGCTGAAAATATACACTTACATTTGATTTAGACATAATGATATGTATGCATGTGTGTGTGCGTGCATGTATGCGTGCGTGCAGGGTGACCTATGCTGTAACGGTTGGCATGCTCACCTAGCAAGCAGTTGGTTTAGGGTTTGATCCCTAGGCTGGGTGAAGCTATGGGGAAGTTTCTTTAAGCCAGTTGCCTCTGTTTAGCTGGTAGTACAATAATTGAGAACATTTGAGGGTAGTGTTTCAGGGTACTGTACTGTAATGGTTAGCCAGTGCTGATGGTGAGCTCTCTGGCCTACTTGCATTATTCCTTGACACTGGGCCATTCAGTTAATTAACTTAGTAGGTTGAGGCTGTTGTGTTGGCAATTGCTCCTACAACTTTGACCAGTTCATGCCTAGGTGGTCCTAGGACCAGTAAGCCTCATATATATGTGAATGTGAGACTAAACACAATCACAAAATACACCAATACAATGGATGGGTTCATAGAAGTACTGAACGAGAATGGAGTAAGTCAAACAAAAGAAATGTCTTCATTCCTTTAAATACCCTTTATTTTCATTGCTACAACACAATAAAATAATAACAAGTGGTGAAAGAATAAATACTGCCAAATTAAACAACTTACAGTATTTATCTAATAATTACTGGCCATATCAAATATTTACAAATAAACTTCATAAATAGACTACTTCAAGTGGACTTGTAAACAAAATTGAGATTCCACCTACAGTAATGGACACCCTACATGACAGCATAAGTATGCAAGTAATATTCATTGAACATTTAACCACATGTGAACTGGTTGTCACTTAACATGTTTCAGCTGCTAATCCATTAAATGCTATATACTGTACTCCCATTTAACATTTTACAGATTTATGCATTACATGCCTTGATTTGAAAAGCATGAGTTACTACTTTAATCACATGAATTATCACATTAATTTTGTCAATCATGCTAATAATCCACAACAATATAAGTGTGAATTGAAGTATTTCACCTGCAGGAGGTACACTGAATTACTTCAGTTTCTTAGGCAAGCTGTTTTTGTAAATGGCGAGTTTCTAATGAAATGATAATTCTACACATTCCCCATAAATGTAATAAATAACTAATGTGTAACAAGCCATATATATATATATATATATATATATATATATATATGAATAATGTTGAGAAAAATAAATTATATATTCCCTTTAAAAATCTACATCCTGGCAGTGGTTCTGTTACTCCACAAAACATTCCCTTTTGAGCTGTGCCATCAACAAATGTTTAATAAACCTAAAGGAATACATGGATTTGCCTTCTAAACTTTTACTGGCAAGTTTATTACAATTCACCAAGTAAAGAACTGCAGCAGTTGCACCTTAATAGTACAAACCACAACAGTCACACCTTAAGGCAGAGTGCTATTCAACACACACTTCCAAGATTATGGAGACTTTACATGCAGACACTTAAGAGCTTACAACAAAATATGTCAAAGAGCCTCATATTGCAGCTATTGAGAAGGAAGAGACTTTTTCTGGCAAACAATTATCAAACACTCTAAATCCTACTTTTACCTCTTAAAGAAAAAGCAGTCATAAAGCTTACCCAATTAATGATCAGTATAATGTGTTTCTTGGTCCATTTAAAGAAATTATGTGATTTTTTTTAAAGTAACCAGCTACTGTCATGTCAAAGTAAAACGTCTGCAATGAGAGGCTCATACTACTCAACGGACAAAATTCCACAATGTTAATAGACTACTTTTTGATTTGTCGTTGATATTCTTACATTTAATGCATCAGTAAAGCAAACTATGGATGCACTGCATCTACAGCTATGTCACTAAAACACTCAAGTGTGCAGCATTTGTTTTTGCATATCAAGGTACAAAGCTAACACTCAGTTTAAGTTTGAGGCAGCAATGAATTTTAATGCTCTGATCTCAAATTACTGTATTGCTAAAACCTCATCTTAGCCTTCCGTCTAGAACTCTAGATTCTTAAACTACTTCCATGAGATTCCTTTTTTAACAAAGTGAAACCACAATGGCCTGACCACACATACAAGACATGTTTGCTACACACAAAGCATAAACTAGGTCCCGTGTAATCAATGCTTGCACGAACACAGATATGTGACTAGGATTTTACATAAACCACATGCAGAACACTGCACATGATAAATTATCTACCCTACAAGTTGCATTCAAATGATGCCTCAGAACATAATAAATTTTCTATACAAAGTACTGTACATACAAATTACAACAACTAACCCAGTATACAGGTACCTAGCCAGTGATAATTGTTATCCTAAATAGATATGAGTATTTTATTTGTCTATCTTGATTGTTTATGTTCTTTGGATTATTCAATTTACTTATATTAAATAATGAAATGTTAATTTTCGATTTCCCCAAGTATAGCATAAAAGAAACTTTATTTAGTTGTCTGATAAGTGAAAATACCAATCAAAACATAATTTAGGGCAATGGAACCAACTGTATAATACATATGTTTTTCATAAATTACCAATTAGATCCATTCTTTCAACAAACATTTTACATTCACATATTGACCAGACTGTAAACTTCTATAATTTTAACTTCAAAGTCTCCATTTGGCACAAGAGGAGGATTTTCAAATGTCTGGCAAGTTTCTGTCTTGCCGTAACGGAAGTCATGATCCAGCATGATCCCCTGACCATTTCTGTGTGAAGAAAGAAAAAAAAATACTGGGTAAGAAGCATTCTATGTAGCCATAGTACAGGTACAACACATAATTAAATTTGTATTATTTCTGAACATCTTACTTGACAGCCAGTAAATACCGAAGAAAAAAAACTTACCCTCCTCCAATAGTGATCATGTTACTGTCGGCATGCATGAAAAGCTCTTGTGAGTGTTCCACTGATGAAAGTTCTGCATTATCTTGTTGCTTGGATATCCCAATCCACTGATATTTGGCAACTGTTGGTCGAAGAGTGAACAAGAATGTTTCACCGGTGCCAAAATATGTCTGCCAGTTACCAAACTCATCCTTATGGTGCCGCTGGGCCCAAGCAGTAGAACAATATGCTCCAAAAACATAATCATCCAAGGTGCGAATGCAGAGAAGGGTTGGTTCGTGCTTCTCTACACGCTGTTGGGAAAAATAAATAAATAAAAAAATACAATTTAAAAGATGCAAATGATTGGCTGTGTCAATTGAGAACCTGAGCTCTCTTGAAGAAGGGTGATTGCCTCTATCCACAGAAACTTCAACTCGTGGAAGATTTTTATGAGACCAATTAAAATTTTTTGTGTAAACAGATTTTTGGCAATTAATATAATCCCCCCCCACCCCCCCAAAAAAAATATGAACAACTTGTATACACATTTAGAACTAACATCAGAAATATAAATACAAATATAGTTGTAGGCATGGGTGTCTGCTTGGGGGGAGGGGGAGTTGCTCGTGTCAAGGGAAAATGGTGTTTAGTTGGGTCAAGGGATTAATGTGGTCATTTTTCTGAGGTCCGAGAAGGTTAGGTCAGTTACTTTAGGTAACTGAGGTTAAGACTCTCTTGACTCTAGGCTCGGCGGTTTGACAACACCGGTAATATTAGATCAGGTCATAGAAAGCAGACAATTCACCCAGCTACTTCAGTTTTGTATGAGACACTACTGTGACACTGACCACTTCTGATTTGGAATCAGTCATTTACTCCATGGGAATATATGAGGTTATAAGGTAAGAAAAGTTTGGTACAGTAATTGTTTAAAATATATTGACATGATTTTGCTGAGGTACCATAATTTTAAACTAAGACAGTGCACTGTTATCTTGGTGTACTGTAATTTTAAATCATTGTCATTTTACTATGCCGCCAATGTCGTGGTACAGTACCATGATTATAGATCGTCAAAATTACCAGCAGAGCTAACCCTTCCCAGACAGTGTGGTGGGCAGAAACACCATTCAAATGTCAATGGCTCAACCATAGAACGAAAATTTTTGTAGATCAGTCTATGTACAGTACTGTACCATATTTGGAGGTCATCATATATTCATAAGAAAGCAGATTTGCAGCTGAAACTAGGTAAAATTTTTACCTGTATTCACTTCACTTACTACAAATGGCAAAATTTACAAAAGAAGAATTCAAGGACCAGATTTCGAAGATCATTAAATCGAAAACATAGGTAAATCAGCCACCTGGTTTGAAATTTGGTCTCAAAACAAGAACTAAGATGATGGACTTAAGGATTGGCTCAAACACACTTTTGTTTCTTTCTGTTACACTCAATTATTATTGCTCTGATATTACCAGTGACAACATGCACAGTGGGAGAGATCATTCAGTAACAGCTTATGATATATTTTTATTTTGGGCTATTATACTTGATGTAAATTTTGGTTGGTAATGGGTGGTGTTAATCTGTGATTGTCTACCAAGCAAAGATATTTATAATTATTGTAACAATAAATGATATTGTAATATAACTGTTTCATGTAAGCTCATCTTAACAAATTCAGTATAGTATGTGACTGCTAAAACCTAAGAAAATAAAACTCACTAAAATATTAAGCCTGGAAAACAATACTGTAGGAGCTAGCCTATCACCTTTCTGAAGTGGAGGGCAACATCCCCTCACACCAAGAACTTTCCAGGACAAAAACCCTATTAGCCAAAAGCATAAACTAACCTTGAGAAATATAAGATATAAAAATTAATTTTGTCCAACTACAGGGTATGCACTTTAACTGAGGGACTTGTGTCCATCAAGCCCCCCGAAAAGTTCCAGCAGATGCCCATGGGTGTAGGTTATGAGTACATGTACAGTAATCCCCATGCTGTGGCAGTAATAGCTTGCATCTCAATCTAGAGATGACTAGAAATATATTCAAAGCTTACATACATTACTGTAGCAAAATAATCATTAAACACTAACCTGGAAGAAAGTCGTTAGGGAGCAGCCGTGTTCTTCTGTTGTGTACACTAAAGTTGGCTGATGCATCGTCATCCTCATAGGTAGCCACGACCACAATGTCAAGAGCTGCAGGTCAAAAGAGTATTTGACACTGTAAAATGTACCCACAAAATATAATTACTTTATATAATTCATCACTCAATAAGGACAGTGTATTACCATAATTATGTAAACTGCATAATTCAGGAACACTTCAAAATCAGGAAGGAAACACAGCACATTCATTTATACCCAGCAACCAGTAGTTATCAAGGCCAGATTCTCTTAGGTTACAAAATGGTAAAGCAAGGGACAAACCTCATCCCTCGTGACGACCATTGACTTGACACTTTGAATTGGGTATTGTCCCATGGCTCTCACACGAGGAGCAGGAGAGCGAGATCCCTTGTGGCAGCGTGCATAAAACATTGTTAATTGGGTAGCAAGTATATAAGGAACCCACAGAGAATGTCAGTTATATTATAATACAAATGTAAAAGCTGCAATGGATTAAACTTTAAAAGCATTTAAAAAGCATAATCTAGGAAGAGACCAGGAAAAGTTTTTAATTAAATGAGATATGTACAATATGCAAATTATTCCTTAATCCCAAACGGTAACCAGAATATTCCACCCCAAACACCTGACAAAAGCACTCGATGATTATTATTATTACAGGAGATGCCACATGGCCACAATCGTGTAATTCAATGATAATTACCGATCAGTGTCGGTGTTGTTACTTATAATTATTTTTTTCCTTACAGTGAGAGGACATCACCAACATTTACATTGTACTCTATTTTGGTGGTTGTGAATTGATTTTTGCTATGTCTTTTGTGACTGTAAAGTGCTTCGGCCAGACGATGACCATCGTTCATGCGGATTGCTTACATTGTAGAAGGGAGAGTCTTAATACATCACCATCATTAAAGTGATATATATATATATATATATATATATACATATATATATATATATATATATATATATATATATATATATATATATATATATATATATATATATATATATATATATATACATACACACACTATATCTGAACATTCTAGTATAATGGATTCCCTGAAGATGCCAAAGTTTACTTAGAAATTCTTATGTAAAAAATCCAAACTAATTAAAAAAAAGGTACCGACTACACTACCAAAACAGGAACTTAATCCTTCATATATACTGTTATCACTTCCTACCAATGGTGGACAATACATCAGTAATATTAAAATGACGTATCTGTCTGTTCCAGCAATAGGTTCAAAATGGAAGCACACATGTCAATGGGGGGGGGGTATGGGAGCACAGTGAGTCCACCAGCTGGCTTTTTTTGAAAGGGCACTGTAAGCCCCCCACATGATTTTTTTTTTAAATCTGACCAATATCATGGGCATTTTGATGCCATTTTGAAGCCATGTGCACTTGATATCAAGAGATATTCTGAGGTCAATAGTAATTACATTTTACTCTACTTGTACAAAAATGCCTGAGTACAATACTGACATTAAAGAAAAAGTATTTTAATTTTCTAATGAAAAAAAAAAGGGGGGGGGGGTCCGGGCCACCAGGACCTGCCTCTGATAAGCCCCACGGTTGTACATCTTGGTAGAGTATTACTATTGACCATGGACCCCAAGTGGTCCAGGCAAGAAGCAAAAATCTTTCCCGACTAAAATATCTCCATGCCGATTGTAGGAGGTGGTTACTTATGTCAAGGAGGGCAAACTGTGACAGTCAATTGTATACCTAACTAATGCAAAGTAATGGCAATAAATTTAACTGTACAAACCATACAAGCAAGAACAAGTAAATATTTATACTTCCTGTCTTAGCCCTCTTTTGTTGCTTTCTGCACTAGTCCTGCATCAGTTTCCTCCCTCATTTACACAATCATATAAAATACCTTTACCTCTCACCCTCCCCACACAATACCAAGAAAGTAGTATAGATAATAGACAGATAGATAGGTAGGAATGTGTATACACTTGTCTATAGTTCAATTACAGAATTCCACAAGTTCACCCCAAAAAAGGCATTTTGGTGTTAAAATATAAAAAAAACTGACTTTTAATGTTTTTAAGCCATGCATAAGCAACACTTGCACTCTGAAGTTTTATACTGCATAGTACATAAATAAATAAAGACAACCAGAAAAGGTTCCATACCTCTTTGATGGTCAAGGTGTGGGACATCATCTGGATATTTGACTGTGATTCTGAGGTTGGAAGACCTTCCAGTGATACAGAACGGTTTAAGGCTGGAGTTTCTGGTACATTTGGTTGTCCTATCCCACTGCTGCCTCCTCCCATCATTCGCTGACTTTTGAGGTACATTTCTGTCTGAACCACCACTTTGGTAATTTCCGACTTGCTGAATGCTCGGATACCAAAAGCAGTTTTCAGCAACTTTTGGGGAGAAATCTGAAAAAAAAGTTATGAAAATAATTAACTTATTTACAAACAATGGAAATGTAGATTTATTTCCAGCGACTACATGAAAAAACTATTTAAGGAATCTAAATTCCAAATACTGTATGCAATTCCTAATACTTGTATACATTACAGTATTTCAAATACAGTATGATATTTCTAATAAACATTATTTCAAATGCAGTATGTGATTCCTAAAGCCAAAATTTCTTCTCTTGCTATATACAGGCACAGTATAACTTTTTATTATTAAACATAATTGTCTGAAATACTGTACAGTACTTTTTTTTTTACTTTTAATTCCTTAGACCATTCCACGTTTTGAACATTTTGTAGGTTTGCCCATATAAAATCAAATCACCATAAGTGATGTTTGTTTTTCTTCAGCACATAACTTTTAATTTTTTAATCACACTGGTGTGACTTATTCAGTTCCACTTCCAGCACATATATGGTTTAAAATTTCTCACCTGTATATTTTGGCAAAACTGCATGATCGACTCATTCAGGCCTTTGGATGGGAGGGCCCCGACCATAGCTGGATCATGTGCTACAGCCTTGACAAACAAGTGGAAAATGGCCAGTGCAATTCTTAACATGACTTTTGAACCCTCAAATAGGAAGCAGTCAAGAACACGTACCTATTAAGGAAAAAATGTACATTAGCGGAAGATTCATGATGGGAACTTGGGGAAAGTGAAGATAAGTCATAAAATCATATGTTCCTGTAAACAAATTCTTACTTCATATTGCAAAACCTCAAGTTTTTACTTGTAAAATTTTTATTTGAAAAATATTATCTCACTGACTATTTCTATTTTACATGGACTAGTTTATTAAGATAGTAACATGTTCCTCAAACACCTGATAATCTCCAATGTCCTAAGAATACAAAGACTCATCTGATTGTAAGCAATGTCAAAATATTTTTACAAACTATTTAACTTTTACTAATATAATACATAAATGGGAGTATTATTAAAACCTGTTCATATTATGAAAGCTTTGTGATCAAGGAGAAGAGAAAAAAATGCTATCATACCAAAATCCTCAAGTTGTTTTCCCCCTAAAGGATATTACTGGAAGTATTATGATCAATTATTTTATACTCTGGAATGCTGTGTGAGGACTGTAACCAGAAAGACCTTTAATGTGGTGAACTGGTAATCTGATGTGGTTTCTTAATTAGGATGCCAAGATGTATTATTATATATATACCTAAACTTCTGTAACTACAGTATAAGCATACGTACCACATGTGTGATAGGCAAAGCTGCTAGAATCCACCAAATCCAGCTATGGAATGCCTCCTCAATCTGCTCTTGAGGAACTCCAAATTTGGACAGAGTTGAGAAGGCACCTCTCTGAAGGCAAGAGGTTTTGAAGATTAAGATAATGAACATGTGTACATACAGTATTTGTAAATAATATTCAAGATAGGTACAGCACACAATCTATTTCCTAATTCAATTATGCTGGTAGCCCAAGAGTATCACTAACACGTATACCGGGTATTCATAATTTATAATGTATGAGTGTTTTGCTTATTTCCAGCAATTTTTTTTTCATTAGATTCTTAGGTGTTTCACTCTCTTGCTTAGTCTCACAAATAACAGTTATATGAGAAAAACTCTTTGGCTACCAGGAAGTGAACCACCCTGCGCAGTACAGTTTTGTGTGTCTGAGCCAAACTAAACAATCAGAAAATCTATACTTACGATATGTTTTTTGCCCAGGATCATTGCAGCTCTCCAGTGGGCTTCATTTGCAATTTTAGTTTGTGTAAGAAATTTGTTCTGGGCTCCACTAACAAGAGCTGCCATGCAGTTGTATGCATCCACTTCTGTCAATGGAAACATAGGAGTTTAAACAATGTCTATGATGCTCTAAAATTACTTAAAATAATCAACATTTGTATCTACTCTCCCACAACAGAGCAGGGTGTGCCATAAATTATCATAATATTCTGGCCAATGACATTCTTAATATATCCCTCTCTCAATCAACCTACTGTATATACCTACATAGTACAGTACAGTACAGAAGTATATCATTACTCCTTACTTCTGTTTAGGTGAATGGTAAAGAAATTTTATAAAGAGGAATGGTGCACTGGTGCAGGACAAATGTAGAAAGCCACAGGAGGACGTTAGAACAACAAGTTGTAATTTTTACAGTTCTACACAGAGTAACTTATATCCTTAACTTGAATACATATGGTAGTAAAAAAACAAAGTGAATCTTTGGCATCCACTCTGATCTATATTGGCAACAGTTCACAAAGCATACTATGTTGAGTGAATTGACAATTTCATTTAAGTGTTTCTATCTCAATTTATCTTAACACATACCATCCATGTAATGAAGCAGCATAGAAGTCAGGGCATAAAGAGATGGAGCATAGGTGATGGCAGGGTGACTGAATGCAATGACAGAGATAATCCGTTCACAAGCTGTTACTCCCCGAGGTGAAAGAGAATGTGATATCTTGTAGCTTGTATCAATGAAGGCGGGCATTTGTACGCTGCACTCTGAGAGTTCTGTCAAATTCAGAAAGAGTTAGGTCTCTCCTGTCATCTCATCAAAACTGCTTATAATGTTTTCCACTTTCATGTTTTTTTGCTTCATGTTTCACTGTACAATTCAAGAAAAAATATTTTTAAATACAGTATTCAAAGTAAAAGAAATTGTAAAGTTAAGCAAAATATTTACTAAAAACCTGGGTATTTTTCTACTAAGTTAGCTAAATTTGTGATAAATATTCATATAAAGTCTTGACAAAAAATCTACCTGTGGTTCCATAAATCTGCTTCACACTGTCCCAGTAATAAAAGTCTCCAAAATCCTTTTCAGACGAGTGATGGCGGCACATTTCGCGCCAGAGATTCTCACGCGCTGGACTACCAAGACTCCAGTCAGTCTCCCGAACCATCTGTTTGGCCTGATGAAAAAGAAAATTAATAAGAAAGTCAACTACCACACATTTCATTTATGAATAAAGTCCAAATAACATACACACTTACAAATGTAATGTTATTCATCAGCCCAGTTTGTTAAGGCGCTCATCCATTTGAAAAACACAAATATATAGAGGAACACAGTTCAGTGACTATGACATTTACAGAAAATTTTTATTCTTTTAATTAATATTACCTCTTTCATTCGCCCCGTTTGCATTTGGGTTTTGATATCATCCCATTTGGCCATCGATGTTTCATCTGCCGAGTGTGCAAGATTATGTACGGGAATTCTGGACATGTCCACATGACCAGAGAAGGGTGGGGGGTTGGTTGGTGTCTTGTCATCGGAAAGAGCTTCAGCATGATGGCCTCCTCCAACGGTCATCTTGATGAAGTTGCCAAGAAGCTTAACCTAAAAAATAGGATGTGATCCATGATATTATTAAGAGTTCAGTAATACATGATTACTAGAGAAGAATACTATACAGTACTGTACCAGGTAATTTTGTTTATGATAATTTAGTGTAAATTTCATTCCTTCTACACTATACAGTACAGTATTGTACATATGTATTATAGACTGCAACAACAATTCGTAATGTGTCTGCTGTTCTTAAACAATATACAGTACAGTACTGTACAGTATCGGGTGATCAATAGTGATCTTTAAGTAAGGATGTTAGTGATCAATGCTGAACCTTAGTAAGAGTGCCGGCAGACAATATTCATCATAAACAAAGTTTGTTAATGAACAAATCTGGAAAAATTTACTATGTATTATCATCATCCTGGATCAATATTTAAAGAAGAGATGGAACAATGAAGGTACAGTATTTTTTAAGATTTTTTTTTACCTGTTTCTTTACTTCTGAAATCCGTTTGTTTTTTGTCGATCCGTCAACTGGCCACTGTATGAGGGACTTGGGGTAGGCCGAGATGGGGATTCCCCTGTTGTAGCTCTACACAAGATGAAAGGTGTAAGAATAGGATGTTTTACCTCCTGTATGTACTGTACAAGGTGTAAAGATGATAATTCTAAACCAAAAGGAAGAATTAAAATTTCCATAAATAATAACTATTTTTGAAAATAGAGTATGATAAATCCAGTGTGAAAAACTAATAACTTTCTATACTGGTACAAAGGTCATCAGAGGGATAAGCAATGTATCATGGATGTAAAAAAGTGATTAACAGAGCAGTGATAAGGTTGGCATTTCAACTTCAAAATAAATATTTATACCTATGAATTTATGTCTGGTACCTTAAACTACAACTCATCATCACATTACAATATTGTAAAACTTTACAAATGGTTTGTTGTAGAAACTAAAACCTAGTGAATGGTACAGTACTTAATGACCCCAGCAGTTGAATCATCTACAAAGCAGCTGCAGCATACCTTTACGTGATTGAGATCGAGGATATTTGTTTGATTGTTGTTACTGGCATCATAGAGCGGGTTGTTCCTCTGGACATAGCCACTCTCAACACAGCTGGTGTAAGCCGGCGAGTCACACAGGTCGGGGATAAAGGCGTCTTCGTGTTGTAGTGACCGTCGCCTGCTCTTGTGATGATTATTGTGATGCCCACCAATGCCACTAAGGGTTTGCGGCTTCTTGGTCGAATTTAACCGTGATCGATGAGGGTGGCTGGTGTCCTCATGACTGGTAATACCACGTGTGGCTGCAAAGGCCACAGGGTAAATAAATGCTATAATGTCATAAGTTAACATTTTGACAATTTTGAGGATTTAACTGGAACTTGGAGTTATGGTTGGGTATGAAGGAAGTTATTTGGGGAGTATATAATAGTATGTAGTTGACTGTCAGATGACTTCTCTTGAACCACTTATGAGATGTACTGTACAGTATGTACTTAGATTAATCTGCAACTTGATAAATATGTACAGTACCCTGTACAGAACATGGGTTTAACTGAAAGAACAACCAGCATAATTTAAAACCGGTAAAGAGTAACAGTCAAAGATGTACAAAGATCAGGGATAGTCAAGTTCATTCCTCAAGGTCTCAAGGATAATAGGATTAAGGGTGAATAAGTTTCTGTTGCTTTCACAAGACCTTCCCAGTGTAACTATCAGAAGTCTTTTGAGTCAGTTCTCACACTTCACTTAATAATCTTTCTAGTAAAAAACCTTTATTCATCTCATGCAACAATGAAATAAAGGTGGTATTTCTCTTATAGTTCATAACATCTGAAAATACATAAAATACAATAAGTTGTCACCAGTATTGTTTCATCTTTAATTTTGAGAAGTTACATTGCAGAAGCAGATTTCCCTTTAAGGACAAAAAATCTAAGAAATTAGCCTATCATCTTCCAGGAAACAGTACAGAAAAGGCTGGCTTCTGCTTCGTGACTTTTTAAATGGCTGGCTTCGGCTTTTTGACCTTTCAATGGTTTTGGTCCCATGTCAGAATTCATCATACTGTAATTTATCTAGCCGGCAATAAGCTGCTCAACACAATGATGACACATTGTTCTGTTAATCTTATGAACGCCTCTAAGATTCTAAACCAAGGCTGGTGATCCTTGGCCATAGCCACACCAATATTCATGGAATACGAGGGTTAATGTTATTGTCAGGGCCACTGAATACATGTGTCAACCTGTACATAACCTTACCCAAAGATATTTGGGTAAATCGATAAGGGTTTTTATAATACAGTACTGTACTCCAATGTTGGAAAAATCCGATCCCCTGAAGATTAGGTAACACAGCTTTTAACGTCTGAAAAATACACACAGTAATCCTAACCTAATTACCCCCACCTGCAAGTAGAATTAGTGTGGTTAAGCTTCTGGTGAAATAAGCTGGGAAACTAATCTTCGGGTAATCCCAAATCTAATGTCAAGCATTACCAACGGATAACAACTGTCCCTGCCAGCATATTAACATTGTACACAAAAGGTTTGTGAAAATTCATTAACACAGATACAACCAGAAATTTTAGAAGCGGGACACAGCTTGCCCCAAGCTGTACTAGTTCTGGCTGAGGAGATAATGTTTATCTTGCTCCCTTGTTACTCGTTTACTCCACATACTCACGCCTCACAGGGCCATTTCTGCATTAACCCATTTATGATTACACTCTTGTTTACTATTTAACAAAGCTTATATCTAAACACAAAATATGGTAAACATGGCTTGTTATTGACCGCGATAAATCACACTTGTAGAAACTCCCTCACACAGGGAAAACATGTTTTATAGGCTGTTAACAAGCTTACTAAACCGAGCCGAAAACTTTCATTCCACAAAGACAACAGTATTAGTGTGGTCGTGTATCCAGTAGACTTTCTAACGGATCGGTTACAGAGCACAGCAAAAGAACAACAACACGCCATCACTATATTGTTAACACTACACTCGGTGCACTCCCTACACTTGACCCCCTTATCTGTTGGAACACGATGTTAAAAAAAGTGCCATACACAGCATACGATTGCAAAATCATATATATTTTCAAAGGACACAAACCGACCAAACCCAAACTAATCTAGGATCTTTAGGTTGTATCAGCTAGGATAATTTTGGCTGTTTCGAAACAAATAAATGGTTTAGCGGCTCTGTCCGTGGTATATTTCCAACACCGGCCGTCTCGCCATCTTATCTTCACATCCCATGATGACGTATCGTAGATATAAATTATCCAATCGTGCTTTCAATTGGATGGAGGTTTCGGATAATGCAGGAGTATTAAAACAAAGCCATTATGATCAGATACTGACGCGCAAAACAGAGTCCAGGTGGTCCCATTGTACCTATAATTTTTGTTTTGAATAAATTGCACAAATTTGAGGATTTGAAGAGTACGTATACAAGATTCCAAGAGCGTCGAAAACACATGAATGTTTACTACGTAAGAACATCGAAAATATTATAATTTTCGCTATACAATAACATCGGAAACATTAGAACGTTTACTATTCAAGAAAATCTAAAAAAAAAAGTAAAACATTACAACGTTTACAATACAAGAACATCGAAAATATCACAACGTTTACTATAAAAGGACATCGAAAACATAATAATGTTTACTATACAAGGACATCGATAACATTAGAACCGTAAATACACAAGAATGTCGAAAATAGTATATACAGTACATCTACCAGAAAAATTTAAAATGGCCCTCCCAGACAGCGTAACTTGGCGCCTCCACCGCGCAGACTTCACGCCACTGAACTTAAGAGTCGGAATTATAACTAAGGCCTAATTTCGTATACAAACTCAGTTCACAGGTGCACCAGTAACGACCACAGTTCACAGATAACGACCACAATTCACAGATAACCACTAACGACCACAATTCACAGATAACCATTGACGACCACAGTTCACAGGTGAACCATTGACGACCACAGTTCACAGGTGAACCATTGACGACCACAGTTCACAGGCGCACCAATGACGACCACAGATCACAGGCGCACCAATGACGACCACAGATCACAGGCGCACCAATGACGACCACAGATCACAGGCGCACCAATGACGACCACAGTTCACAGATAACCATTGACGACCACAGATCACAGGTGAACCAATGACGACCACAGATCACAGGTGAACCAATGACGACCACAGATCACAGGTGAACCAATGACGACCACAGATCACAGGTGAACCAATGACGACCACAGATCACAGGTGAACCAATGACGACCACAGTTCACAGGTGGACCATTGACGACCACAGTTCACAGGTGGACCATTGACGACCACAGTTCACAGGTGGACCAATGACGACCACAGTTCACAGGTGGACCAATGACGACCACAGTTCACAGGTGGACCAATGACGACCACAGTTCACAGGTGGACCAATGACGACCACAGATCACAGGCGCACCAGTGACGACCACAGTAAACAAGTCTTGGGCCATTTTAAAAAAAATCATATGGCACATAAATAACACTTTCCAAGAACTTATGAGTAACTTATCTTTCAATAACTTTTGAGACAAGAGAGAGTGAAGATTCTGTACAGGATATGTAAATACACAGAACCCCCACAAATGATCCCAACTAGAAATGTTCTGTTAATACCAGTTAGGAGACGAAAAGAACAGAACATTAGTGAATCTCAACAATGATTGTCAAGAAACTGTATATGTATTTTCTTATAATCTAAATAAATGGTTCTCTCACTTCCATTTTTCTTCCAGCAATACTGCCAAAACAGTAAGTACTGTAATAAAAGTATGTACTGTCCCGTGAGCACTCAACACGTCTTAAGCTATACATCTTAACAGCCGGTTACAAAGTTAAACAGAAAAGTTAACAAATACAATATTAGTACTAATACAACAGAAACTTACCATGGGTTCCCACAGTCATGGTTGCTGGTGAATATCAGAATAACTTATAAAATTATAAATGCAGTTAAAGTTCGTTTGCTATAACAACTTAACGACTGGTACGACAATATACAATATCAACTTGCAATGTCTTAAACACAGTACAGCGCACTTATGAAGATCGAAAATCAGCGACGATAATATTCTCTCTGCATGCGATTCTCATCTTAATAGATGTCTTCGACACAACGTCTCGCTCTCAACTAACAGCTGACCAGCGTTGCTCCTTCTTATAGAAGGTGAGAGAGGTAAGCGACCTTAAGTTGCCAACGACCATTATCACGGCGGCGACCCCTGCAACAAACACTCTCGCCTGAGGTAATCGATTGTCTATCAACGAGTATATGTCTACTAGTGACCTACCTACCAGTCAACTTTATATCTATATAGCCATTATCTTTATCCCCCTCCGCTTATTCAGACTTGACAAGATGGAACAGACTCAAAACACGTCATCATCATTCACAAGGTTCGTACGCTAACTTTCTTCCCTAACTGTACGTGTGGAAACACATCTAGTGTGGAATTATGTCGACATTTTGGTCACCATTTTTGTGCCGTAGTCGAGTCAGATGCGTTCTAACAACACCAGATACGGACAGATTAACTTAACATAGGAACCTATGAGAATCTTTGTGTCGTAGTTTAAGTTACGTGCGCTATAACACCAATTAAATGATAACGCCATAGCCTTGGTAATCCATCTTTAAATCATAGTTAAAGTGAACCAGTTAGACTTGTATTAAGGTTGTTAGGCAAAAGGGAAAACTTAATCTACGAAACTTCTTGAGTTCATCTGTCTCTTAGCTTCAGACGTGTTTTTACTTGAATAATTAAAAATAAAAACATCCCATACGAATCTTGAGAACATCCGGGGCGTGAACAGGAAAGATATACTGCACACCACCCGCCCCTTACCACTAGGAACATTACACAATTTACTCAGTACACTGACGGCCACCTTAAGTTTACCTAACCAAGATTCATCCCCCACACCGCCTGCCTTCTCTACTCTGCCGTTTCCTACAACACCGGCTTAACCCTCTGAAGATGAGTTAATCCACAGTCCTTCAGGGCTGCCACTAAGGTAAGCAAATCCCTGCCGCGCCATACCTGACTTCAAGGGGCCACAACTCTGTACAGTATTGACAGAAAATCCTATCAAATACTGAAACCTTTAGAGATCTGGCTGTAATATACTGTACCTACACAGCCCAATCGGTTAACCAGTATCTGACACACCTAACCTCTAGAGAGAGAGAGGGAGAGACCGAAATTTTTTTTTCGTGGGCTGTGGGGAAGATGCCACCCCCCCCCCCCTGGCCTAACCACTACACTCCACCTGACAACATATCAAAACACTCGCCCGTATTATTAAACATCTTCTCTTGAAGAGGGTCGTCGTGTTTCAACCCGTGTTTTAAACTAAATGAGTCCTGAGGGACACCGCAGTACAGTGCTTAACGGAGTGGTGTGACGGTAAAATTAACTAATTCCACTATTATAAATTAGCAGTACAGTGCTTAACGGGGTGGTGTGGCGGTAAAATTAACTAATTCCAATATTATAAAAATAATATTGGAATTAGTTTAAAACTCGGGTTGAAACACAACGATCCTCTTCAAGGGAAGATGTTTAATAATACGGGCGTAAATCCTGTCATAAATGCAATCCACCAGGTTGGTTGGTGGGATTAATTAACTTGGTTTAGGTTAAGTTTAGTAATTTGAGCTAGATTAGGTTACTTGAGGTGGATTAAGTTACCTGACGTCACAAAAGTTAGTTATTTCCAGGTGTGTTGTGTTTAGTGTGGCAGCAGGCCAGAGTGAACCCTCAGCTGTCTGAAGTGAACACGAATAAATTTCCCACAGCTTCATGAACGCCCAGAGATACAACTTAATCGGGAACAGAAACAAGGGGTATTATATATTTACACATTTATGGTTAAAGAGAAGGAGAAATGCCCATGGAGGGAGGCAAAGAGAAACAGATAAAAAGATGGTAAAAACTTGACAGAGACGAATAGTGACCGAGGAAACGTTGGACCAATAACTGTGGAAAAGGGAGACCCCCAGAGGCCGGTG
The DNA here is from genome assembly GCF_018991925.1 of Homarus americanus. Lineage (NCBI taxonomy): Eukaryota > Metazoa > Arthropoda > Malacostraca > Decapoda > Nephropidae > Homarus > Homarus americanus. The sequence continues at coordinate 20,480,359 of NW_024741901.1, read as the reverse complement.
AACGGAAATAAAGTCACAGGAAAAAAAGACACATGACTTTTACATATATATATATATATATATATATATATATATATATATATATATATATATATATATATATATATATATATATATATATATATATATATATATATATATATATATATATATATATAATGTCATTGCACGTAGGTTAGGTTAGGTTTGTTTTTTCCGTGCCTTTTTTTCTGCCTTTTTTTCCTGGATTCCAAGGCCTACCATTACAGGAGAAAACTCCCGTTGATGTGATGAGATATATTTTACTTTGCAAAATCCTCATACAAGTTCTCATTGGTTCACATGGTGCACTGAAGATATGCAAACAAAGGCAAGGACTTAACAAGGGACAGAACCAAGAGAACTGTTAAATGCTTATTAGTTTTCCTTTTCTTTTATTCTCTTCACCAAAGGATCGGCTCGTTAGCCGCTTGGGCGATCGGTCACGTCTCTGTTACACACTGTTGGCGAGTACTGGGCATGCACCGGCTCCTGAATGTACCTAAACCTGCTCCAGTGTTGGTCAAGTTTTGTCTTGAAAGAGCTCACACTCGGTGCCGTCACAACACTTTCTGGTAGATTGTCCCAAGAGTTCACAACTCTCACTCCGAAAAAGTTTGCCCTCACAGTTTTCTGGACTTTGCGGCTTCTTCAATCTTGAGCTGTGACCCCTTGTGGGGCGAGCGTCCGCCAGCTCCAAGTAAGGACACTCGACTGAGTAGTGACCCTTGAGAAGATTATACACCTCTATTAGGTCACCCCTTGCCCGCCTGTAGTATAAGCTAGGCAAGTTCAGGCGCTCCAATCTCTCAGGGTAGCTGAGGTGCCAAAGGGCAGGCACCAGTCTGGTGGCCCTCCTTTGAGACATTTTCAACCAACTGACAGTCCCAGGTATATCTCGGGGACCAGACGGGGTGACAGTACTCCAGATGGGGAAGCACTTCACTCTTGAAGATCGTTACGAGGGATAGTAGATTTCCTCCACTGTGTTGGACTAAAGGGCGAGACAGTGGAAGTCCCCTCTAGCACCACCACCTACATCACCACCTATACTAACTCGTCCTGCCCGGATTTACTGTATAATAATAGTAAGGTAATTTTCCTCGTAAATAAAAATGTCACTGAAGCTAGAACACAAATATAACATAAAAATTAACTAGGACTGTAACTTAAAAACTTAGTTATTCAACCCTCGAGTCTAAATTCTAAAAAAAAATCAAATGCTGGCCATTCCTCGTAAGTGACAAAGTAAGAATGTACCCAACAATCCAATAATGAAATTAAATTGAAATTCTACATCATCTAGGTACAGGGTACATTCATATAGTAATAGTTTCAGGCAGGAACACTCACAAGTACATTACCTGCTTGAGAGAAATATTTACTCTCACAATACTACTGGACTACACAACACTATACTTTCACATCGTGGCTCGTCGAATGAGCCCAATGTTTATGGTTCGCACTAATCATAACAAGCCTCACCCTAACCGAACACCAACCCAACCCAGCCTAATTTCTTCTAACCATTAGTAATGGGATCGAATACTATTAAGGTCCCACTCCAAACCACCAGGGGCCTATGAGGACTCGGGGCTATTTGATTCACAACACTAAGGCCAAGGAAAACCGGCTTTCCTTTCACTTTAAGTAAACACTACATAACAACTGCTCTTAACTGTTAAGTAAACATTGGAAACATTCGTGACGGGGAGGAAAGTGTGGGGGAGACTTTGAAAGGCAGGAATATGACCGTTATCATTATTATTTGTAGTACCTGTAGTTGTAGTAATAATATTCACATATATCTTTACAACTACCATGGGTTGGTAAAAGGAGCCGTAGAATCTTAATAAACATGCTGTTCTGGGTGATACACGGCGTGAGTGCTGTAGTGTTCCCGTTACCACAGAGACAATAAAAGCCGTAACTCACCCAAATATGATGGGGAAATGGTAATTATTAAACTGAGGGACACATACAGCCGTCATATTCCCGCCGGAGTCGACGTGATAATAACTGGGTAAAGCTTTAATAGAACGTCCAGGATGTGGAGAAACAGTGGAGCATAACGACCACGTTTTTCATTGTGCTAAACTGGGTCACAGAAATCCAACAACACTTTATAATCTGATTCAAATACTCCCTCGAATCTTATTTTTTCTCTGGTGGAAAGAAATTCGAGCGTTAGATTACAATGGCTGTTCGTGAGTCTCTTCATGCGTATCTACTAAGTGCCGGGACGGGAATGACAGTGATAACGGTGTCAGACTTGACAAAAACTGACACTTGAGAGTAGGGGAAATACCGCCTCAGTTTTCCCAAGGATCCTATACCAAGGGAGTCAAAGTCATGGCCCGCGGGCCAAATGTGGCCCTTGGGATAACGGTAAAATTTATCATCCCGAGAAATTATGAAAAAAAAAAATATATAATCATGTTTATTTAGTAAAATGAACTTTACATACTCAAGATCAGACAAACCCAAATGAGGTATTCCTGGTAAACCAGGTAAGGCAATGTGTGAAGCTGTAAACTTCAATCCTGCAAATATATGATATAGCATTTGTGTTGGCCCTTGAACCGGCTGGTTAATTCAAAGTTAACCAGGCTGGTACATTTATATTATACTGGGCTTTAGTAACGAAACCCAATTGTAGTTTCTGCTTTTATTAAAAAGTATTGTTTATATAATTCCTGAGTGTAGATCAATCGTAACTTCCACTTGAACAAGTTATAATCAAGATATCAAATTTTGGT
>NW_024741901.1:20346325-20477484 GCF_018991925.1 Homarus americanus | reverse complement strand
TAGAGTTTTGGTCAGTGTCTCACAGACTCAAAAATGCTGCTTTGCATGCTCTGGATGCACTTTAATTTCGATTTTGTCTGAATGAATTTGAATATTTTAATTATTTTGCAATAATATCGTCAATTATGAAGCTGAGCTGACTAGAAAAATTTTAGAAAATGCTCCAGTTTTTCAAAATCAAATTTCAGTCAGTGTCGGATTTTGTTCAGAAAGACATTCCCTGATGCACTCACCTGTAGTCTGGCTGTGTCTTTGTGTCATCCTGATAACTAAAATGTTCACTTTAAATTTTGGCTGCAATTTCAACATTTGTCTGCAACTCATATACTGAACGTTTATGATCTGTTAACCGTGTTCTGGATATCTGAGCTATATCCAGCTCAAATGGCTTTTGCAGAGGCCGAGCCGCAGGAATATTTTACCGCTTTTGCACGCGACATCGTTAATGCTGAAAGCTTGTGGTTTCTGATGTTTCAATAGTTAGTTATCAAGTTCAGAGAGGCTTGGTTGCAAGTTTTAAGATTTGTTCAATTAATGAGGTCATTTCTGGTGCTTGTGACATTCTGATGCACAAGCACCAAGAAATGACCTCGAAAACCCATATAAGTGGCGTAGTAATTAGTACTGCAAAAAGTACTAAATATTCTAAAAATCATTTGAACATTTTCTAAAAGCCATTTGAATGTTATAATCAAGATATCAAATTTTGTTAACAGATCCTTACAGTACATTCAGGAGAGCAATTTATACTGAAATTTTGAACAAACCATTTTTGGCCGAAATGAAGAACATTGTAAGTTCTTAGCCCTTTAAAGGATTTTGGCCAAAAATACATTTTCTCTCTGAACTAAAATTTAATGTGCCTAACTATTTAAGTACATCCAGAATAATACACAAGCACCAAGAAATGACCTCGAAAACCCATAAGTGGCGAGTAATTAGCATTGGAAAAGTAATTAAAATATTCTAAAAATCATTTGAACATTTTCTAAAAGCCATTTGAACAAGTTATAATCAAGATATCAAATTTTGGTTAACAGATCCTTAAGCAGCAACATCTAGAAAGCAATTTATATCGAAATTTTTGAACAAAAATCCATTTTTTGGCCGAATGAAGAAAATTGTAAGTCTATAGCCTTAGCAGATTTTTTGACCAAAAAAACACGTTTTCTCTGAACTAAAATTTAATGCCTAACTATTTAAGTACATCCAGAATAATACTATAAGCAACGCCAAGAAATGACCTCGAAAACCCATAAGTGGCGAGTACTTAGCATTTTCAAGTAAAAGTACTAAAATATTCAAAAATCATTTGAACATTTTCTAAAAGTTACTTCAGAACAAGTTACAATCAAGATATCGAATTTGGTTAACAGATCCTTACAGCACATTCAGGAGCAATTTATACTGAAATTTTGAAATGCAAATCCATTTTTTGGCCGAAATATTTAAAATTTTGTAAGTCTATAGCCTTAAAGGATTTTTGGCCAAAAATACGTTTTCTCTTGAACCAAAATTTAATGTGCCTAACTATTTAAGTACATCCAGAATAATACACAAGCACCAAGAAATGACCTCGAAAACCCATAAGTGGCGAGTAATTAGCATTGCAAAAGTAATTAAATATTCTAAAAATCATTTGAACATTTTCTAAAAAGCCATTTGGAACAAGTTATAATCAAGATATCAAATTTTGGTTAACAGATCCTTAAGCAGCACATTCAGGAGTACCTATACTGAAATTTTGAACAAAATCCATTTTTTGGCCGAAATGAAGAAAATTGTAAGTCTATAGCCTTAAAGGATTTTTGACCAAAATTACGTTTTCTCTCTGAACTAAAATTTAATGTGCCTAACTATTTAAGTACATCCAGAATAATACACAAGCACCAAGAAATGACCTCGAAAACCCATAAGTGGCGAGTAATTAGCATTGCAAAGTAATTAAAATATTCTAAAAATCATTTGAACAGTTTTCTAAAAGCCATTTGAACAAGTTATAATCAAGATATCAAATTACAATAAGATCCTTACAGCACATTCAGGAAAGCAATTTATACTGGAAATTCTTGGAACAAAATCCATTTTTTGCCGAAATGACGAAAGAAAATTGTAAGTCTATAGCCTTAAAGGATTTTTTGGCCAAAATACGTTTTCTGACCAAATTTAATGCCTAACTATTTAAGTACATCCAGAATAATACACAAGCACCAAGAATGACCTCGAAAACCCATAAGTGGCGAGTAATTAGCATTGGTAAAAGTAATTAAAATATTCTAAAAATCATTTGAACATTTTCTAAAAGCCATTTGAACAAGTTATAATCAAGATATCAAATTTTGGTTAACAGATCCTTAAGCAGCACATTCAGAAGTACCTATATTGAAATTTTGAACAAAATCCATTTTTTGGCCGAAATGAAGAAAATTGTAAGTCTATAGCCTTAAAGGATTTTTGACCAAAAATACGTTTTCTCTCTGAACTAAAATTTAATGTGCCTAACTATTTAAGTATATCCAGAATAATACACAAGCACCAAGAAATGACCTCAAAAACCCATAAGTGGCGAGTAATTAGCATTGCAAAAGTAATTAAAATATTCTAAAAATCATTTGAACATTTTCTAAAAGCCATTTGAACAAGTTATAATCAGATATCAAATTTTGTTAACAGATCCTAAGTACATTCAGAGTACCTATACTGAAATTTTGAACAAAAACTCATTTGGTCGAATGAAGAAAATTGTTTGTAAGTCTATAAAAGCCCAGCGATTTTTGACCAAAAAATACGTTTTCTCTGAATTAAAAATTTATCGCCTAACTATTTAAGTACATCCAGAATAATACACAAGCACCAAAAAATGACCTCGAAAACCCATAAGTGGCGAGTAATTAGCATTGCAAAAGTAATTAAAATATTCTAAAAAGCATTTGAACATTTTCTAAAAGCCATTTGAACAAGTTATATTCAAGATATCAAATTTGGTTAACAGATCCTTAAGCAGCACATTCAGGAGTACCTATACTGAAATTTTGAACAAAATCCATTTTTTGGCCGAAATGACGAAAATTGTAAGTCTAAAGCCTTAAAGGATTTTTGGCCAAAAATACGTTTTCTCTCTGAACCAAAATTTAATGTGCCTAACTATTTAAGTACATCCAGAATAATACACAAGAACCAAGAAATGACCTCGAAAACCCATAAGTGGCGAGTAATTAGCATTGCAAAGTAATTAAAATATTCTAAAAATCATTTGAACATTTTCTAAAAGCCATTTGAACAAGTTATAATCAAGATATCAAATTTTGGTTAACAGATCCTTAAGCAGCACATTCAGGAGTACCTATACTGAATTTTTTAACAAAATCCATTTTTTGGCCGAAAATGACAAAAATTGTAAGTTATAAGACTTATGTTTTTGGCCCAAAATTTGATTTTGCTCAAAATCTCAGTATATGTGCTCTTGAGCATGGTAAAAGCAAATCAATGATCCTCGTTTCGATTGGGGGGTAATTAGTGGCCTTAATGTGCTGCTTAAGGATCTATTAACCAAAATTTTTTATATCTTGATTATAACTTGTTCAAATGGCTTTTAGAAAATGTTCAAATGATTTTTAGAATATTTTAATTACTTTTGCAATGCTAATTTCTCGCCACTTATGGGTTTTCGAGGTCATTTCTTGGTGCTTGTGTATTATTCTGGATGTACTTAAATAGTTAGACACATTAAATTTTAGTTCAGAGAGAAAAAGTATTTTTGGCCAAAAATCCTTTAGTAATTTTTTGACCAAAAGAGACTTTTCTCTCGGAATTGGAATTTGAGGGGTTTAACCAAATAATTACTTCCAGAGCAACCTGGGAAACCCATAGTTGGCTAGTAATTAGCATTGAAAAAGTCCTAAAAAATCCAAGCCTCATTAAGGCCACTAATTACCCTCCAATGGAAACGACGATCATAGATTTGCATTCAGCATGCTCAGGAGTACATATACTGAGATTTTGAGCAAAATAAAATTTTTGCCCAAAAACATAAGCCTTATACCTTAGTAATTTTTTGACCAAAATAAACTTTTCTCTTGGAATTGGAATTTGAGGGGTTTAACCAATTAATTACTTCCAGAAGAACACAAAAACACCAAAATCTCACCTGGGAAACCCATAGTTGGCTAGTAATTAGCATTGAAAAAGTCCTAAGCATTGAAAAAGTCCTAAAAAATCCAAGCCTCATTAAGGCCACTAATTACCCCCCAATGGAAACGACGATCACAGATTTGCATTCAGCATGCTCATAGGTACATATACTGAAATTTTGAGCAAAATCAAATTTTTGCCCGAAAACCTAAGTAATTTTTAGACCAAAATGGACTTTTCTCTCGGAATTGGAATTTGAGGGGTTTAACCAATTAATTACTTCCAAGAGGACACAAAAACACCAAAATCTCACCAGGGAAACCCATAGTTGACTAGTAATTGGCATTGAAAAAAATCATAATTGAAAAAGTCCTTAAAATACTCGAAGCCTCATTAAGGCCACTTATTACCCCCAATCGAAACGAGGATCATAGATTTGCATTCAGCATGCTCAGGGGTACATATACTGAGATTTTCAGCCAAATCAAATTTTTGGCCAAAAACATAAGTCTTATACCTTAGTAATTTTTTGACCAAAATAGACTTTTCTCTTGGAATTGGAATTTGAGGGGTTTAACCAATTAATTACTTCCAGAAGAACACAAAAACACCAAAATCTCACCTGGGAAACCCATAGTTGGCTAGTAATTAGCATTGAAAAAGTCCTAAGCATTGAAAAAGTCTTAAAAATACGCCAAGCCTCATTAAGGCCACTAATTACCCCCCAATCGAAACGAGGATCATAGATTTGCTTTTACCATGCTCAAGAGCACATATACTGAGATTTTCAGCAAAATCAAATTTTTGCCCAAAAACATAAGTCTTATACCTTAGTAATTTTTTGACCAAAATAGACTTTTCTCTTGGAATTGGAATTTGAGGAGTTTAACCACTTAATTACTTCCAGAACAACACCAAAATCTCACCTGGGAAACCCATAGTTGGCTAGTAATTAGCATTGAAAAAGTCCAAAGCATTGAAAGTCTTAAAAATACTCCAAGCCTCATTAAGGCCACTAATTTCCCCCAATCGAAACGAGGATCATATATTTGCATTCAGCATGCTCAGGAGTACCCATACCGTGATTGTCAGCAAAATGTAATTTTTGGCCCAAAACCACCAAAAAATTTTGACCAAAATATACTTTTTTCTCAGAATTGAAATTTAAGGGGTTTAACTAATTAAGTACTTTCAGAAAAACACAGAAACCCTAACTCACACCTTGGAAACCCATAGTTGATGAGTAAGTAGCATTGAAATTTTTCAGTAAAATCTTTCAAGGGTCATTTTGGCCAATACTTACTCTGCAATCGAATCGTGGACCACATATTCATAATCAGCAAGCTCAGGAGTACCCATACTGTGATTTTCAGCAAAACACAGTTGCATTGTTGTATTGTGAAAAATATAAGGCTGGAACTTTGAAATTTGGGATTATTATTCGTGTTAGGACCACCCTCGATTTCGTGGACGAAATTATGAGTTTCCTGTGTATTTCTTGGGCATATTCATGAAAACCTTAACAATCCAACCCAAATTGTGTAATAAAAATACGCAGAAAAAACGAACCAAACCCAACCTAACCAAATCCAACGAAACCTAACCAAAACTAACCTAACCTAACCTAACCTAACCAAAACTAACCTAACCTTCGTCTTAGCAATTTTGTGTCTTTCATGGAAAAACAAACGGCTAAGAATCGGTAGAGTGCAATCACGGAACTTTAAGTTCATTTTATATAGGGAGATAGAGCAGCAGAAGCAAATCTTTACTTCCGAAAACTTGGGTACAGGTATAACTGGATCTCAGATTACAATACACAGTATAGAACGATGTAAAAAAAAAAGTTTAGGGTCGTAAAACTTACAGCAATCACATTGTGTGTATGTCCGTACAGGAAGTGTATTGTCAGCGGTGTAAAATCAACGAGTAAAAACGTTTCAAAGGTGACGACCTCACCTTTGAAACATTTTTACTGTTCTAGATTTGTTAGGTACATTTTACACCAAACTTCTGGGTCTACATTCTCAAGAAAAAATAAAATCGTACAATAAGAGCCCTTTAGTGGTTGACTTAAGCACAAGATCAAATACAAAAATAATTTAAATTTTCTACTTAGATTCTACTGCAACTAGAAACGTTTCCTCAGCTCCTTATTAAAAGTTCACTTATTAAACAATATTAAGTACAGTATAGAGAATATGTTCCAGTAGATTATGTACCTTCTGTCTGCCTGTCGCTTATATTTATACTATAAATCAACCAATCAGCTGCATTCCTAATCATCAACAACGAGGAATATTCACAGAGAACTAGATAATATATTTAGTGAAGGTAAAACCACCAGACAAGTTCACACTGGTTCATAATGTACAATGAAGGACAAAAGTCGTGTCGTGAAATTTGGTGAAAACATACGCCGGAGGGCTAAACTTTGGTGCGCTCTGCCTTGTGGTAGGGGGCTCTCATAATGTTTCTAGAGTTATGTTTAATCTTCGGACAAAACAGCGACACGAATTTTGTCTTGATTGTACAAAGACAATACGGGGTTATAAACAATGGAAAACACTAAGTCGATTTTAACCCCTCTAAGCTGAATAAAATATTAAATGTGGCGCCCCCGTAGTGATTGTTGACTCTAGTATGGAGGAGTTTCGTCAATACACCAGTAGGGGGTCACGGGAAGGCTACATAGTCTCCCTCACACACAAAACTGGGACACAGAAAAGGTCGTTCGGTGAGCTGGCAAAATAGTGTTATGGACAGAGTAACCACAGCAGCCCCCTGTACATACTCTACCATCGGTGTTGACTTTACGCAACCCTTCTCCGGCAACCTCCTCCTCCTCCAGGCAACCTTCTCTTCTCCCGGACAACCTCCTCCTCCTGCCCCGGCACCCTCCTCTTTCGACACCCTAGTCTCCCTCCCTGGCAACCTCCTCCTCTTCCCCCGCCAACCACCGCCGACCTTCACTCACTTGTTATTCAAGTACATGTGTACATTACACATTATCTTACATATATGGCTTAGCTATAGTCAGTAGGATGGTGGTCAGACTGCCAACTACTGTACTGTGTTTGCCTCCCTCTGTATTTCTTCACTTTCCTCTGTCAATTATCCCATTCAACCACTAATCTTCACCCCTCTTCCGCTACAAGAAAAAAACCTGGTCTTATGTTCGCTGTTTTACCTGATACTTAAAACAATCCAAGTTTTAATATACATGGGGCAAGTGTTCCGAAAGGCGCCATACTGAATGAAAGATGTAATAGGATTTTGTATTGTTTTCGTGAGGGTCCGTGTGTGTATATTAAACACATTACATAGATCTAAATTCATCGCCAAAATATTCGCCTTCCGAAAAAAAATCGCAACACTAATAAATAGCTGTACTGTGAAAGTGGTGTTTAGAAGTTTTCCCCTACGAATATATTACCAAGTTAAATATCTAATCGGCCACGCTACCAACTCTCCTCACTTTACAATCCTACAACTATAAATTCTTCCTATATCTTCTATAAGAGTTTTCACTCATTACACTAATAATGGACAGTTAATTAAGGTCAGGCAGGTAAGGTAAGGTTAAGTTTATCTAGGAAAGGTTAAACTAGAGTACGTTTGGTTAGGTGAGATAAGGTCAAGTTAGCTTTATCCTACCCAATAAAAGGTCAAGACAGATGTTAGTGAGATGTTCAAGTGGTGGGTCTGAGCAGGTTAGGTTAGATACAAGGCTGTTCAGAGATGGTGTGGTGTTGGTTCTGGTTACCTAGGCAATATTCCACGCTAAGGTGTTCTCCCCATGGCATCTCAGTACTGTATTATGTGGACACACTCTAGTACAAACAGGTTCAGTTGAAGGTCACATGAAGCAAATTATACATTAGAATACTATCTGGTACATACAGGATCGGTTGAGAATCACACGAGGCCAACACTCATTTACAACCATAGTATAATCTATCACAACATCGACGACCAACAAGTTCTTCTCTAATCATAACCTTAAACTTAGTTCCATAGGAAGTATATGTCAGCCTGTGGCAGTATATCTGTGAAGTGAAAAGGGCTCAGCTGGACGAGGTGTATGGAGTTATATCGGGAGTTAGGATAGCACGTATGTGTAGAGGAGACGGTAATGGTGCGTCTATGGCAGATAGATTTAATGCGGCCTTCGGATAAAAAGGTTAAGCACCACTGGTCACTGGCCCAAAAAAAAAAATCATTATTACCCAAACCTGTACATGAATCAGGTGGTCAAAATATAGGTTTATGGCAGTAATAAGTTGAGTTTTTGCGTCCGCAGACATACTTTTAACATTACTGTTTTGTGCAGACTTTGACCCCTTGAGCTACAGACTTTGAGCCCTTGAACTCTCCTGTTTGTGCAGACTTTGAGCCCTTGAACTGTTGGTGGTACAGCGGTAGCACGCCGTAACTCTCACCGATATGTCAAGGGTTCGAACCTTGGTCCGGACACATGTGAGAAGGGGTGTTATCCAGTGTGACCCTACCAAACCTCACACGTTTCCCGGTTCACAGTTTCCTCCTGTACTAACACTGGATAGAGCGCCCAAGCGGTTAGTAAGCTGATAGGTGGCGAAACTTAAAAAAAAAAAAAAAAAAAACGAAAGGCTACAGACGGCGACTCTTTTGAGGTGTGGCTGAGGTATCCCGTGGTCGAATGTTTAATAGTCTGGCCCCCCACTGGTGAAGGCCACACAACCACCACACACACACACACTTCTACATCCCACAGTCCAATGTGAAAACAAATACTACCCTTCTCCCCTATCCTTCTTTCTCTCCACCACGTCCGCACATAACACATACACCCTACAATGCCTAATATACAGTACACGTATGACACACCAGCAAACACAGTGTGCATGAGCTATTACCCTGTACAAACAAATTGATCAGTCCAGGCGGGTCATCCCCAAGCCGCAACACAAAAGCACACTATAAAGGAACACAACGGTCGGCAGTAAGCAGTCAAGACAGGAAATGTTTATTACTGAGCTTTTGTGACATACTGTACTGTCACACATCAGATTCAGCTAAAATACATCTATATTTGTAAATATGTCAAGTTCATAACGGGACACACGGACGAAAAACATATAAACAGACGCCAACACTCCTCAGTTTAAGACTATCAAACTGCGTAAAAGCCAGGCACGACGCCAGTGTGACGACACCTTTCACCCTCCTTCCATAACAAACAAGACAAAAAATCTTGCCGTCACTAGTCCTCCAGCCTGGACAACACCACATACCTAAGGCAGTATTTTAAGGTAATTCACTTACCAGTACCGGGATTAATATAGTTTCTTTACTTAAAATCTTGTCCCCTAATTGGTGTGAAGTGAATGTATTTAGTTAACATATAGTCTCAGTATAAATGTGATATTCTGGACGTCATTGTGTTCAGCTTAAGATAGCGAGTTACAAGGAATGTCCCACAACCTATGAACAAATCAAGAATCCCTCATTATATTCACTATACAGTACAGACATGCTTAAATGTCGCCTGTAGCTAGCTTACTTGAATCTAATACATACTTGTTAATTTTCAGTCAAAAAAATATCAAGTAATTTTAACATTTATATCATATACTGTATACTGACTGATTTTTGGTAGGAAGCAAACACTTTTTTTCCATCATTGACTTCGTAACACTCGAACCATGTGGCTGGTGGCAAAAGTTAAAACATAAAACAGAACAACACCAACTTTCAGACCCAAACACAAGTGGTGGAGTGTGAGGGTGATGAGGGGGGCGGTGTGAGGAGGTGGATGTAAAGGCGGAGAGAGCGGTAGGTCATCAGGGACACTGGACATGGAGGAAGAACAGGTTTTTAGCATAAATTTATGGTGCTCCCTAGGAACTGCGTAGTAACCTATAACCCTTCTTTCACAATAACACCGAACCATTCACATATTACACCCAACACAATATGCTTAAGTGCATATTTAATTATACAGTACAGGTACCTTGTTTCCAGGTGGCAACACAGTAACTGAGTTCAGGTGTCGCCTTAAACCTGAATGGAAGTGGACAGCTAGTAATGGCATCTGGAGGGAGGGGGGCGACCCGACGGATACAGCGCTCATCTCCTGCGTTTAAGGGCCTAGTCTAACGTAACCTTGTCTAATTTTGCCCCATCCCACAGAGCTGTAAATAAATAGATACCTAACTTTACAGCTGGGGAAGTGAAGGTTGTCTAGTGCACTGTCTCCAACACTACTTCCTTGTGTATAGAAAATATTTATTCTCCAGTGTCTACATAGGTCAGGCCTACGGAACCCACTTTCACTGTTAACGTTATCAGATAATGTATTCGGAAATATTTGTTACATGACATTAAAGTATACAACACTAATGTACCGCCCCTGTGCTGATAATATACAAATGTTGGTGCCTTAACCTCGGTATGAAGAGATGAACATGAAACTTAAGTGACTTTCAAGGGTAGAAGGAAGTTTATATTCTCATGGGATTAATTGTTTCGATAACCGTTGATTCAGTAAGCAACGACTTTTCAGTCCCTATATGCGTCGGTTAGGCTTCGTTTTTTCAATCTCACAAAAAAAAAAAAACCACACACACACACACACGTGTTTGCGTGTGGGCAGCTATTCAAACAGGGAGGTACTACCGCCTGGGAAGATATTGGAAGCATAATGTGTTGTCTGTGGTAGACCCTGCTGCCATATGGCATCACGAAAATTTTGACCAAGTCCCAGGTTGCTGATCTGACTTTCTGCCTCATTTACACACACTTGCAGGGTCTCAATTGTTTCTCTTACCTTGACAACACAACATACATACTGTATATTGTTTCTCACTATTGATTTTTTTTTTGGTTCTTTATTATTATTATTATTATTATTATTATTATTATTATTATTATTATTATTAATTTTTTTTTTAATTTTATTTACTATGAACTAATTATTATTATTATTGTTATTACATTTTCGCCCCCCGGGCCCCGATGTGGGTCGGTGACCTGTGCCGGGGTGGGCTAATCCCTGTAAAAAAATAAGACGCTTAACCTAATGTTTAGTTTAATCTAAAATGGGTTTGGATAGATTCACAGATGGTTCACGTGGGGACGACAGCGGTCCACATGGTCGGGTTTTCCCAGCCAGCCAGCCAGCCAGCCTAGCCTCTCGTACCTCCCTTTCTGGGAACATCTTCCGCCCCATCTCCTGGAACCTATGTTTTTACTCCAGATTCCTGGAAGATTTTATAGAACCTCTTGTAGTACACACACACACTCCAGGAAGCCAGGAAATCCCCAAGTGTATGATATAGATTCACCAACGCAAGGCATGATATAAACAACGTGAGGGAAATTTCTATTATGTTGTCTTGGCACTTTCCTTTTACAGTACAGTACTTTCTACACTCATCTTGCACTGTTCTGCCTCTTAACGTTCCCCCCTTTTCTTCACGGTGCAATCATTCCTTGGTCCACCCTACACGACACAATAGAGAAAAAAGTAGAGCTCAGCTGATTTTTTTATATATACTGTATTGAGTAACAGTGTCGCAGTGTCGCTTCCGCCCGCCTCTGGGAAAACCTCAGTATGGAGTACCTTGACCAGCGTCCTGTGTGGAGCGCGTCTACCAGCACACGTACTACCTCACACCACTACCATTATCTACCACCTCCGCATCATAGCACTGTACAGGATGATAAAACAACAACACAGCTGTATCGACCAGGACCAAATGTTCCTCGAAATAATATTCTTTTGTGCTCTCGGAATTTGTTTAGGGTTAATTGATAATGTCAAAACTCCTGAACAATGCTCTACTGGTCGGGCTCTCAGATAACATATACTGTATAATCTTGATACAAAGACGTATAGAGACCAGTGCTTGATACCCTTAGTGATTGAAGCACTACAGCCTATTACTGTACCGGCCTGCTTTTTTGGAGAGAAAGTGCCCCCCCCCCTTTCTCTCCAAAAGAGCAGGCCGGGTAGAGAAGGTGAGAGGAGGAAGGGAGTTAATACAGTAGTTCGGAAATTGAAGAAGTGTAGGAATTATTAGTAGTTGGTGGGTTATTTACTAAGGCTAAGCTAGTAGTGTGGTGATGTTAGGCACTGCAGCCTGTAGGGCTAGTTACTGTGGGTAAAACAGAGCTGTTTGTCTGGCCTTGTCGACACTGGCAGTAGAGCCTATCCTACCCCCATATACGGGTGTTTTAAGGCCATATTTCGTATTCCGGCGACCTTAATGGCGGATTCTGGTCTAGGGAGGCTGTCTATTGCCTGGCCGTGAAAACTAGGGGTAGTGACTGACTCCTTGAGATTTGATAAAATTTTGGAGCCATATATGGGGGGAGGGGGAGAGTCTTTGTAAGAATTCTCGCTCGAATCGTTCTATATTTTGCTAGATCCCTTCGGTCAAGTGTCCAGCTGTTGGTTGAGGTGTTTAACTCCAAGGTCTCTGTGAATTTCAGCTGTGGTTCTATTATGGGGATATCATCCTCCTGTGATGAATTTTTGGACTTCGTTGTGGACCAAGTGTAGTTTTAATATGTGGATGATACTCAGTGTGTGATGGGAGGCTGCTCGGGAGTTTAACATCAGTGTGATGAATGATTTAACGAGTAGTTTTATTTCCTCAAGCGGGACGTTAAAGCAGTATAATTTTCTAACTTTTTTTTTCATTATCCTTTCTGGGGTGGACCATGGTGGCAATGACCTGTTGTGGATATGTTCAGGCCCAGAATGGTGTCTTTTTTTTTTAATTTAATTACATCCTGACCTCTGGCGTCTGTTATAAACACCCTCTATGACCTCTACTCTATAACCCTTTTGCGTTACTGCTCACAGGATGAGTATGGGGGCACAATAAACTAGCCGGTGTGTGTGTGTGTGTGTGTGTGTGTGTGTGTGTGTGATGTGTGTGGAAAAAAATTATTTATTTCTTATGGTTGGGTTTTCTCTCTGCACCAAGGTATTACTGTGTATATGGCGGAAGCTGGTTTGTATTTTCCACTTCACCTCATCGCTGTTCACCCTTTATATTTCCCTCCTGATGTCATCGACCTGTAATATGGGTGTGATTAACCTCGGTGTGTTGGGAAGTCATTTGTGTAGATATAGAGGGTCGGAGAGAGGACCCTGCCGTAAGGAAGTGTGTGAGTGGGAAGGTGTACTGCCCCACCTTATAAGTTTAGCTATAGTACCTCGCCAGCACAACGCCTTGTCCTTGTCCTAGTACTATCCGACCCTCTGCCAGCCTGGTAACCACCCTGGCCCTCACCATCCTCACCTTGTCGAGAGAGAGAGAGAGAGAGAGAGAGAGAGAGAGAGAGGTCAGTGTGAGGAAAGGACGGCACGATGCTCCAATTCACTGTTGTGTCCCTCACCACCCAACCCCTCCCTCCCCCGTCACCCCCCTAACCACCCTACCCCTCCTCCCCCGTCACCCTCCCTCACCATTCTCGCCAGCCTAATCAACACAGCTAATGGAAAAGTAATTTTTTTACTGTCCAATTCTATCATGCAAATTAACTAAACTCGTCAAATTCAATCCTAATCTTTCAGACCACTAACTTAACCTAACCCAACCTAACTTCCTAATCAACCCCTCCTCCCTGCCCATCAAGGTAAAAAACTCGTCTTTAACAAGGTCAGACATCATTTACAGTAGCAATTATCTGCATCACCGAGTTCTCAAACACATCACAGGTTATTGATAGGTTAATAGGCCTCAATCCTAGTGTGTCTTATCCTTAAAGATCACAATCCTAATATGCCAAAAGACTAAAGGGATCCAATTTTGACGGGTGTTTATTTCAATGGATCCTGTTCCTAATCTAAACCGGAAGTTGCTCGTAAGGAATTTATCCATGAATAAGATCCACCAAATGCCTGACACATGACCTTGGTCACGGTGCACCTCTAGTTAACGAGTTACTTCATTATAATACCTAATTAAAGTACCTAACCTTCTTCGTATTGGACGGTATAAACTCGCAGTCATAAATCACCGCGTAAATGAAAACAATCAATGTGTTTAAACTATCATCTATCATTTTTCTGTGAATTAATTACTAGTTACAAGAAACAAAATCACAAGCAAAAGTATAGTAATAAAGAAACTCGTACTGAATGGAGAATAATGTAATCTAAATGTCTCTGTTCTTACGTAAACTTTAATTTTTGGTACAGTCATTAACGAGGTGAGGAAACTTAAAAATACCCGCCACTGACGCAGCTACGACCCCAACTGCCACTACATGTACCCCGATTATTAATATATACAACACACACACACACAGAGTAATTCATATTCTTTCTTTTTTCGTACAATAACAAACGCGATAAGACCGGAATGCTTTGGTCTGTTTTATACGATGTTGGAGACCTCGACGAATTTCAGAATGAACACTCCGACTCCTGTTGTCTCGGTAGGGTTGCCAAATTCCATCGTCCGTTGTCATTTTGTTTTCAACAATTTTGTATAATTATTTTTTTTTAATGACTGTACTGTACATCTATTTGAGGTTAGGATAGGTTAGGTTCTGTGACTTTTTTCCTGAATTCGAATCATTCTCCGCTACCGTTACCCCACCAGACTGTAGCGAGTACCCATATTAGGACACCGAAAGCCAATATTCTGAAAAGCGTCTTCCCCGCATCCCCTGAGCAACGCTCTTGTGCATTATGCAGAAGACCCGACAGCAGCACCCTTATCCACTACCTCCTAAGATGTCCCCACACACAACGCTTCCGTGACGCCTGCTGGACCACCACTCTACGACCCCCTCACGGAGACACGATGATCCTCCCCATAATGGCCAGATATTTTGTAAATAATATTGATTATGTGTTAAAGGAATATCCTTCCTTCCTTAGGCTTTAGTAAGCCCCTTTATAATATTTATACTGTATATACTGGTCACACTTGCCAGATGCTTCTGGTGTCATTGTACAGGGGTACCTAGTGACAGCACTAGGATCCCGCTTCCTCTATCAAGGAATAAACAATTGAAATTGAAGTGTCTTCCGGGATTTTTTCCATCCTCAGTCAAGTTAAAACACAAGAATAGCGTTCAAGGTGGAAAGAAAATTATTATTATTATTATCTACTGTATACACCAAACATAACATCAAAATTGTTATTATTATCATTATTTATACCTCAAACATATCATACATACAGTACATACATACATATCAAAATACACACACACACACACACCCTAGACTAGAGGGAGTTGAAACTAGCTCCAGCAAGTACGAGTTTTTGTGAAGTGGGAGGCGATGACGTGTACTGACGTCCTCACTGCGTCACTGGCCACCCAAACATTATTCCGCATGGTTTAATTCGACAGTGCACCTCCCCCCCCTCTCTCGCCTTGGTCAAGTCTCACCCTCGTTGAAGATATTTTCGGTGGCAATAAGCTTCTAACAATTTTCTTGGGTTATACTTGGATAAATGAACTAAAATGTTAACCCTTGCTTGTATACCTGTACTGTCCATTTAAGTGCACGTGTGTGTGTGTGTGTAAGGGGTGGGGTCTGCAGCGGGTAAAATCACTTAACCGTGATAAGGGCAGCAGACCTTGGCGCCTACGTCACTAACACGTCACGCCAGCGTATCCCTGCACACCTCAAGGCTGGTCGCCGCCCTATTCTGTCACCACCACCCTCACCCTATCATCCAACACCGCCCACTCTCACCTGTGTAGTAATGAAGGTGGGTAAGCGTGTGAGTAACGGGAATCCCCTGTGTTCAGCTAACGGGTTCTGTAATTCTAACGGATGGTCTCCCGTGTACTGTTGGTATTTATTGTGAGTCAAGCTGCTGGGCACACGTGAGTCAGGTGGTTAGCCCCGTCTGGAGAACGGAGATGTACAGTGTATATAATATTTACCATGACAACCCACACACACATACAGTACATCAACCCCCCCCCACACACACATACAGTACATCAACCCCCCCACACACACATACAGTACATCAACCCCCACGCACACACACACAGTACATCAACCCCCACACACACACACATCATCAACCCCACACACACACACACACATACAGTACATCAACCCCACACACACATACAGTACATCATCCCCCACACACACATACAGTATCAACCCCCACACACACATACATACAGTACATCACCCCCACACACACACACACCACACACACATACCACCCCACACACACACAGTGCATCACCCCCACACACACACAGCACACACACACACACCACACATCACCCCCACACACACACACAGTACATCACCCCCACACACACATACACAGTCACATACAGTACATCACCCCCACACACACATACAGTACATCACCCCCACACACACACACAGTACACCCCCACACACACACCCCCCACACACATACAGTACATCACCCCCACACACACACATCACCCCACACACACATACACATCACCCCCCCACACACACACATACAGTACATCAACCCCCCACACACACATACATACACCCCCACACACACACACACATACAGTACATCACCCCCACACACACATACATACACAGCATCAACCCCCCACACACACACACACACAACACACACACACATACAGTACATCAACCCCCCACACACACACATACAGCCCCCACACACATACAGTACATCACCCCCCACACACACATACAGTACATCCCCCCACACAAGTCATGCAAAGTAATTGATCTGACAGACACGACCACTAATGCTATACAGTAGTTTGACGAGGAAAAATGGCCTGAAAAACTATAATGAAAATATTGAATAGAGCGACCCAATCAGCTGCCAGTCATGTACGTATAGTTAGTTGTCAACAGCCTCTGCCAGTCATGATGAACAGTCAACATAACCAACAAGTGCTTAAGTCATAATCAACACACACCTTTCAGCCACTCACCTGTGGCGTCCCCTCAAGGCACCAAGATGGGACCTCTGTTACCTTATCAGTATCAAAGATGCATTAAGAGAAATTTCCGCTCGTTGGAAATATGTCGACAACTTCACCATTGGAATCAGTGTGAACAAATCGGCTCCCGACTACACCGCCATGCAAAATATATTGAACAGTCTCCAAAATTGGGACACCAACAACCATGTCACCTTCAACCAAATCAAGACCATGGTTATGCACTCTGACCTTGTCCCACCTCCCTCCATTACTTTGGCCCCCAACACACTCCAGGTTGTGGACTCCACCAAGCTCCTCGGCGTCACTATAAATAACAAACTATGTCGTAAAGTACACGTCAGTACAAATGTCAAATCTTCTGGCGTTCGTCTCCACCACATCCGTTGTCTCAAGTCCCCGGGAGTTCCCACGCACGAGCTCCTCAGTGATTACTCAACATTCATACTTTCCAAGCTCACGTATGCTTCCTCCGCCTGGTCTTCCTCCCTAAATGCCACACAGCGGAAACACCTAGAAAATATGCAGAAGAAAGAGTGCAATATTATTCTCTCCCTTTCCTACTCCACATATCAAGAATCACTTAACACACTGACCCTCTCCGTTTTCTTTGGTCATCACCATGATATTATTTGCAAATTAGGGAGAAGCTTCCGTGCCATCCTTGACCCCGTCTCCTGCTTCCACCCGAGATCCCTTGTCCGCGAATTGCTCTTCGACACCACAGCCACATCCAGTCAATACGAACACGAACTGATCGCTATAAGAACAGCCCAATCCTAACCACTGTAAAAATTATAAATAACTCGTAGTTAACTAGTGTGTTCACGCCCTGCCAATCTTACTTTTGCACTACTACTATGTTTAAATTCCCTGTTGAATGACCTTATTATTATATTATATATCATAGTTGTACCACTTATGTAACTTGTATATTGTTTGTCAATCAAGTGACCCATTCCCCAATTGTGTAACTGTATATATTCAGCCTTGTGGTTGCCATGTTCTTTCAATAATCAGTGACTTATTATTATTATTTACACATCTCCATCACAAATCCTCAACACACACTTCCCTATTGAACAAACTCTTCATAAATCTCCTCCCCCTCCTCTCACATCCTCCAATACATCCCTCTTTTCACACAGCCCTTCAATCTCCCCAACACAGCCCCCCAATCTCCCCAACACAGCCCCCCCAATCTCCCCAACACAGCCCCCCCAATCTCCCCAACACAGCCCCCCCAATCTCCCCAACACAGCCCCCTCCCCAACACAGCCCCTCAATCTCCCCAACACAGCCCTCAATCTCCCAACACAGCCCCCCAATCTCCCCAACACAGCCCCCCAATCTCCCCAACACAGCCCCCAACACAGCCCCCAATCTCCCAACACAGCCCCCAATCTCCCCCAACACAGCCCCCTCAATCTCCCCCAACACAGCCCCTCAATCTCCCCAACACAGCCCCAATCTCCCCAACACAGCCCCCCAATCTCCCCAACACAGCCCCAATCTCCCAACACAGCCCCTCAATCTCCCAACACAGCCCCTCCCCAACACAGCCCCTCTCCCAACACAGCCTGCCCTCAAACACAGCCCCCCAAACACAGCCTCTCCCCAACACAGCCCCCCAATCTCCCCAACACAGCCTCCACTCCATCACAACTTCTCCTCAACCCTCCTTCACCACCCACAACACACCCTCCCCACCCCACACAGAAACTGCCGCAATTCTATCACAAAGGAATAACAACAGAACATTCCATTGCGTCAGATTTTCCCAGTGACGTCACATCCTCACAGACACACACACACGCCAGAACTCAAGGTCAGAGCCGCCAGGTGATGTTCAACAACCAATGAAGGTCTCAAGGTTCCTCAGCTTCCAGTCACCTGTGTTTAAGAATGAGTTGTTTACTACTGTGACCTCCCCCCACACACACACTCGCTGATACAACCCATCCTCAACCTGCCACATCCTATCCTATCCTATCTTATCTTATCCTGCCACAACCATCCTAACCTAACCTATACAATCCCTGAATACAGTAGTTAAGAGTCAAGTTGGGTATATCATTTACAACCCGAATCATACGTCACAAATACTCAACCTTTTAGAGTTCTTGTGATGATTAAAAATAATGGACCAATCAAAGCGAGGCTAACATTCTGCTTGCAAACACAAGCATTCGTGATTACATGGTGATGGGTGTACAAGGCCTCGTACTGACTGTGCACACCCGCAAACACACGGTAGATATGTATACTACGGGGATCCGTGACGTCAGAATAAGGCGAATTGCATCGTCCGTGATGATCCGTATTTACGCAGATCGAGTTCATGTCATCCGTGACCTATCGTTCGTGAAGGCTTATGTTTACAGAGGCTCGGGGTCATTTCTTCCGTGATCTGAAGAATACTATCCATACAGGCCAAGTGTTCCGTGAAGTCTTGTTGCTGAGGATTAATAAGGTGTTAAAGGTTAATCAAATTTACGTCTCTTGGGTTTATAAGACTCGTACTCACACAGATCATGATTCTAGTCACTGGCTCGTGGGTTTTCAGTCTCCGTCCTGCACGACACAGTACTACGCAGCGGCCATCAGTACCAGGAAGGTGGAACGGTGGTGGGCGTGTCCTGGTGATACAACACACGTTCGACGCATTCTAGAGGCATCAGGATCTAACCCACACACCCTCTCTAACACCACCCTCCAACCACCTATCCCACCCACACACCCTCTCTAACACCACCCTCTAACCACCTATCCCACCCACACACCCTCTCTAACACGACCCTCCAACCACCTATCCCACCCACACACCCTCTCTAACACCACCCTCTAACCACCTATCCCACCCACACACCCTCTCTCTAACACCACCCTCCAACCACCTATCCCACCCACACACCCTCTCAACCACCCAACCACCTCCCTCCTTACCCTCTCAACACCACCCTCCAACCACCTATCCCACCCACACACCCTCTCTAACACCACCCTCCAACCACCTATCCCACCCACACACCCTCTCTTAACACCACCCTCCAACCACCTATCCCACCCACACACCTCTAACACACCACTCCAACCACCTATCCCACCCACACACCCTCTAACACCACCCTCCAACCACCTCATCCCACCCACACACCCTCTCTAACACCACCCTCCAAACCACCTATCCCACCCACACACCCTCTAACACCACCCCTCCAACCACCTATCCCACCCACACACCCTCTAACACCACCCTCTAACCACCTATCCCACCCACACACCCTCTCTAACACCACCCTCTAACCACCTATCCCACCCACACACCCTCTCTTAACACCACCCTCCAACCACCTATCCCACCCACACACCCTCTCTAACACCACCCTCCAACCACCTATCCCACCCACACACCCTCTCTTAACACCACCCTCTAACCACCTATCCCACCCACACACCCTCTCTTAACACCACCCTCTAACCACCTATCCCACCCACATACCCTCTCTAACACCACCCTCCAACCACCTATCCCACCCACACACCCCCTATCACTCTCGATTAGTGGCTCGTGTTCAGTGCAGATGGTGAGTTGTCCGGTCTTCTTGGACTATTCCTAGACGGAGATCAAACAGAGTGTGATTGTTGCGTTGTGTTGCGGCTTCAGCACCCCACACCGGCCAGCCACCAACACAACGGACACACGTATTATATCATCCTTCAATTGTCTGGTCTATACCGGAGGCCTCATCTGTTGGTCGATCTACATCTCACTCTTTTATTTTGTGACGTCGAAAAATTATATATACTTTCGACTATTTTTGGGGGGGAATTAAGTCTTGGCGATATTTTGTGAGAATAAGCTATTATGGGCGATATTTTGTGAGGGTAAGTTATTTTTGGTGATATTTTGTGAGGATAAGTTATTTTTAGCGATATTTTGGGAGGATAAGTTATTTTTAGCGATATTTTGGGAGGATAAGTAAATTTTTGGCGATATTTTGTGAGGGTAAGTTATTATTGGCGATATTTTGTGAGGATGAGTTATTTTTGGCGATATTTTGGGAGGGTAAGTTATTTTGGGCGATATTTTGGGAAGGAAGTAATTTGGAACGATTTTCCCCCATACAAGGACTGTAATGAAACAATATGGCCTATTTGTGTGTGTGTGTGTGTGTGTGTGTGTGTGTGTGTGTGTGTGTGAGTGAGTGAGTGAGTGAGTGAGTGAGTGAGTGAGTGAGTGAGTGTATGTATGTATGTGAGTGTATGTATGTGAGTGTATTTATGTATGACACGACCATATAACAGCCGAGTCGAGTCAGTACACAATCTCTGGGTCGGCGATAAATCCCCCAAAATCTCCAACCAAGAACTTATTACTGATGTAAACAATGAACCGAAAACACCCAGCTTACGATAAAAGTGATTACCTACCTGTGTGTAAACTAATAACAGCGAGAACACCTGGACAAGTACTTACCTGTAGTGTCTATGGAACATGCTGATCCAATGTAAACTTTCCTGGTGATTTTATTGAATTTCTCTATCTATCTATCTATCTATCTATCTATCTATCTACAACATCCTTGGCTCTGTTTACACCTGTGCATATACAATCAGTTACGAGGAACACCTGAGGCGGTCTTAGCTTTTACCCAAGAGAATAATATACGAGTGTGACGCAAGGTTCATGGTCTTGATTACAACGGCACCAGCACAACACGCCCAGGATGACACGTAGTACGTCTCAAGGCAGCGATGGGTGAGTCGGCGGTGAAGGGAAGGGAGGGGAGGATGGCTGCTGGTACAATACACTATACCTACCGTACCCAATCTTCACCTTCATCTCCCCAAAACCACCTTTACCTCCACCCACATCTTACCCACACCCAACCGTCCCACACACCTCCACCCACACCCAACCGTCCCACACACCTCCACCCACCCACATCTCTCCCACCCCTGGAAACCTCAGGATTAGTCTCGAGTCTACCCAATGGTTGTCCAGTCTGTCACCAAGCATTGACCTAAGCTGAGGAGGGAGGTGGGGGGTCTGTTCCGTTCTCGTTTTTAAAGCCACTGGTCGCATAGGTCATGATGTATACACGGACTCTACTCGTCCTGCTGTGTACTGTACTTGTCGGGTCACCTGATAATTGACAGTCCAGTTTATTTCACCTGACAATTCCCCCCTATCCTCCTCACGTCCACCACCAGGCAATACAAGAATAAATAAAACACTTTAAAGAGACAAGGTAACAAGACGCATACAGAGTGACTCGTCTAGTTTCAGTCCAATCCAGTCCAGTGCAGTCCAGTCCAGTGCAGTCCAGTCCAGTCCAATCCAGTCCAGTCCCCACGATCATACTCCTACACCTGGGGAATTGATGTCGATAACACCAATTAAGATTTTACAGGTAAGATATGACACGAAAGATTAAAATTAAGCGAGAGTTGCATTACCACTTGTACATTACTCTACCCCCTTAGCCCCCCCCCACCCAAAAAAAAGTAATATATAATGAAGCAACTTAAGGAAGCGTGTGAAGAAGGCGACAACAATATGTTTTATAGGTCTTTAATAGCTGGCTCTTGGCTGGCTCCTGCTAATACATTTGTTTGTATGTTGTTTGTCTGCTCAGTGTATGTGTGAACCAATATGAACTTGTATGATGATTTTACTTAATATCTATCTATCTATCTATCTATCTATCTATCTATCTATCTATCTATCTATCTATCTATCTATCTCCCAATGTGAACCTATACTACGATTTTACTGAAATTTTTATCTATCTATCTATCTAAGGAATCAAAATAACGAAGAAGTGTTGCAGTAAGCGGGGCAGAAGTTGGTCATGGTGTGTGTGTGTGTGTGTGTGTGTGTGTGTGTGTGCGAGTCCCCCCGTCGCTCTTCTCGAGGTCAACACAGCCTTCCTCGTCTGCTCTTACTACTCAGAAGTTAGGTTGTAGACACCTTTTATCTCTGAATTGAAATGTAATGTGTCTAACTACTTAACTACACCCAGAATAACACATAAACACTCAAAAGTGGCATTGAAAAACCATAGGCGCCAGTAATTAGCGTTAAAGGGGTAATGAAAATTTTTGAGATGTCATTTGGACGCGTAATTATACAGATATCAAATTGCGGACAACAGTAACGTGTAATAAATTATATGAACAGTAACGTGTAATAAGTTATATAAACAGTAGCGTGTAATAAGTTATATAAACAGTAACGTGTAATAAGTTATATAGACAGCAGTGTAAAATGTCAAGGTGTCCGCCCGCTTACTTCATCACCGGGGAAAAGCATGCGTTCTACACTTGCCAAGTAGCTTGTGAGGTGAAGCGATAAGCGTTAAATACTCTTACCTTATCTTTACAATTACAGTGAGTTATTCTGAGTAAGTCATTCTGAAATTACACGATCTTATCACAGCAACGCCTTAAATCACCCAGCAGACGGTTTAAAGAGCAATAACCATATCCTGTCGTTAATAATGAGTCAAAACTCACAAGTAGGAGGATGTAAAGACAGGAAGTGGAAGCGTGGCCGGTTAGTTATTTACACTTATATTATCTTATACGTTCTTAAGGGACAACTGCTCAAACACCACTTCGATACAACTATTTATTATTCCACTCAATGACACAGACACATTAATATCAATATTATATCGACGTTACTAGAACATCATATTTACGTTACTACGCTGACTCTCGGACACAAACATGAATGAATACACTTCCCACAATAGGTAACTCACCCTATGGATAGCTCTGACAATGACTCACATATGACCTGACGGAGGCCCAGCGGGTGCTGCTGGACTGGCTCGTATGGGAGACTGTTTAGCTGGTGATGCTGGGGTCTGGTCGGGAAGTCTCCCTCCCGACCTGGGGAGAGGACAAGCGTGACTGTGAGAGTGAACAGAATGACGACCCGAACGGGAGAGAGATGAGTCGGATGAGAATAATGAGAGTAACCAAAATAGGACGTGTTATTAAATCTGACGAGGACTCCGCAAAACTACAGGAAGATCTAAACAAATTTTTCGAATGGTCTGAAAATTGGCAGATGAAATTCAACGTCGACAAATGTAAACTACTCAGTATAGGAGATGTAAACAGGGAAACCAGATACCAGATGAACAACGATGCCATAGAGAAATCCGACTGCGAGAGAGATTTAGGAGTAATGATAAGTAGGAACCTTAAGCCAAGTAAACAATGTGTTTTTGCTCGTAACAAGGCTAATTAAGTACTTGGGTTCATACAAAGGAGTGTTAGTTGCAAGACTAGCAAGGTCATCCTAAAACTGTATCTTGCGCTTGTGAGACCACACCTGGATTACACAGTTCAGTTCTGGTCACCATATTACAGAATGGATATAGAATCCCTGGAAAGAATTCAGAGGAGAATGACAAGACTAATCCCGGGCATTAGGAACCTTGAGTATAGAGACAGGTTAAAGCATCTTAATTTGCACTCCCTCGAGAGATGTAGAGAGAGGGGCGACCTGATAGAGGTGTATAAATGGAAGTCAGGGCTAAACAAAGGGGACATTACAAAGGTACTCAAACTATCCAACCAGGAGCGAACTCGTAACAATGGTTTTAAATTAGACAAATTTAGATTTAGGCGTGAAATAGGTAAACACTGGTTTGGAAACAGAGTAGTGGATGAATGGAACAAGTTACCAAATATCATCATTAACTCGAATACGCTGAATAGCATCAAACATAGGTTGGATGCTTATATGAGCAATAGGGGTTGGGTGTAAACGGGACTGCCCAGCATGGGCCAATAGGCCCGCTGCAGTTTCCTCCATTCTTATGTTCTTAATAATCAGCGTATTGAGAAAGACCCGTGAACGGGACTGCAGGGCCTTTATATGGGGGAGAAACAGCCGGTGATTGACCCTTGCCAATTAACACTAAACTGGTTAGACCTGGACAGCTGTGTTTGCCCAGGTGGGTGGTCATGCCCGGGTGTGTCTTGGCTAGGTGTGGTTTCCTTAACACGGTTATATCGTAGGGTTACTCAAGTACAAAGGCCAGGGTCAGGTCCCTTGGGTCCTGACCCTGGGTGTGTCAACTTAGAACTCGCTGTTATACGTGTTGTAATTCTCTGGGCTGTAAGCTGTTGTCTGATAATTATCAATCATTACAGTGCAATGATGATGATGAAAGCGTCTGGGAAAGTCCGCTATCAATATATAAATCCATCTTGGAGTTCGTGTTCATATGATTTATAACCTTTTGTATTTTTATGTGTTAAATAAAGCTTACAAAAATTACATGACTTTTATTAAATAGCTCATGATGACTTTTTTACAGAGGGGATTTTTATCTTAACTTCGTTTAATCGTAATCCGTCACAAATTCTTGGTTACGTTGGCTGGGTTAGGTTAGGTTTAAATTAAGTTTAGGTTGGGTTGGGTTCAGTTTAGGTTGGGTTATGTTACGTTTTGCTTAGGTTAGGTTAGATTTAAATTAAGTTTAGGTTGGGTTGGGTTGGGTTTAGTTTAGGTTGGGTTAGGTTACGTTTTGCTTAGGTTAGGTTACGTTCAGATTAGGCTTAGGCTGGGTTGGGTTTAGATTAGGTTCAAGTTTATTTAGGTTACGTTAGCATAGGTTAAGCAAGAGATGAAATAACCCGCATACCGTCACATTTTGAGACCTTGATATAAGGTAGACATAAAACTACAATCCAAGTATTAGTGATTCGTACACCATCATGCTATATCATATTCCTATACTGTAGCCAATTCAACTCATTCACCCCTTGTTAACACTGACTGTCTCGATCAAGTTAGACTGCTAAACTAAGTCAGGTTTATCTACTCTACGCTAGGCTAAACTAAGTCAGGTTTGAAATTGGGACACTTTTTTTTCTTCGCATTTAGTTGTGTTTAGTTGACGTCAAACGGGTAAAATTGTTTCTATATCTCGGAAGTTACGAGGAAAACTTAACGTCACACAAACACCCAGCATTGAGGTTAAAACGAACATATACTATAGTTAGCTCTACTGTGTTTGGTAAGGTTAAGTTTAGGTAAACATGGAACTGTAACTACACAGTAAATATATCCACTAGTCTTTAAATGTGTACAGTTGCAGTCAAAACTCCTTGGCAGGGGCGGAAACAGGAATACCAAGAAGTTGGGGGCAGCGAGCCTACCCAAGTGGGGGTTTTGATGGGGGGGGGCTGGAATTTTTTTAGAAATCTGACCAATATTATGGGCATTTGAGGCCATGTGCACTACTGTAGATATTAGGAGATATTCTGAGGTCAACAGTAATTACTTTTACTATACAAAAACGCCTGAGTACAATACTGCATTAAAGAAATGTATTGACATCTTCTGATGAAAAAGGAGAGAGGGGGTCTGGACCCCCCAGGAGCCCCCCTGGATCCGCCCCTACTTGGACACTTTTGGCAACCTCAGTCATTTACTGCAAGGTCATATAAACACGGGGAATTAGTCTTACAATCTATGGTAACCAATTGTCCTCTATTACAGGCTGTTTTTCATGGTGTTATGTTGATACAGTATATACTGAAATGCAGCGTTCACCATTATATGACCCGCACGTAGAATATTAGGTTAGGTTTAGTATGGGTTGGGTTGGGTTTAGATAAGATTTACATTAAGTTGGTTAGATTAGGCTGTAGATCCGGTTTCGACTTACGATTACTTCTTGTTTTTATTTACAGATATCTAGTACAGCATGTGACGTTTAACAGATGCTTGTATTTGAACTGGTAAGACCTGTCCGTGGTTAAACCAACAGTGAGGATGGGCTGTGTTACCGACGCTTCCACGTACTGTATATGACTTGACTGCTTGTGGAGATACTAACAGACGTGACCTCGTGACGATTAGGAAACTCCCGGTTATTTTACCTAATGATTAAACACCGCAACGCCAAATGAGGGGTAGATTAAGTAAGCATTAGCATTGTTTAATCATCAGGTGAAATAAACAGGTGCGCCTTATCTTCACGAGACCCAACTGGATGTTTACAAGTGTGATTATCACACGCACATGATAACCGACAGTGAGGACGGAGACACCGGGAGGCCAGCACAGTGGGGGAGACTTTGGTCTACTGTGTACGTGATGAGACAGGCGTCCGCTGTACACCGTCGTAAAATGGCTGCCGCTAATGAAGGATGAGTAACCCCCTCCCCACACGTCTGATACAGTGCTGGAATACATACTAAGTTTGGTTAACACAATCCACTGCTATTTGTTATTCACACACATGCGAACGCTAAGCGATGATAATGATAATAATGATAATAATAATAATAATAATAATAAAATAACTTTTATGCTTTACTTAATACTCTTCCTTAAGATACATATGAAGACATAATTATACAAACTTAAATGAAAAATTAAAAACTGAAATCGATAATTCTCCTAGCGGGAAAAACAAAAAAGGAAGGCAAGGGAAGACGACGTAGCTGGGGCCTCCAACACGAGAGACAGCTACCAATACCCACCGTCTTGACACAGGCGCCACCCAACAATATACTGTACAGTACAAGAATTGTTTCAAGTCTTGTGTAACCTAATAAAAACTGTTGGTCGGACTGAATTCACAAACTATTGATTACCAACAACTGATTACACAAACACACCCCGAGTGACATACTGCATCCCCCAGCTCCAGGCGGAAAACTACTCACTTAAACAAATTTTCGTCCTAAACCGTTAACTTATAACCTACCCATTAGGAAATATTGCCTCATATAATATAGTAATAACGAAGGTTTTTGCGACATTTAGTGTTGACATTTTTTCTTCAACATGCTGACGAAGTGTTACCAACAATGTTGCGTTGGTATGAATCCTTCTTTATGAGGAATGGGACAACAGCATCGCCTGGGGAACCATGAGACACTCCAACACTTTCACTAAAATGATTACAAATAATAGTCAGAGCTGAAGAACACGAGGGAGACGTCACGCAGCCCATGATGGACCAGCCTTCACCACTGACACACTTAATACGTCCCTCAAGTTAGACGCAGTGGCCCCCACCATCACAGAATCCTTGATATAATGTCAACAGAAGTCAGGTATATTTGAAGCATGAAGACAGCTGTGTAGTAGATTGTACTGCGTTTGGAAGGTAAACTATAATAACCCTTATCTAGTCTGCCCATACAACGTACTATAAACAATAGGTCTTCACCGACTACAAATACCCTGCACAATGACATCATCCGTAAAACGTCAGCACTATTTTCCCAAGAAGAAAAGTTCATCGAGTTCCTCACAATAATGTTGTAGAGTAATTACGAGCAGTACTACTGTGTTTATAGATCATTATGTTGTGGGTTATCACGCCATAATACTGGTTTACAATCGAGTGAATAAATAACGTCATCTCGACGACCATGTGTGTGTGTGTGTGTGTGTAAGACATGTGGCATCAGTGGCCAGCTTTTGTTTACCTCTTGTATGTGTGACTGCGTGGTGGTATGCTAAATACATCATGTGACTGCATGCAAAGTACTGTGGTGGCACGCGATGTCTCACAAAAGACTGCTTGTAACAGTCGCCGCGCCACAAACACACAACGATTCTATGGCAATGACTACCTGTACAGTCGCGACGGAGTACACTTGTCTCGTGAGGGGGTAAAGACGTTGTCTGCATCCCTGGAGAGTGAAATTGTCACTCCGAAGTGGGGGTTTCGCCAGTAGAGAGAGGTCGGGGAAAGTGGGAGTCAAAAAACAAGCAGGTCCTGTGAAGTAAAATTAGTTGCTCAGGACAAGGGGTAAGACAGGACCAGGGGAGGGTAGGTTTAAATGTATACTATACAAACAGTAGGAGCGTTAGAAATAAAATAGACTTGCTGAGAGCGGTTGTATGTACCGAGAACGTAGACGTCATAGCAATCACCGAAACTTGGATGAATCTGGCGAGCAAAATTTTTTTATCAGAGTACCACATAGAAGGGTACAACCTTTTTCACAAGGACAGGGAAGGTAGGAAGGGGGGAGGGGTCGCACTCTTCGTCAAGGATACATTAAAATGTTGTATTAATAATTCAATAAAGGGTGAAATAGGAACCGAGTCTGTGTGGGTAGAAATCACGGAAGGAAGAGAAAAACTAATTATGGGAGTGATTTACAGGCCCCCAAGTCTTGGCAAAGAAGCAGCTCAGCCCATATGGCAGGAAATGAGTAGGGCAGCAAAATATAACAACCTATGCATTATGGGGGATTTCAACTTCAGAAATATTGACTGGGACAACATTGTAGGTGACTATGAATCTGAAGACTTCCTAGACGCAGTACAGGACAATTTTTTGAAACAACTAATTACAGAACCTACTAGAGGTGACAATATATTAGACCTAGTATTAACAAATAAAGAAAATATTATCAGAGATATCACAGTAGGGGAAGAACTAGGTAACAGTGATCACAGAGAAATCAGGTTCACCCTAAATTGGGAAACGAAAAACAATGACAATATGGTCAGAGTCCCAAACTTTCGGTTGGCGGATTATCAGGGGTTAAGAAGGTACCTAGGTGAGGTCACCTGGGAACAGTCACGGCAGTCCCCATTAGGAAGGGGTGAGGTCATAGATGACACAACAATTGATCATGACTATAATATATTCACTAGTATACTACATAAAGCACAAGAACAAAATATACCATACAGAAAAATTAGGTCAAATAAGAATGAGCCAAGGTGGATGACCAGAAAACTTAAACATGACATAGGAATAAAGAAAGGAATATATAAGAAATTAAAGGGAGAGGAGGAGCAGCTCAGAAATAGGTACAATGAACTATCTAGGAATGTTAAGAAAAATGTAAGGAAAGCAAAGAGAGACTATGAAATCAAAATAGCAAGAGAATCCAAGGCGAATCCCAAGGGATTTTTCCAGGTATATAGGACAAAGGTCAAGGACAAAGTTGGACCTTTAAAGTCAGGGACGGGAGAAGTGATAAATGGCAGTGAAGAAATAAGCAAAGCATTGAACAGCTACTTCTTATCAGTTTTCACAGAAGAAATTTGCGATGAAATTCCAGAGGTGGAATTGATATTTAAGGGAAAGGAAGAAGAGAAATTAAAGAATATCACTATCAGAAAAGAGGATGTTCTTAAGAAGATAAACAAACTAAAGAAAACAAAATCCCCAGGGCCGGATGAAATTTTCCCTCGAGTCTTGAAAGAGTGTAGGGAACAGATTAGCGGACCCCTCGTAAACTTATTTACAAAATCATTAGACACTGGAGTTGTGCCAGACTTGTGGAAACAGGCAAATGTAGTACCCATATTCAAAAAGGGAGACAGAGCATCAGCGTCAAATTACCGGCCGATCAGTTTGACGTCAATAGTGGGGAAATTTCTTGAATCAATTATAGCAGATAGCATCCGATCGCATCTAAAGAAAAGCAAATTAATCTACGACTCTCAACATGGGTTTACAAAGGGAAAATCTTGTCTAACAAATCTGCTAACGTTTTTTAGGAAAGTCTTCGAGGTAGTAGATAATGACGAAAATTACGATTTTATTTACTTAGACGTTAGCAAAGCATTTGACAGAGTACCGCATCAGAGGCTTCTGAGAAAAATTAAGGCTCATGGTATCGAGGGGAAAGTTTTAAATTGGATAAGATCATGGCTCACCGATAGAACGCAGAGGGTCAGCGTAGATGGTGTTAAGTTTGAGTGGGGCCGTGTAACCAGTGGGGTTCCCCAGGGGTCAGTAATAGGCCCACTCTTGTTCATAATCTACATAAACGATCCAGATACTGGGATCAGCAGTGACATAAGCAAGTTTGCGGATGACACCAAAATAGGGCGGCAAATAAATTCAGGGCAGGATGCAAATGCATTACAGGAGGATCTAAATAAACTGCATGGGTGGTCTGAAAAATGGTAAATGAAACTCAACACCAGCAAGTGCAGCGTACTTAATGTTGGAAGAACAAATACTTATAATGTATACAGCCTTAACAACATCAACCTAGAGAAGTCGACTTGTGAAAGAGACCTAGGGGTACTTGTAAGCTCGGACCTACGGCTTAGAAAACAGTGCGTTAATGTTCGAAATACGGCAAACAGAGTATTGGGTTTTATATCTAGAAGTGTAAGTAAGAAGAGTGCAGAGGTCTTATTGCAACTATATCTTGCGCTAGTCAGGCCGCACCTCGATTATGCGGTTCAGTTCTGGTGCCCCTATTATGGATATAAATTTACTAGAGTCGGTGCAGCGAAGAATGACAAAAATGATTCCGGGACTTAGAAACCTTCCATATCAGGATAGGTTAAAGAAACTTAACTTGCATTCCCTAGAAAGACGAAGAGTGCGGGGAGATATGATAGAAGTATTTAAGTGGGTGAAAGGAATCAATAAAGGGGATATAGATAAAGTTCTTATAATATCCGAGCAGGATTGGACTCGGAGCAACGGATTCAAGTTGGATAAGTTTAGGTTTAGGAGGGAGATAGGAAGAAACTGGTTCACAAATAGGGTGGTGGACGAGTGGAACAAGCTTAGCAACTTTGTAGTAAGTGCGGGAACTCTGGAAAGTTTCAAAAGGAGGCTAGATAGATTCATGGATGATAGAGAGTGGTAGTAACTCTCGACAGGAGCTGCCATGCACAGGCCAACCGGCCTATTGCAGACTCCTTATTTTCTTATGTTCTTATGTTAACATCCTGCACCAAGGTCTTCAACATGCGCCTAGTGAGCATTTTCCAGTTTTTATAATCTAATCACGGGATCCTTGTTTCCTCCCCTGCCAGTCTATCTTCCTGTGTGCGCCTCCGGTGATAGTGAGAACGTGGTGAACCTCACGTAGACACATAACACCACCTACACACACACACACACACACACAACAAAAGCACCGTCGTAAGCAAAAAAAATAAAAAAACACCCAAAGCAACTACACACGACATACACAAAATACTCAGTCTGGCCATGATAAAATAAAGCCACAGTTTGTCTACTGTCAGAACATATGTTCTCCAGTGCTGACTTTATCTCAAGGAAATGTAAAAACACTGCTTTAACAGCATCAGCTCTCGCACTCCAGCGAGTTTCTGAAAGGGATTTCACTACAATCCCTTCAGCAGGTAGTGCAGCTTTCAAGTGATACCATCTATATGTGGAGGCTGAGAAGAAGTTGTATAAGGCTTGCAAAAATCTGGAATATGAAACAGACCCAAGGCAACTGCTGGCAGCTGATGTTCCTACAAGGTTCAAGGAGTGACTTGCACAAGGGACATAATATGCCAGGGGATTCATAGCCTTTATTCTGGCTTGGAGACCAGTGTAAATGCCTGACATATTGGCAGCATTGTCATAACTCTGCCCTCTCATGTCACTCAAATCAAGACCAACATCTTTAATTAACTGTTGTGGTTGTGAATATATTATATAATGAAATACTCGGTGTACACTTGAAACAAGGGTATACGCTGGCACGCTGCGCGACAAATTAGTTTCAGTGGGCCCCCAGATACAGGTGGGCCCTAGGCCAATGGCCTACTTGGCCTATTGGTAAATCCGGCCCTGGGTGGGTGTATAGCTTGGGTTCATTACCTTGCGTAACACCTGCGGCTATGTTTCAATCACCCCTTTACCAAAGCTCCACCACTTGTGGGAACAAATGCTCTTCCCGATATTACAGCGACGTCACCTCATGCCTCCATGTAATACCAGACATGGTCTGTATATCCTGATTTGTTAGGAGAGTAAACATACAGTAAAAACACAGCGCTCTGTCTTTCATTCCGATGTTAATTACGTGATAAGCTCTCCACTCCCTGCTACCCGGGGAGGGAGTGTGGTAGGACGGTGGGCAGGGGTAGCACGTTGTCATTGCTGCTAAAAACATAAGAACATAAGAATGGAGGAAACTGCAGCGGGCCGATTGGCCCACACTGGGCAGTCCCGTTTACACCCAACCCCTATTGCTCATATAAGCATCCAACCTATGTTTGAAGCTATTCAGCGTATTCGAGTTTATGATGATATTTGGTAACTTGTTCCATTCACCCACTACGCTTCTTTCATGTTATAGGCTTGTTTTATGTTGACGATACATTTCAATATATATTACAGATGTTACATCATGTGTAATATCACAATTGGCACCTTTACGTTGCGATAAAATACTATACTACATTATTAACAATAACTACAGCACTCTCGTCCTCCACTCACCCCCCACACCGTACGGTCCTCGTCGACCCATACCCCACCTCACAGTAACCAACCTTCCCAAACTATCCCTGCTGCTTCGACCTACCTGCTCGAATATTTCCGGGGTTCAGAACGCAGACACAACTTTTTTGGCTGACTGTACCATACTTGTGTATTCCCCTTAGAGCCTCCTGTACACATCACCATGAATAACAAGGAACCCAACCTTCAACATAAGCCTCGTGTCTGTCTCCAGGTCACCACCCACCTACCCCTCATGTGGTATGTACGACTGTGTGACCAAACATACTGGTTCTCATTACTGGTGATACCCGTGAGCATTACCATCACCACTACAGACACCATTACTACTCACCAGGACTATCACCATCATCACTAAACAGCGACAATCCTTACCAATACTACTAACCAGAGGCTCTATCACTACAACCACTACTAGGACTATCACTACCAGCCAGTGACCCAGACAGACCAACCATTCTCCCAGGCTAAAGGGTTAAGACACCTGGACTGGACAGATCCCCGAGCAGGTGGTAACGAAATCAAAATTATTATAGATGAAAGACGATTTTTTGAAGTAATTGATAACATTTATAATATTTACGACTATCGATATCCATATACTGTATTATATAAAAAATAACTAGGACTTGGGAAATAATGGGACATAATTCCTCCCCTGCAAAAATCATGCACACCAGTATTGAGTTTCCTTCGTCCAATTACTTACATGTGGGGGGGCAGGGATAGGTAGCTTAATGGAGACGTTGGTGAATGTTTCTCTCTTCACCGTTAATTGTTGATGACTACTCTATCTACTAACATGGAACACACGCTTAGAGACCTCAGTTGTTGAAGCGAAACACAGTAATAAATTCTAAGGTCATCTCACAACAGAGCACCACACTGGTTGCAGACCCTTGGAGCACCCACCGCCTGCCGCCCCGACCACGAGGGAGGCACGACCAGATACCATAACAAACATTTCCTGAGATATAAATATTGATGCTCAAAGTGGGATGGGTGACCGTGGGACAGGTAAGAGGATGGGTGACCGTGGGACAGGTAAGAGGATGGGTGACCGTGGGACAGGTAAGAGGGATAGGTGACCGTGGGACAGGTAAGAGGATGGGTGACCGTGGGACAGGTAAGAGGATGGGTGACCGTGGGACAGGTGGGGATGGTGACCGTGGGACAGGAGGATGGGTGACCGTGGGACAGGTAGAGGATGGGTGACAGGTAAGAGGATGGGTGACCGTGGGACAGGTAAGAGGACAGGTGACCGTGGGACAGGTAAGAGGATGGGTGACCGGGACAGGTAAGAGGATGGGTGACCGGACAGGTAAGAGGATGGGTGACTGTGGGACAGGTAAGAGGATGGACCGTGGGGACAGGTAAGAGGATGGGTGACCGTGGGACAGGTAAGAGGGATGGGTGACCGTGGGACAGGTAAGAGGATGGGGTGACCGTGGGACAGGTAAGAGGATGGGTGACTGTGGACAGGTAAGAGGACAGGTGTAAGAGGATGGGTGACCGTGGGACAGGTAAGAGGATGGGTGACTGGGACAGGTAAGAGGGTGACGTGGACAGGTAAGAGGATGGGGTGGACTGTGGACAGGTAAGAGGATGGGTGACCGTGGGACAGGTAAGAGGATGGGTGACTGTGGGACAGGTAAGAGGATGGGTGACCAGGTAAGAGGATGGGTGACTGTGGGACAGGTAAAGGATGGTGACCGTGGGACAGGTAAGAGGATGGGTGACTGTGGGACAGGTAAGAGGATGGGTGACCGGGACAGGTAAGAGGATGGGCACCGTGGGACAGGTAAGAGGACAGGTGACCGTGGGACAGGTAAGAGGATGGGTGACCGTGGGACAGGTAAGAGGATGGGTGACCGTGGGACAGGTAAGAGGATGGGTGACCGTGGGACAGGTAAAGAGAAGGACGGATGACTGCAGGAAGCAAAACGAACTCGGTGAACTTCAAAGGACACACAGTCAATATCGCGAGGGTCGACTTGTATATTTGTTGTCATGGAGAGCTGTATCCTCCCTCGTGTTGAAGTAAACAAGACGCGCTGTTGTTTGTGGTGTGTTCTTCTGTGAGTCAACAACGATAAGGTCTTCAAGCACGTCCTCTAAAAGTCAGTACATACAGTAGACAAAAACGATAAGAATTACGAAGGTTTGAGCATTTCATAGTCGCTTAAATCAGTTTCTCAATTTTCGAAGCATAAGAGGAGGCATCGGCTGCGTATAGTGTATTAATTTATTTATTGTTTGTTGTTTGGGAAAGATGAGAGGATAATTCGCCTCAACCCTCCTTGTGAGCCAACATAACACCAGGCAGGCATCTTTATCACATTAAAACAATAAGGGGTCCAGTCACACTACCCTGGACAACCACCATCTGAATTGTAGTAGTTCACTTTATTAGGAGTTAGGCTAAGCTATTAGATTTGGGTTAGGTTAGGTTATTAAGTAAGGTTATTTGGGCTATAAAGTCAATACTGTATATATTATTACAACTAGTTTGGTAAAGGATTCTACGATTGTTTACTAGACTTGATATATTATGACAGTTTTGTTCTGTTCCACGTCCGTAACACCCGTAAAAAGCACGCGCACACGCACGCACGCACGCACGCACGCACACGCACACACACACACACACACACACACACACACACACACACACACACACACACACACACCAAGAGCCTAATGAGTCTTAAAACCTGTTCCGAATCATATTTAAACGATAAAAAACTTTATGCTGCCTGTAGAGGTTAATAATATACAATTATCGCAGGACACTTGTATATTTTAGCTCAGCGGAGTGCAAAGCTGACGAGTTGGTGATGGTTGTTGGAAGCTGGTGTTCGTGGAAATTATTTAAATTATCTGAATATACAACAACTCAGCTTATTTCACCCCCAAAATACTTTCCTGTTTATTTCACATTTCTGAGGTAGTAAGCAGCTATCAAACAGGGAGGTACCACCGCCTGGGGAGATACTGGATGCCATATGGTATCACAAAAATTTTGACTGTCCCAGGCTGCTGATGTGACTTTCTGCCTCATTTACACACAATTGCAGGGTCTCAATTGTTCCTCTGACTTTGACAACACAACATATACTCGTATATTGTTGCTCACTCTTGACATGTTTTATTTTTTCATTTCCGTATGTATTTATTTATTAATCTTATTATTATTATTATCATTTTGTATAAACATTTTATTTTGTAATATTTTTATTTATTTATTTATTATTATTACCCCAATCTGGGTCAGTGACCTGTACCCGGATGGGTTAATCCCCACTAAAAAAGGACCAGCTCTATATATATATATATATATATATATATATATATATATATATATATATATATATATATATATATATATAACATTAACAACAACTAATAGTTTATATAATTATACCCAGCTACCACAACATACACACAAGAAAAAATATCAATTATAGATACGACATGTAATCAATAATGGGTCGTTCTGAACTTATTATAACAATTCTTCAGGTAAATCCATCCAACGCATTCCAAAACCGTATTAATTGTTACTTATGACCCCCCCCCTCTCTCCCCTCCCCTGTTGAACTATTCGCAGTAAACAAGAAACCCTTTAGATTGGCCATGACTCCTCAGGCTTCCAAGCAAAAAAACAAAAACAAAGACAATACTGTAAAAAACATTGAGGTTGTAGCTTGGTAGTGTTCACGCCCTGGCAACAACTGTACTCCAGATGGCCACCACCAGGTCCTGTTTCACGTGGGATGGTGACTGGTGTGGTGACTGGGTTGGGATGGTGACTGGAGTGATGGTTAGGATGGGATGGTGACTTGAGTGATGGATGATGATAATGATGATGACTTAAGAGTGATGGCTGTTGATTAATGGCTGGAATGGTGACTGTTGAGTGATGACTGGAGTGGTGACTATGGGATGGTAGTTGTGGGAAGTGACCGTGAGATGTTGACGGGTGGTTGACTTAAGGAAGATGACTAGAATGGGTGACTGACTGGAAGGTTTACTCACCAAGCTCAGGCTGTGAGAGGACTCCCGTATCCTGTGTCAAATCACACAATCAACTGAGTCCTTCTCCAATTACTTAAATTATTCTGCCTGTAGCGTCGAGGGGGAGGTAACTTGGGGTATGTAGCGTCGAGGAAGAGATCGATCCGAGGTATGTAGCTCCGAGGAAGAGGTGGAGGAGCAGGTACTGTGGTATCTAGTTTCGAGGAGGAGGTCACTGGGGGTATGTAGCGTCGAGGAAGAGGTGGAGGAGGAGGAGCAGGTACTGTGGTATCTAGCTTCGAGGAGGAGGTCACTGGGGGTATGTAACGTCGAGGAAGAGGTGGAGGAGGAGCAGGAGGTACAGTGGTATCTAGCTTCGAGAAGGAGGTCACTGAATATGTATCAAGCACCCAGGGCACACACCCACACACCACAGATCCTGTACTACGACTACTAACTCTGCGCGTTGGGGGAGGGGGCCGTCCTCACCAGGTCTGTTTCGTTATCTGGGCACTGCAAAACACAACTGCCTGAGTTTGCATTTCCTGATTTCAACTACGCTTAAATGATAACGATCTTCGACCTTCACTCAAGCGCTTATAATGAACGCTTTTACTATAAATTTCGTATCGTAAAGTATAGTTCAGATGTTATATTATACATGCTGGGCCTTACTAGTTTCCAGTGTGGTGGTGGTCCCGCATAAGTATGACGACACACACACACACACACACACACCAGCATCAAGGTCATACATACACATGCAAACAAAAACAAACAAATACCTAGCTGGCACCCCCGAACCACACCACCAGCTGAAGCAAGTCAGTGTGGCGTCATCGGATACAAACACGTGTGCTTGTCCTCAGTATACCTGTTTTGCCCCTTCCCGCGAGGAGTACATGTGACTATGAACAACACAAACAACAAGAGACTCACTTAACTTACATCATGGTCTGCTAGTCTGCTGAGGAGAATCACGACACAGGAACTCAGATCTGTAACAAGAGAGAGGAAATCGTCATTAACACCAATCACAACACACAATGCAGGATTAATGTTAATAGGCTGGCCATCACACTATCAACCTAGCCATGGTATCACCGCAGCCTACACTTGTAACGATACACAACAGTTAAATAAAAACAATAGGTCTCTTGCTATAACTGATCTTTGACCTTCCGCTGTGACCTTAGACACTGAGACTTCAATCTTATATGTTAAATTAAATGGTCCAGTGATAATACCCAGCAGTTTATTTTAAAGAGTTACGTTCTGGACAAGACCATGTTGACAGACACGCAATTCTTAATACGTTTACCGTTGTTTGCACACCTGCTTGTCTGCGTGCACTGTCTGTATACTTGTACCGTCTATGTACACCACATTACAGAAGTGTAGAGTCACAGATACACTACGCAGGTGTGGGGTCACAAGTGTTCGTCCTCAGCTGCACTTTCACTGACACGTGACCACAACAGGTGGATATAAGCCCTCGCGTCGGTTTAATTTAGAGTTAAACCATAAAAGTTAACCTGACGACGACTATAACTTCTATAATGGCATCAACATTCCCTGTAAATGTTCACAAGGGAGCAAAATTAAACTGAGACTGTATACCTTAACTAGATATTTTCACTTCGCACCAAAAGTAACTCCATATTACATGACTCGATGAAGGAAACCAACTGAACACCTCACGAACCACATCCAGGTGTGATAAACACATGCAGGGATATACATCACATACAGTACTGACCCTCGCAAATTAGGTATGTCGGGGCTTTGGGTTAATCGAATCGCCAGAAATATTTAATTATCCCGATTGTCTCGGGAAAGAATAAACACGCAGTTAAAGTTTAGGAATTCTGGAATGAGTATAATGGTATAATTAATACATCTGAAGCCACCTCATACATTAAGTATATAGTACTGTATAATATAATGTATCTGTATACAGAAGGTATCTCTTGTTAAGAGGGACAATTTCCCGAAACGCCACGAACAGCGGTCAAATTCACAAACTATCCTTTGAATGATTTACCCTCAACAGGCACTGTATAATATACAGTATATGGTGAAAATTATCACAAAACACAAAAAAATTATTAAAATACTAAACATTATAATATAATAAAATGCTGTAATAAATAATAAAATTAATGTGTAAATGAATTTACGATGATGAAAAATTGAAAGCTGTAGTAATAATCACTTAATCTGTGCATACTGTGTAAACTTCTCTATGTACTATGATTGTGTTTCGTGAAATATCGAAGGTTTAAAAAAATATGTAAATATTGTTCACATTTTGAAGCACGCAAGAAAAAACAACACTCAACCACTGTAGAAACTTAAGACGCGTAGAGAAGACTGTAGAGAGAGGTCTTGTACTGTTCTGTATAATATTGTTACTATAGTACGTCCACGACTATTACTTTATATATACACACACTACTACTACTACAACTACTATTACTATTACTCCTAATACTTTGCTGTCACTCGGAATCGAGTATGACGATCATCCAGCTATGATACAATGATACGAGTTATTAAAGATGTCATCTTCCTTGGTGAGCTCTGAGGTGACTAGAAAGTCCGATACGGGTCGTCCACAGATGTTGCACGTGTGGAGGGCTACAACTAATGCGGGAGGCGGTGACAGCGCCTTTACGGCGTTAGCGCTTTTCTGTTTCGGTATGCCGTCGGGCTCACTCGAAAGTATTGACACCTTCTTGTGCGGTGCTCCTCCAAGCGTTACGATGTGGAGTAATCGTCTCCCAGGTGAGGGGGTTGATTTGGCACTTTTTCAATTTTGTCATAAGACTATCCTTATACCTTTACAGTTGCCCGCCGGCATTACGTTTACTATTCGTGAGGTGAATGTAAAGTAGCTGCTTTGGCAGTCTACTGTCGTCCATGCGGGTAACATGGCCAGTCCAGTGTAGTTGTTCATGGATAATGGTAGCCTCGATACCCCGACAGTTGGTGTCAGCAAGAATACTGGCATTTGTTCTCTTGTCGTCTCAGCGAATTCTGGTGTATTCTCTCGATCTGGCCGAGGGTCTCTCTGTAGGTTTTTGTCATGACAGTATTGAGAATACCCCATTCGGCACTGGGATTTGGGTTGTTCGTTGTCGGGTTGTTTATCCGCCCACGTTCGAGCTGCTCTCTGAAAGCATCTGCTACCGCTGGATCACCCAGACACTTCGTGTTAAAACCTCTTCTAAAGGCTTGCTGCCTTCGCTGTTTTGGGGCAACGTGAAGTGAGAGCTTGGCTCTGACGAGCTGATGATCAGTGTCACAGTGGTCTGAGCCACGCATGGCACAGGTGATGAGGACATATCGGCGATCTCTTTCTCTGACCATGATGTAATCAATGAGATGCCTGTGTTTGGATCGTGGGTGTTGCCACGAACCCTGTTGGTGATAGTGAGCTTGTGTGCAGCACACTTGCTGAGGAGGAATAGGCCGTTGGGATTACAATTGCCAAGTCCATTTCGCCCTACGGGGATTAGCCCAGATATGAACAGGTCATCGACACACCCGGGACCTGGGGGGGGCCAAAACTAAAGAAAATGTAGAAAAAATAACAAATCAAGAGAGAGAAACTATATATAAGTTGTGGTGGCAAAGTAATAGAAACAATTGAGACCCTGCAATTGTGT
This sequence comes from Homarus americanus, assembly GCF_018991925.1. Taxonomy (NCBI): domain Eukaryota; kingdom Metazoa; phylum Arthropoda; class Malacostraca; order Decapoda; family Nephropidae; genus Homarus; species Homarus americanus. The sequence continues at coordinate 20,436,473 of NW_024741901.1, read as the reverse complement.
GTAAATGAGGCAGAAAGTCAGATCAGCAACCTGGGACTTGGTCACAATTTTCGTGATGCCATATGGCAGCAGGGTCTACCATTAGACATCACATTATGCTTCCAATATCTTCCCAGGCGGTAGTACCTCCATTAGTTGGTTTGTATCTCATTTTATATTAAAAAAACACATTTCATGCTATTTTCCTGTAAAATTTTAAGTATTTCTTTCCGAACAACATCGTTTGGGAGGCATGACTGAGAGAATATCACGATATTGCTTGAGGACGTGTAGCAACAAATAAAAATAATCAAATTAGCCCGAAATACTGAATTGTGAATACTGTATAGAATTAGTGAGGAGCAGTAGGTAGGTTCAGATCATGTACTTATACCTGTGTATTGTTAAGGTCTTTTATTATGGGGAAACGGAATTATTCATCAGGGTTCAACAAAATATTTATGAATTATGACAATTTACTAAGGGAGAATAAAGTTGTCAGTGTCAACAAAAGACTCACGCCCTGAAACTACTCACAGTGTAGCCGATATACAAATCCTCAGTCCACTCCAGAAATACACCAAGTCGTGTGGGCCCTCGGGAGAGACTGGAGACACCCCCAGAGACAACCATAAAACTCTCTATTTTCACTAGGGTATTAACCTGTACTGACCAAGTTGCACTCTGAGGCACCTGGAACATGACAATTTGAGCAGAACCTCAAGAACAACGTCAAATAGGACCTAGAGGACCTTGGGAAACGGCAGCAGTAACGCGCGTGGGCACACACACCTAGCCTCGTCCACACTAAATAACACAACACCTGCTTACTCAGCCTTGCCTACTATCCCCCGCATCTTGTTGGTATTCCGAACAGTATTAAATATATCCACCGCTGTCTCGCTGTCTCTGTCTCGCTGTCTCTGTCTCGCTGTCTCAACTGATCTTTAAATCCAAGGTAGATGTCCTCCATGGACGGATGGACGTAGATTAAACAACAAAAGATGAAGGACAGACGGATTAAAAATGTAATAGTTATCGTTCGTAGGATGTGCAAGGTAAATATTAATAAACACAAAAGATGTACTATACGAACTAAAGATATGAAAAAAAAAACATCGCTTGCTTGTTGTCATGTTAACGTTAATATCCGCCCGACAGACTGACAAACAAGCAAGACATATTAAGTGCTTAACATTCAGACAATATTTAACTATATAAAAGTTTTAGACGAGTGTTCATTCCCAGCACGTATCGTATGTTAACTCTTAAGTTCCTTCCCCTTTCTGACTTTATATTGTGTCTTACGTATATTTACAGCTTCACGTAGATGAATATTCAGTAGATTTATTATTATTATTATTATTATTATTATTATTATTATTATTATTATTATTATTATTATTATTATTATAAGCAACACATCCAATGAACTATTTCCTCTGACGAAAAAACTAGACAACATTTCTCTTGTGGCCGATACGGAAGCCTTACAAACAATTACATAAATAAAGTAAACAGGGGTACCAAGTGACAGCACTAGGATCCCGCCTCCTCTTATCAAGGAATAAATATAGAAATTAAAAAAAATAATAATAATATTAAGGGAATGTAATCCTATTACGTAAAGTGTTATCAGCAACAACGTGTGACTTCACCCCCAACAATTCAGGTTATTAATAGTTAAACTGTTTAGTCATCATACGAATATTGCACAAGCCCTGAAGGTACTGATGAAATATGAGAGGAAGACACGAATTATCACTAATACCTTATAAGACCAGGTGAACTTTTGAACAATATTTTTACTTCAGAATATGAGATAATTTTAACATATTAGTGCAAGAAAGAATCTCTCTCAATCACTCAAGTAAGGCGTTAACAGAGCTAATTATCTCAGGTGATAATACTGTTGGAGCCTTGATATAAAGGCGTCCAGTTCCTAATAACAAATGACTGGTTCAGATCGCCCCGCTGCCTGCCAACAGTATCTTACCTTAACAGCCTGACCCTTGTGGGAAGGTCACTCACAAGACTTGTAGTGTTGTCCACCAACCATCCCCCATCTTTGCTACTGCCACCATTTAACAGGAGTACCACCCACCATCTTGGCTACTGCCACCATTTAACAGTAGTACCACCCACCATCTTTGCCACTGCCACCATTTAACAGGAGTACCAACCACCATCTTTGCTACTGCCACCATTTAACAGGAGTACCACCCACCATCTTTGCTCCTGCTACCACCCTTCAACAGTAGCACCAACCACCATCTTTGCTACTGCCACCATTTAACAGGAGTACCAACCACCATCTTTGCTCCTGCTACCACCCTTCAACAGTAGCACCAACCACCATCTTTGATACTGCCACCACCACCACCAGCGTTAACAAGTGATCTCTATTTGTATTCAGTCCCCAGCCAGTCCTCACTACCAGGCTCCTCGTCTCCACCAGCCCTCCACCCCTCCTGCGTCTGCTGTCACTAGCACCATGTGAGACAACACTTGTTTTAATACCAAGAAATTCTGTAGATGAGGAACAAATGTGGTACTGCAGCAACCACACGAGACCAAACATAACCTAATCTAACCAAACGTAATATGACGTAACCAAACCTAACGCAATGTAAACAAAAGTAATTTAACTTAACCAGAAGTAGCGAAGCTTACGGACGTAATCCAATCTAACCAAAGTCTGATGGTACGAGACTCTTCCACTGTGTCGCCATGAAGGTACTGCATGGGGTCTCATTGCCTCTGACTCAGGAAAGTGAGAGGGTCCCAAAAGCTTGACAGCCTTGTATACTGTACCTGTACACTGCATACTAAGCCTTCGATACACAAGGAGACAGTGTGACCAGCACTGTACTCGATCGCCTTCACTTCCCAACTGTCAAGCTCCAGCCTTGTACAACACACAAACTCCACTAAATGTTAATCAGTGGTGACTCAAGCCTGACAAACCCAAACCTATACCCTATAGCTATTAAGACTGATCTAGCAACAATAAGGACCATGCCTTACTGTTGTTATATCTGCGGCTAATTAGTAAAGGACAATTAGGTTCAGATTCCAGCAGCCTAATCACCAATCCACCATGGATACACTAACACAAACATAGTATTGTATCATAAGACAAAACTGGGGTATCAAGGAGGCCCCTCAAACCTCCTTGATCACCCACGAGACGCCGACGGATAATAACATTAATACGTGTAAAGATAAGATACTGGGGGTTATTACCGCCAGGGGGGTGAGTAGCTTTGTTAGTCTCTGTGAAAGTTACCATATTGAACTATTCATTTCAACAAACGTCCGGAGCCAGTAATTCGAATTCTTCCTGAACAAAATCTTCAAGTTAGGATGACATCCCTTATGTGTGGTCTCTTAATACAACACGAGGCCACAGTTTTGCAAAAATCTTTGGGGTTGAACCACCTCGGCACATACACATCACTCTGTACACTCGCTATAAGAAGTATCTGCCCAATTGTTTTTTTGCTAGACATTGACATAACGGACGAAGGATTTTGACAACCCTCCCGAGACAACAGGAGTCGAAATGTTCATTTTGACAACCATTGGACCCCACCTTGGAGATACTTTCTGTAGCGAGTGTACATCAGTTACGCCTAATTTGGTGGTTTCATTGAAAATTGCTGGACGAACAGCATTGAGACCCCTGCGGTGCGTCGCTAAAAATACTGTACCCACAATATCCAAGAATTACAGTTGTTATTTGGGTAGACTCTTAAGGAACCCTGGGACATGATCACCTGTCATCAACAGATCTGTGACCGAGCGCTATGTTATACGACCTGGGTAATAATCTTGATAACGCTTTTATCACTACTAGAACACCGAGCCCCACCAAGACCCCGGTTTAACCTGTTCTCTTGTCACGACAAGGGTTGAAACGACGAAGTGGCAAACATACGGTTAACTGTTACTGATAAATTTATTGTTAATTCCCGGTGGCTGTAAATAAACAGAGGAACAAACTGACTGTATAGGTAGACAATGAAGCCATTTATGGCCTGCACCTTCATTCACGACTGAACAACACTCTTGCTGCCCATGATCTTCAGTTATTCGTCTGACATTATCAGAAATATTACCAAGTCTCAACACAACTGTTCATCGAGTCGTTCACCTACGCTGTACGTGATAAGGTTAATGTTGTGTTGAAAAATGTGTGCATTTACATTTAGGACGGCAGCAACTTTACTGTGTATATGTCAGTTTAAACCTTTCAGGAGTAGTGTCAAGCTAAGTATTTAATTATGGAGAACCCAGGGAGATTTTATTCAGTCGAGAGAAACCCATGACCACTCAATAGGTTAAGTAACAATCCAACACATTTCTAATAATAACTTGATTAAGGAATCACTTATCACACACTAAATTACTAGGGTAAATTATAGTACAGCACAATCATAATTGGCGTCAACACTAGGCTATGTAGTGTTTTAAACTTCTAGCATACTTTAAAATTTGTAACTAGGTTCAGGCAATAACTTCACAAAACAATTATATTCCTATGTACCCAGACACCAGCATTACAGGATACAGCCACCACTACATCAATATTACATGTATTTTATAATTACGCCTTTGCTTATGTTTATAATTCTGATCAAGTCATTATCTTCACACTTCAAATTCGTTTTGGCCACGACACTTGAATAGGCTTTCCTCGGTGTCTTTCTCGTCGTCATTAGTTAACAACTCTTAACTAAAATTCACTTATATCTGTAAATATATTAAACTTTCAGACGCAGTATTATGAAGGTGAGAGGAAGTGTTGTAAATCATACTGGATTTTAAAACTCACTTTATAAGCAGCGTATCTAAGTTGAGGATATGAAGAACTGTTATCATCAGCTTTTGTGTTATTCCCTTCTTTCGTTGAGGTTTCTGTACCACCTTATCCACACCACACAAAACTGAAAGGGGAATACAGATAAATACACTTTATATTCGGTTCACTACATTGCTTAACTGTAAATACTTTTTTCTGATAATTATTTTCCTAATCTTAATTCACTTATGTTCTTCCACATCTTGCTTATGCTCACACGCAGTATTATTCAAGTTGGTAATTTCTATCTTTCTTGATCTTTCTTGCTTGTGCTTCAGAACAGTGGTGTCTGAAACCTACACGGAATTATGGATGAGTGAGACCTATGAAGAAAACTCCTTATATATTTCTACACTTGGTTCTTCCTGCCCGCCTGCGTCACACACAACATCTCTAAGCGCTGTTCTTTTGTTTCTAGTCTTAGCTTTCCCCGTTGCCATTAAAATATTATAAAGATTTCACTAACACAAAAAAGTACTAAAATCTTTACGCCTTATCCCCCAACACCTCTAGCACAGCCCGGGTACTAACTAGTGATAAGGTGGCAGGCTATGCGCACACCTCGGAAGGTACACCCCTGTCAATCCTTCCTGGCCACGGGTCTCATGGGATGGGAGGTCAGAGCGGTACCATTTTGGCCATAGAGCCCATCAACATAACTCTAGGAATTCCTCTTTCTTTCAAACTTGACAACCTAGTTTTTATTTGCAACATTCAACATCATCTTGCTGCACCACCACAACTGTTCAGACACTACAAAAAATAAATTGATATAGTAGTTTTTCTGGATTAAATGAAGGGCCGCCACCATACCAGCCTTCATTACCAGCACGGCTCAGCTGCCCGACACAACTACTGCACCACCTCGCATCAAGCACAGCCTCTCATCCATAAGTAAGCTATTGTCTATTGTATGAACCTATTTAGAGTACGTGTTGTTGATCCTCAATGGTTGAATCATGGAAGTACTATCGTGGACAAAAGTTCGCTCCCCGTGGTGAAACTGAGTCATGGGAATGAGTCTCCGAACTGACTTAACCCTGACTGTCATCTGGTGTGGGTGTGCCGTTTTATCTCATTTGGGGTCGATACTGCTTCAGTTTGGGAGGGAGCGAACTTTTGTCCACGATAGTACATATAATAGTAGTACTAGCAGCTTCTAGTAACGACTCTCACTAGCATGCACCGCATACTGCCTCTCTGCATTTTCTTCCCCAAATTTGAGTCGAAAGCAGACTGTTAAGTTTTTTACAGTAAAGTTATGTAAAAACACGATTAAGAACTGGCAAGCGATAGATAATTCCATATAAATCCGGACTTAGATCTTTCTTGAGCTAAACCCTAAATATGTTTTCATTACATTACAAGGATGGAGGATGTGGCGAGGTGTGGTCCTTGGCGGCAGCAGAATGTCAACACAACAACACTTCAACTAACCAACCTCCTCAACCAGAACCACAGACGTAGGAAATAACGGTAATAACACTTAAACCTTATTTTTTATTACATTTTAATATTTATACGACGACTAAGTTTATTTCATCCGAAAATTAACCAAACTAACACTACTCGCGGAGGTTAGGTTAGCTTATGTTAGGTTAGGGTTAGTTCAGGTTTAGTTAGGTTAGCGTAGGAGAGGGGTGGGGTGTTTTTTTTTCCGGGATTAGCCCACTCGGGCACATGTCACTGACCCACATCGGAGCCTGGGGAATAATAATAATAATAATAATAATAATAATAATAATAATAATAATAATAATAATAATAATAATAATAATAATAATAATAATAATACAATAAAAATATAATAATAATAATACTAAAGGACCACAAAGAAATACAAAAATGAAAAAGAAATTACTGAGAAACAATTTATGTACTGTATGTTGTGTTGTCAACGTAAGAGAAATAATTGAACCCTGCAATTGTGTGTAAATGAGGGAAAAGGTCAGATCAGTAACCTCGGATTTGGTCTTTTTTTTTTCGTGATGCCATATGGCAGCAGGGTCTACCACTAGACAATACATTATGCTTCCAATATCTTCCCAGGCGGTAGTACCTCCCTATTTGGTAGTTGCCTACTGCCTACTACCTCTAGTGGGTGAGATGAATTTTCAAGTGATCCATTACCTCTATTATTATCCATTTAAACAAGGGTGATCGAGATATGGTCGTTGGCGGAGTTAAACTACACATAAAGAATAAAAAAAAATCCCTAACACAAAACACATCATCATTCAGGTCACACACAGGTGGGTGTTTTGTGTTCTTGTGGAGGATGTAAACAATGAACCCCCCAGCAAACAACTTACCAAACTAAATCACCTTAAATTTACCTCTAGTGTGGCACACAAATTACAATGACACTCAAATTTAGGTTAATACTGTACGTACTTTAGTAACAGTGCTTATCTAATATTGCTGTTGTTGTTTATGTGTTTCTGTGCTTCAGCAAGGAAAATCTTTAGCCCCTTGAGTACAATGAGTTAAATTCATAAGTACAATGAACTAGTCTATCGAGTAAGATAGCTTAAACACGTACACTCTCCAAGTAGGTGTGGCTGGCATGTGTCTGCTGCCATCAACAGTTTATGACACACTCGGCGGCTTTGGAGACAGCATAACAGTATGTGTGTTTCTGTGCCGCTAGGTTAGTCTCTCGTACCTGCACCCACTCACCCGCTATCAACTGGTATACCGTTTCATTATTTTCCTCTTTGTCATTACATTTTCATTTTTCTCGCATACTGCTTTTCTTCACTTTTATACAATGAAAACGTGTTTCTCCAAATGTCAAAGTACATTCCAAGACGCCCGACGCCGTTAGCTGTTTGACATTCCGACGCCTTCCGGCGGAAACCACTCAGTAGCTAGTGTGAAGGTGTATGTGCACTCAAAATAGTACTTTGCCCATTAAAAGTGCCAGTTATAGCTTCCAATGCCAGCTGATTACGCACCTCATATGACTGACTTTAGCATGCGTACTGTAAAACGACCTGCCGCTGGCTGATACGCAGATAAAAACTGGTCTTTTAGATATCGACGCCCACAGATTACTAACATTACCATGCATGGCGGGACGTTACACCCCCTGGTATCACATAACACAGTAACACTAAGCTCCACCTCCCCTACCCTACAATCGCTATGAACTCATTATGGACTCTGCGGTTACATGAAATCTAGACTTGTTTTACATCTGTATCATAAAGATGTGGTGCATGTGGAGAGTAGATACAATAATCACCTCCTGTTCGCAGCCGGCGCACCCCGAGGCCAACCATCTACTAATGGATACCTAACGAAACAGCTGGAAAGTGAAGAAGGTTGAGCACTGCCTGCCACGCTACCTGTGCACTGAAGGCTTGGCGTTCTGTGAGCTGTATCTGCACTGCTCCGTCAGACCTAAGGGTCCCTCTCCCCTTTCACATACAAATAAATTTACCTCGGTGAAGGATCCTCAGCTGCATCTTCTTGGTATTAAGTTCAAATTTACAAAAGTTTGAAAGTGGGACGAAGGAATAAAAAAAATAGGACGAGAACATCTTCACGTCTCGGATAACGTCATAATGTGCCCCAAGAATGTCGTATGCCATATTAGGTGAAGAAAGAGCAGAAGTTATTGTTTGTCGACTAGTTGGTTGCCACATAACCTGCGTAAATCGTCGTTTTACCATTGTTCACAAGACATGCGAACTAGAGCGCAAGTCAGCCGGGCTGCGATAGATCAGAACGCGTGACGTCATGATTCTAAGTAAAGGGTTCTTACAAGTTTTCGAACCACTTATGACAACCGTAAAGTAAGTAGTCTGGTGAGGGAGGTGTGTTTACGTTAGGGGAGTGAAGCCCGACTGGTTCCTGCAGTCTGCATCAGAAAAATACATGTGCTCCACGAACTCAGAGGCTTTCTCTACCCGCTTGTTCATTATGGCAGGTTTGAATTTGTGTCAAGATCGTCCCTGTATAACCCGCTACCGTCATCCCGGCCGACGGATGGAACGGCATAATGTCCCCCTGGTGTGTAACATTATACAGACCGCCTTACACACTGCCTGAGTCTTCGATAACTGTGCCTTTTAACAACTAGTCCACTATGTTAAGAATAAAACGATAAATTTTCTGTCCAGTTCGTGTGATTTAACGTAGTGACGCAGTACCCCACCAACCTACCTTCGGCACAAAAACACCTGTCCAGCATTACCCGGAATGGTCGCGTAACATCGCCACAACGGCTGTATTTCGTCATCTTGGGTAAGTTTCAACCCCACACCGCCGTACGTCAACAAGGTCAACCCAAGATGTGGTCAAAGAACACTAAAAGATCCGAAGACGGTCAACATTATACCACTTTCCATCAAAATAATCGGACAAACGAACATATACCATTATTATACAAGGTTTGTGTGGAGGGCATAACTCTAGTCCTGACTTGAATGTCTGATGAAAGATGACCTTTAAAATGCGCAGAAGTTGAGTTAACATAAGGAATAGCGGAAATAACTCGGGGCTAACTCAGTTGGTGATGTTAAAACGCATTAGACCTTGGATAAAACGTATAACAGCTTTGTCAACTAGGGTCATTAAGCACGTAACAAGGTCAGTAATTGTAATAGTCCAACAAGAAATAAGTGAAATAATAAAACTTTATATTTCAACAACACTAGATCACTCCCTTCACTACTGGTGACTGACGTATTCCAGAACAACGTAACTCAGGAGCTCAGTCCAACAACTGGGTTTTTTCAGCATCATCATCATCGAAATTCAGGTTTAACACGCAAATACTTGATAGTCTGTGTGAGTGACAGTGTTTAGAGGAACAATGTGGGTATTTTTATAATGCCTATATTGTATATATTATCCAACAGCCTTAATGACTGTTATTGCTTGATACACTTAGAGGCAGTATATCCACAGTACAACCACCACTGATAACATAAGTAATGAGAGCCTTAATGGACGCGAACGAGATAACCTACTGACAATTTTATCTTGGGATCTACTAATATTTGTCAGATTGATGATGGATTTTTGAGAACCGAGAGTTGCACAACCATCACTACACTCAACACACCACCACCACCACACACTACCGCACAACACACCACCGCCACACAACAAACACCGTCACCACACACATCATGCACCTGCACCACACACAGCCACCGTATGTCAAAGTATATAATTTCAGGAAAACTTCGATTATCAGAACCACTCCTATACCCACACCAGTGAGGGCAACAAACAAAGGATCAGTCATTAGTCTTTTTTTTCATACACAATTATCTATGATGTATAATGTACTCGTCAAGGTGGGTACAAATCGACCCGAGACAACAACAACACCTCGATATGAATATATGTATGTGGGGATGAAGTGCTGTGTGAGGTGACTGAGGTAACCAGATGTTTACCCTGGGAGCTTGTTATTGGGAAGAGAAAACCCCACCCCAACGTATCTATTACACTGTTTGGAAGGAATGTATGACAGTGTTTGTTGAACTCTGGCCAACCTGTGTTATCTGGGTTACATACAGCGCGCGCGCACACACACACACACACACACACACACACACACACACACACACACACACAACCACACATTATCTACTGTATAATTTCAACTTAAAGCTACTGTATTTTTCAATAAATCGTGAATTAATATTAATTTATTATAAATGGGAGAGCGTCAGTCATGCTTGTGGATGGTTACAGGATATTGCGACGAGAGGGTCCGGACAAAACCCCCCAGGACAAAATCCCCTTGGGTTAGGTTTGTTCAAGGGGGTTTCGTCTTGTACTCGAGGATTAGCTTCCCTCTTGATACACTTGCCTTTGTACTCACCCCAGTAAATGAGTACTGTACCCACTATCTAGTACACTGTTGAGTACTTCGAAACAGGGAATCATCATCTTTCCGACCAGCTGCACCATAACAGGAAGAGACTTGTGAACGTGAAAAAATTACTGTATGCTCCCTTACTTCTTGGGTCACCCACACCACATTGTAGCGGCCCGGGTAAGCAGCCTTGGTATACGTCGTAGACTTGGCGGCGGCGACGCAGATATATGGTCAATTTTTTCAGACGTTCTACATTTTTTATACACATCTAACGAGTTCCCGGCACCATTTTGACGTTATTGTGGCTAAAAACAGGTTTATTATATTTTTTTTCGAAGAAAGAACTAAGGCGTAGAAGCTGACTGACTATTTTTGTGATAGTTTAACCATAAAAAAGCCCAGTTCAGTCTTGAGCTTCAGTGTGACAAAAGTACAATATAGAACATCCCGTGACCACCGACGAGCTTCAAGTTACTATAATAATTCGAGTTTTGAACAAGTATGAGTACGTACATGCGAAATGAGCAAACTGTTCCCCTAAACACCTCCATGACACACTTGATCAGTTTTCTTGGCATTGGCCCTTCTAGCACCGAGTTGTTGAACAGTTGGCACCAAAAATATGAATTTTAAACACTGCATCATACTTGGACCTTTAACTCATGACGTGTACTGCACCGTACACCAAGGTGGTCATGTGTGGGGACAGTTATTAAACCTAAAGCCAACGGCGCCAAGTCCTTAAGCAAGGGGGCGAGAGAAATTAAATAGGGGTCATTTTCCCCGTTGTGGACACCGCGTCCTCAAGTATCACAAAGTATATTGGAACTAATCAGGAGTCTGAAGGGATGTGCTATAAGGCAATATATGTACAAGTGATTTAAAGGTAGATTTGTATATACTGTACAGCTCTTTCCGAATGTAATGAACAACTACAAACGCTCCTGACTACTTACCCCACAGGCAACAGTTAATGGAGTCAGGTTCTAATATTCCGGTCCACACAACCTCGATACAAGTCCAATCAAAACAATCCCAAAGTTCGTGTGAAACGACTCTAAACTTCCATGTGATCTGAGGACCCTACTGCAGCAGAACCTGGAGGCACTGCTCCATCCTCGGGGACGTGGTCGACCACGTCACCACCTCCATAAAACCACACAGGAAAAGGGAAACACTAGAGCTACCTTAGTTTTATTCAAAACATCGTCAGAGGCAACTGAATTTACAGGGATTTACCTGGGATCCACCAGTCCACACACCACTTCCACCGCACACGACAGAGCTTATAAAAAAATAAGCGACAGAACAAGTGAAGTCAAGTCCGGTAGAAAACTCGAGACCTACTCGTCATCTACCCTACATCTGCCTCAAATGCCTTCAAAGCATTTTTAACCTTGAGCCACTAACAAATAAATTTATGTAACATATCAGATTTGTACTTCAATAAATTCAGTCACAAATTCGCACATATCTCAAAAAGACGTGTAACACATTCATAAACTTGGCTTCCTTTCATTGTTTGTTAATCGTTCAAACGCAAAATTTCGCTTTCTAGTTATTTTGAAAACAAACAAAACGCGTTGTGGTTGTTTTTCGTTTTGAGCCCAATATATATATATATATATATATATATATATATATATATATATATATATATATATATATATATATATATATATATATATATATATATATATATATATATATATATATGGGGGGAAGGGTTGAGGGTTATTGCGAAGGGAGTTACACGCGGCGTGAAAAAAGTGCCTTCCTAACTCAAGCATGTACAAACATGTTTCCTGAAACTAACAGAGCAGTATGTTACGGAGGAGAAATATCCCTTGACAACTGGTTCGCCCATACACTAATCCTTGTTGGTAACGGGATACAGTAAGATCTTCTAGTATTGTACAAGCTAGGATTTAAAAGCACCAACACCGTCCTACACACCTTGTGCATGGCTACCGTGATGATGATTATGTTACAAATACTTCTAGTCTATAACAACCACTTCCTCCAAGTATATAAAACATTAGACAACAACTAATACAATTTTAAGGATAACTGTTCCTTCTATGAGATATGTGTAAAGAATTTTGTAAGTGCATCTTAAAATTAAAATCCAAGTGAAGAGATAAAAGACTGTAAAGATAAACTTCCTGAAAGAACATTTATTAATTTATCAAACACTTAACATCAACAACATTATATTCGTCCTTGTGTAGCCTAGACAGACGAGGTCACACGGGGGAAAGTCGCAAGGTTGTGTCACTCATACACACGGGTGAAATTTTTCGACCCCTGCTCATAAGCCACACACTTAAAACCTGTAATTCTCCTTATCACGCCATTCTAACATCACGCTAACAGGATAAGCCTAACAGAGGAGTAACATTCCCGTTATCAATTAAATGTTTTAGAAACTCGTTGCTGCTAAAGGTGGCCACACAAACACGCGTCCCATATTTGGGTGGGGAGGCGGCGCGGCGGGTCAAGGCAATTTACGCAGTACTGTACTTATATCATGTGGGTACTCACTTAATGCGGTATAAATCCTACACGGTATTTATTTTGTGGTATTCATTCTACGCGGTATTTCACATATACAAAACCTTATTATTTGCTGTAACTATTTTGGTATTTACTTTGTGCGGTACTTAAGTAATCCGGTACTTGTTTCCCGAGTTAATTATTACATGTGGTACGGTATTTGTGTGGTATTTGTGGTACGTATTTTATAAGTTACTGGTAAATATTTAATGCAGCATTTATTTCTTACTGTATTTGTGCGGTACATATTCCAAGTATCCTATACGGTACTTACGTAACGTGGTGCTGCTGTTGTACCACACTTGTCACCGTTGTACCACTCGACCTGTCACCGTTGTACCACGCGACCTGTCACCGTTGCACCACTCGACCTGTCACCGTTGTACCACGCCACCTGTCACCGTTGTACCACGCGACCTGTCACCGTTGTACCACGCGACCTGTCACCGTTGCACCACTCGACCTGTCACCGTTGTACCACGCCACCTGTCACCGTTGTACCACGCGACCTGTCACCGTTGTACCACGCGACCTGTCACCGTTGCACCACTCGAACTGTCACAGTTGTTCCCGCGACCTGTCACCGTTGCACCACTCGACCTGTCACCGTTGCACCACTCGACCTGTCACCGTTGTACCACGCGACCTGTCATCGTTGCACCACTCGAACTGTCACAGTTGTTCCACGCGACCTGTCACCGTTGCACCACTCGACCTGTCACCGTTGTACCACGCGACCTGTCACCGTTGCACCACTCGACCTGTCACCGTTGTACCACGCGACCTGTCACCGTTGCACCACTCGAACTGTCACAGTTGTTCCACGCGACCTGTCACCGTTGTACCACGCGACCTGTCACCGTTGTACCACGCGACCTGTCACCGTTGTACCACGCGACCTGTCACCGTTGTACCACGCGACCTGTCACCGTTGTACCACGCGACCTTACAGTCATCACTGTACCCATCTATCTCTGACCTTTACACAACGGCCACAACTGGGGACGACTTACGCAAATTTATAATCGTTCCAATACTTAAGTGCGGCAAGTACTCGTACCCCCTGTAGTACTCTGGGGTGACAAAATTAAGCTCAGGGTAGAATACAATTTAGTATATGTCGAATATAAACATTACACGAAATGACTAACTGGTAAGAAACTTTGTATTACGCCTGGGTTTTAAATATTAATTTGGCGCATGAATATAAAATCAAGCTCATTGCTTACTTATTTGTCTCGTTACTGTACAGTTGTTTGTAAAGGCAGTAAGGATTAAATGCTCTTAACTGATCCCATCGTCCTTTAATAATGGTAATTCTACACAAGATTATGCAGGAATCATGGACGACCAGATTTTTTGCAATGCTGTCAGAAATATGTAAATGTGTTGTAGTGAGTCACTTGCCTGCATCACCTGTGGGCCACCCAACACCTGTAGTTACCTTACACTCACCAGAATAGCCTCGCTAAGCTGCAGGTATTATCACAGGTATTGTTAAACATGTATGACATTTACAGCCACAGTATATTATTACATAATCCATGATGGTTTTATATTTAGTTTTGACATAAGTACATAAGAGTTACACACAACACTGTACGGCCTTCACCAGCTGTTACTTCTTATCACCATATCTGTCAGCTGTGAAGGAAAACAAAGCAGGTTCATTTATATGCAGAACATAACGCTGATCGTGGCTCCAATATTTACATGTCGTATTTATTTATACAAGCGATACTGCGTTGTACACCAACCCATCGACCAATAGTAGAGCGCTGCTCCACCTTCTCACTGATATACCCATGATGCCAACCGATTTCCTCACGCTGGAAGCTCTCCCAGTCTTCCCGCCACCAGCAGATGGTGTCCGGGGTAGCTTCGTTCCCGTTCTTCACGTTGGTGGGGACACCTAAGAAGGGAAGCCATCAGTGATAGTCTCCATGTACAGCCAATCCAAAAAGTACCGAGACCCTAGAGTCGGGTGGATCGAGAGATAACCTCAGATGGGTTCATATATCTGTTGTGTTGGGTTAGGTTGGTCGCCCAATGTTTCATGTTCTTTCGGACGCCTGCGGTCTCGATACTTTTTGGGATTGGCTGTACATCGGCAACATGACTGGTGGACTGTGAGAGCTACAATGTTAGTATCTGGTAAAAAATACTCATGACAACCGCCACTACTGCTGTTAAGCTTCTTATAGTGAAAAGGACATAAATCCAAGTCACAACTTCAGAGGCAGTAATTGTTATCCTCCACTAGGAGCCGGAGCCACAGCCAGTAAAGGCCGATACTGACACAATACAACATCGCCAGCCATGATAGCTTCAAAACTACCCAGTAACGTTTAGACAGGGGGGAGGGAGAAGGGTTCATCCGATCGCCAGGCCTTCACTTGCCGTGGCTCCGACTACTAAGGGGGAGGAGGGGGTAGCAAGTAATTACTGCTCCTGACTGTACCACCAAGTATGTTTACTTATCTCGCTGGAGTCTACAGTATAGTTATTATACTTATATTAATCAAGCATTCATAACAGTGATATAATTCAAGGTCGAGAGGGTGTTGTGGGTAGCGTAAACACCTCCCCGGGCTTGAGTTGCAGCCTCGTGGGAGCAACACAACTTAAGACTTACACCGTTTTTTAATGTTTTCGACGCTGTGGGAGGCAACTGCGTAGTCGATTGATGTCTGGACGATGGTGATATACAGTACATAAGGACCCGTGATCTTGACACCCTCTGTATGTATACCTACTGTTCATTCTCACTACTTTCTGTCCCTCCACCTCACACCTCTTTAGATAAAGGTCTCTCATCTACCGATTATTACACAATTGATTCATGCATCTTCACCTTCCTTAACCATGGTGTACTGGGTAAAGTGATCTTAAACAAAGGTCACAGGTCAACCATAACTGTGTTGAGTGTTCGAGTGACTGGTGCAACTCTAAGTATATGTCTCCTAGACGTCTTTTGTTGCTATATCTGTCAGTATGTTTTTATAACTGTTAATTTAGATTGCAAAATGTCAATTATTGGCCTTCGTACGGCACCAGTAACTCAAAAAATTGTCCACTCGGGCCGAAAAATACTGTACTCTGGTCAACAACAATTAAAAAAATAAATAAGATATTTAGATAACTCTTGCCCTTGTCGTACGATTTGTTCTCAGATAGATTTAAATAATTGACATAAACAGTGGAGGTACAGCAATATTCAAGGGGGGTGACAGCAATACAGAACCTACATAAGAGTACAATCTATCTCGTATATATTATTTAGTTCTATTCCTCTCTCAATTGTGTGTGTCTGGGGAGTCTGAGAGTCAAAGGGGTGGTGGGGGTCAAGGGTGGGGTGGGGGATCAAGGGTGTGGGGAGGATCAGGGCAGGGTGGGAGGATCAAGGGTGGGGTGGTGGATCAAGGGGTGGGGTGGGAGGGATCAAGGGGTGGGGGGATGCATCAAGGGGTACATAACCTTCAAGAGAGATAGATAAAAGGAGACAATGGTACCACAACGGGATAGGTCTCAAACAACAAGCAGAAACCTAGTTCATGTCCTTATATGATGCGACGCTTCACTATCCGTTGTTCAATGTCAGCTGAAGTAAGGCCTCCTCCCCCTGCTTGACTACGCCTACCTTGTTGATATTTCTTGCGGCACTCCAGACAAGCGGTCCATCAAGGTCTATAATTAGAATTCAGATCTTCCAGTGAGGCCTGAGAGACGGTGACTCCCTCCTAACCCTAATGTAAATTCGGGTAAGCGGGTACACAGCCTTGGTTTTTTTTTTTTTATAAGCTATTTCTATTTTGGGATCTCATTAAGATTTCCAACCCCAGTTTATTTCACCTGATGATAAACACGATCATGCTAACCTAACTAAATCTAACGTAACCAAATCAAACGCCACCAAACGTAACGTAACCAAATCTAACGCCACCAAACGTAACGTAACCAAATCAAACGCCACCTAACCTAACCTAACCCAACGCCACCAAACCTAACGTAACGTAACCAAACCTAACGCCACGTAACCTAACCAAACCTAACGCCACCTAACCTAACGTAACCTAACCAAACCAAACGCCACCTAACCTAACCAAACCCAACGCCACCAAACCTAACGTAACGTAACCTAACCAAACCTAACGTAACCAAACCTAACGCCACCTAACCTAATCTAACCAAACCCAACGCCACCAAACCTAACGTAACCAAACCCAACGCCACCTAACCTAACGTAACCAAACCTAACGTAACCAAACCTAATCCAACCAAATTTTTAACACAGTCAAACCAAAGCAAACTTAACTCCCTGTTTAGCATTAGGGTGTTGAAAAATCATCAGACAATGTTTATTTTTTTCATCTTTACTCTTCTCCTACTTTCGTATGATGGGATTGGCTCGAGGAGAGGAGAAAAGAAGTGAGACACAACACAATATTAAATTACAAGACATTTCTCAGACAACAATAGAAATACCTCACGTTTTCATATGATATTCTACTTAAAACTTAATATAATATAAACTCACAGAAAACATTGGTAGACTCGGTGCATTTCATCAGTTAACACAACACTACGCTCTTACGTTTAACATAACACTACGCTCTTACATTTAACACAACACTATGCTCTTACATTTAACACAACACTACGCTCTTACATTTAACACAATACTACGCTCTTACATTTAACACAATACTATGCTCTTACATTTAACACAACACTACGCTCTTACATTTAACACAACACTACGCTCTCACATTTAACACAACACCACGCTCTCATATTTAACATAACACCACGCTCTCACATTTAATACAACACTACGCTCTCACATTTAACATAACACCACGCTCTTACATTTAACATAACACTACGCTCTTACATTTAACACAATACTATGTTCTCACATTTAACAAAACACTACGCTCTTACATTTAACACAATACTATGCTCTCACATTTAACACAATACTATGCTCTCACATTTAACACAATACTATGTTCTCACATTTAACACAACACTACGCTCTTACATTTAACACAATACTATGCTCTCACATTTAACACAACACTATGCTCTTACATTTAACACAATACTATGCTCTCACATTTAAAACAATACTATGCTCTTACATTTAACACAACACTACGCTCTTACATTTAACACAACACTACGCTCTTACATTTAACACAACACTACGCTCTTACATTTAACACAACACTACGCTCTTACATTTAACACAACACTACGCTCTTACATTTAACACAATACTATGCTCTCACATTTAACACAATACTATGTTCTCACATTTAACACAACACTACGATCTTACATTTAACACAACACTATGCTCTTACATTTGACACAACACTACGCTCTTACATTTAACACAACACTACGCTCTTACATTTAACACAATACTATGCTCTCACATTTAAAACAAAACTATGCTCTTACATTTAACACAACACTACGCTCTTACATTTAATACAACACCACGCTCTCATATTTAACACAACACCACGCTCTCACATTTAACACAACACCACGCTCTCACATTTAACACAACACCACGCTCTCACATTTAACACAACACCACGCTCTCATATTTAATTTAACACAACACCACGCTCTCATATTTAACATAACACCACGCTCTCATATTTAATACAACACCACGCTCTCACATTTAACACAACACCACGCTCTCATATTTAACATAACACCACGCTCTCATATTTAACATAACACCACGCTCTCACATTTAACACAACACCACGCTCTCACATTTAACACAACACCACGCTCTCATATTTAACACAACACCACGCTCTCATATTTAACATAACACCACGCTCTCACATTTAATACAACACCACGCTCTCACATTTAACACAACACCACGCTCTCATATTTAACATAACACCACGCTCTCACATTTAATACAACACCACGCTCTCACATTTAACACAACACCACGCTCTCACATTTAACACAACAAAAACTCAACACAGCAATTTTTTTTAACCAGTGAAGAAATAAAACCGGTATCACTATGTTAATTTTGTTTTCAGCTGATGTGGTTGTTTGTTTACTATGACTGAAGGGGAGTTGTGGCCCACTGATAGTTGTTGTGGTTTCAGGTGAGCTGTAGCAGTGGTGAACTTAACACATAAGCTGCTACTGTTACTGCTTCAAATCTAGTCTGGATGTTTGTTTGTTTGTTTGTTAGAGAGTCAGTATTTCGTAACCTGTGTATTAATATAATGTATAACAGAAGACAAATCAACCAAATCTATATAAACAATTGCTGACCTGACCTTGCCCATTTGAGGTCCGATTTGTATCTTGCTAATCACTACATGTGTACTATACGATATGCTTCTTGAGTGTGTATGCAGTCTGGCACTCGGCTCTGGCAACAATGTAATGAGGGTCGGATTCAAGTCAACCTAATCCAACCTAACCTAACCTTATCTAACCTAACCTTATCTAACCTTATCTAACCTTATTCAACCTAACCTAACCCTATCCAACCTAACCTTATCTAACCTACCCGTTTTGTATATAAGAAGGTAGTATGGCCGGAACTACATTCGACCGAGTTCATTCCCTAAGTGTAAAATCAGGTACTCATTCTCAGCTGGGACAAGGGGTGATCCGGAGGCGACCCAGCGACCCTTAAAACAGGAGGCGAGATCTGTATCCACTGGGCTTCGGCACCCCATGAAAAAAAAAATAATAATAATAAACTAAAATAAACAATACCTAACCTCAAGGCCTGCACAATATCCTCTACAACAGTGCTACTCAAAGTGCGGTCCGCGGACCTGTGCCGGTCCGTGAGCCATCGTCTGCCGGTACGCGGAGAGTTTTCAGAAAAGAAAGAAACGATAGTCACGTTCCACACCACGTGACGCTGCCGGGACATCTGACTCGGTCTTTTTTTTTACATTTTCATTGTAGTTTTTATATTTATTATGGCTATATTTTTCATTTACTCACTCATGTTAAAAGTCATTGCTATGCAACTAACGAATGCGATATAATGAACAGCAAAACAGCGAACTGAAATACGTATAACAACACCTTCATGATGATGTGGCGTTTGACTCTGTGGGAACCACACCTGGGGATATCAATAGGGCGCATCACCTTATGTTGCCAGAATTGCCACGTTTCTCGGCCACCAGTTACGCCAGATCCACCCAAAACATAAATCTTTTTATTTTAAGTATGGTAGTTATTTAATTTCGGATAAAATAAATGTATGCATCCCATTAAAAGAAATGGCCGATTTTTTACTATGCGTGCCAGCCGTGAAGGGTGTCACACAGCTGGCAACCCTGCTATTCCACACGTGTGGATCAGCAGTCTGTGATGTCAGGTCACAGGTCAGTGGTTAGTTACCATCAAGAAGTGGAACAGAGAGCATCATACGGGTATCTGCGTGTTTGTCATTTGGGACCCCATCCCAACCCACTTTTATATTCATTATATTTTTCCTGTATAAAATAATATTACTACGAATGTTCAAATAATATTTTCTCTGATCGTAAACAATTAATTGTATGGCACAAATATGGTACTGGTCCCTGGCACACTGGGAAGACTTGTTACGTCAATGATGATTGGCCTTAGAATGAATAAGACATCATGTCTTCATGTTTAGTACAGATAGTCTCAAAATGCCCCTGAAATAGGACATATCTCAAAAGATTTTCCTGGGGGGGGGGGGGGCTATAGGCCCCGGGATTGGCTCGCTTCGCTCGCCGGTCCGTGGCACATTGAAAAAAAACCATGCCGGTCCGCCACATCAGATAGTTTGAGAAGCGCTGCTCTACAATAAGACCAACAACACTTGACACTCAGGCCTTCCTCAAAACATTAATGACGTCAGGAGTAATAGGCCAGGTATCAGGTTTACCTTCGAGAAACGACTGGACAAACATCGACACAACAAGAGGAGGTGCAGATGTAAAGAGTTCCTATGTATTATGCCGTCGAATTAGATTGGATAATTGTCACAACAAATAAAGCCTAGAGTTCTTACTACATAAAAATCCAGCCTCTAGCGTCTTATTACACAACAAACTCAGCCTATAGCGTCTTACTACACAACAAACCCAGCCTCTAGCGTCTTACTACACAACAAACCCAGCCCATAGCGTCTTACTACACAACAAACCCAGCCCATAGCGTCTTACTACACAACAAACACAGTCTAGCGTCTCCCAACACAAATACACGTCCAATTGTACCTATCAGATCCTGTGACGTAAAAAATACGAGCCAGACAAGTGTCTCAGTACTTGTACACATAACAACCACTCGATTTTGGGTCACACTGTTTAAGTCTATCAAAACCAGTCGAGTCGTATACCTTTCACCCTCCCAGTACACGACTTAGCCAGTACACAACCGGTACCAGTACACGCCCCGTACCAGTACAAGACTTAACCAGTACAGAGTACACGCCCCGTACCAGTGCACAACAACAAACACAATCCTTGCATAGTGCTTCATCTTCCAACGTTCCTGTCTAACTCCGCTGTCGACTGAGAGAAGGACTTTGAAATACTTGCTACCCGTTTGCAAGTAAGTAAGTCCGTCCGTCCGTGCGTGCGTGCGTTCTAAAATTGTAAACACAGTGCCTCAGATAAATAGCCGTAGATTTTAATTCAAGTTTGCACCCACATGTGTTCGGTAATCAGCATTTTATATTATTAGTGTTCAGAGTTACGGCACCTTGGACTTTGGTGTAGTGTGAGGGGCGGGAACCTGTCTACCTTCACAGATAATCTCCCCTAATAACATGCTAATATTAACACCCCGGCCTCCCTTGTCTACAACACCCACTCAATCCCCCCCCCCACTGCCCATGCATCACCCACAGACCGCTCCTGTAGGCGACCAAACCTACAGGTATTGCGGCACCAGCTTATTGGAGTTAAAATCAAATACCTCATGGCGGTCTTCCAGCTTGGGAACCAGGGAGGTCCTTCAGCAAGGTCCTTTGGCCAGAGATCCTTCAGCAAGGTCACCTGGCTAGGGAGGTCCTTCAGCAAGGTCCTCTCACTAAGGAGGTCCTTCAGCAAGGTCACCTGGCTAGAGAGGTCCAGCAAGGTCACCTGGCTAGAGAGGTCCTTCAACAAGATCCACCGACTCAGGAGATCCTTCAGCAAGGTCCTGCGGCTAGGGAGGTTAATCAGCAAGGTTCTTCTCACTAGAGAGGTCCTGAAGGAGGTACCGTATTCAAGCACAATACTCCCGGCAGCAGCTGATTCTTTCAAGGTGAACCAGTTCAACACGGCTCAATTATCGAGGTGTCTGCAATGACATAAATTTTATCTTCGAGTGTTGACGAACACTCCGACAGACTCTGAGTGAGTGTGTGTGTGTGCAGGCTGGAGTGTTCCTGTGTAAGCAAGGTGTTATCACGTTTAAATATACATGGAAAGACAGCTGGTAAATTTGCTGACAAAAAGTATGAGTCCATGATAATCGAGTCCAATTAAAGTAATATTAATATTATTTTTTCATTATTACAACTAGTTTCGTTATTGTGAAAGACAGGACACTACATGAGCTCCCGTGTTCCTGAACCAACATAGTCACACCGGCACCTTTCAGTCCTCCATCCACTGTGTCTCCTGCCCTTGTATTAACGTCGTGGACCGTGATGCATGTCACGATTTCCTCCACCACCTACCGAAACTTTTCTTACTTAATATAACCTTAGAAACCTCAAGTTAACCTAATCTAACCCGATAAAACCTATTTTAAACCAATCTAACCTGACGAAACGAAACCTAACCTAACCTAACCTAACCTGACGAAACCTAACCTAACCTGACGAAACCTAACCTAACCTAAACTAACTCAACCTTGCAATACCTATTTGCTGGAACATGGAGGAGCTACAACAATGTAGTTATAATATTTCCTCACTAACACTTATCATAAATGTCTGAGTGGGTGAGTCATGAGAAAATATGACGTCATAACATTTTCAACTAACGCAGGTGGTCACTTATGGTACCAGGTTGTGAAGCCATTAAAACCACTTGAATACACAGGTAAACATGGAGGCCCTGGAACAACAACCTGACAGACCTTGAGTGAATGAGTGAGTGGGGGGGAGGGGGTGAGGGGGGAGGGGGTGAGGGAGGGAGGGAAGTTATGCTTCACGCCACAGGGAAATGTTTATCTTTAAGCTGCCTTTATATTCTGGTGCCGCCCATTATAGTCTAGTGAGCTCTACTCTTTACGGTCAAATCCCGAGGAGGAAACTCAAAGATGGATGACGACAAACACCGCATAGTCCTGTGAACGACAACCAGGATATTGTTTTAAGTACAGTCGAATATATTTACCAGAATACAGAAGTTCCAACGTCCAGAATTGAATAACAACGGCTATTAGGTGTCAGGTTATCATCCAAAGTTCCACAACACAACTTTATACCAGTGTATCGTCCTTAACCTGCACCGAGTTGC
The DNA here is from genome assembly GCF_018991925.1 of Homarus americanus. Lineage (NCBI taxonomy): Eukaryota > Metazoa > Arthropoda > Malacostraca > Decapoda > Nephropidae > Homarus > Homarus americanus. The sequence goes on along the minus strand of NW_024741901.1, from coordinate 20,412,721 downwards.
TTCTACAATATTATGACCTTGAATAACTGTATGTGTTTACATCACTGCCCTTCCTCAACATTTTATAAATTAAATCCAGTATTTACAAGAAGAAAATATGTTACTCCTGTATTTCTTCTCCATCTGTGTTTGTTAAAGTGTGCGCGCTACAACAACAACAACAAAGGCCTTTAAGCACGTACACCAAGTCAGCTCGGAGCCTGGGGTGCAAAATACGTCACCCCTGTGTTTATAGATAGCAAAGTACGGAAGAGTACTATCCTTGGGCTAGCCAGCTGGATAGTAGGGAACTGTTAACTGGATACGACGGAGATAGGAATCCAATGTAAACATAACTTAATCCAGTCACAGTTTTAACATAACTAGGCATTAGCTAAGTGGTAACTAATTAAATGAACTCTAGTACCCCAATGCTATTAGTTAGAATAGGTTATTAAACTGGGCCCTGTACGACTAGGTCCACCTCACCTGCAGATGGTCAAGGTAGGTTAAATTGTTTAGGTAAGTTGGTTTGGAATTTTTGGTTAGGTTATGTAAAATTAAGTTAGATTAAGTTATCTAGACAAGGTTTGGATGCCTTAGGTTATTCTGATTTGGTTATATTATGTTACTGAAGTTAAATTTAGATGCGTCATTTGGTTAGAAAACATTCACTTATTATGGATAGCTTAGATGACGTTACCTATAGGTTAAGCGTGGTAGCATTATTACATTAGGTTATCCTGCAGTCAATCTACTTTAAAAATCCCCCGCCTTGGTTCAGGATCCTATAATAATAGTTCTTGGAGTTGCAACACATCCTGATCGTCTACACAACCACCGAGACCCCAGCACATCCCGGATAATGTAGTGTTACAGTATAGGGGATTAACCGGCACGCCATTAATAGGTACCGAAGTGTTTATAACGGGACACTGGCGGTCGACTATCAACGTATAAACAGTATTGTGATGCAGTCGCGAATTTTCTTTACGTTCCGTCACGACATGATCCAACCAACCAACCAACCTAAAATGACTAACAACCTAAACAACCAATCAATCTACAACACATTAACCAATCAACCTACCGAAATTTAAGCCCAAATTGAAGAGAGTCAAGTTGTAAGTGATTTATTCTGATAGATATTATTTTAGCATGGTCGCCTCCCGGACACAGAGGAGCGCCCGAGTGGCGGTGGGTGACGACGACGCAATCTAGGAACTACGCCTAAATTTTGAAATATAAGTACAGGAGTATGAGAAGTTTTTTTTTTTTTTAATCTCTCTCTCTCTCTCTCTCTCTCTCTCTCTCTCTCTCTCTCTCTCTTCCTTTCCTTTCTTCGCTCCCACTTTCTGCATGAGGTTCAACAAAGGAAATAAAAGCATAAAGGGAGGATATCGAAGTGAGGCAAGATTAAGTGCAAAAAAGCGACGGGAAATTGCTGGAACACACACACACACACACACACACACTACATCGTTGACCACATGAGAGTCAAGACTTATCAGGCACTGCTCCTGCTGTGCAGCTGCCCCCCTTGGCCGGCCCATTACCCAAGTCCCTTGCCCCCGACCCATCCTCACCACCGGGATATCAACATAATCAAAGGTGACAATTACGTTTCGGAAGGAAGTGGGATCAGGGATCAGTGATGTACAGTGCTTAAGCCAGTGAATTCAGCACTAGGCAGTACCAGCGAGAGCAGTGACTCACCAGTGAGATAAGAGCCCCTGGGAATCGACCACCATCTTCTGAACAGGTGTTAATCAGTCCACCCTGGCAACAACAGTGGGTCGGCTTTACACTTAATTACGAGATAACACAACACCACCTAGCAGAGTGAGTTACTGTGACACCATCCCACACCACACGGTGTCTCCATGACCACGTGATGTCCTTCAGGTCAACATCTACGGACGAGTTACTGAACCACCTGGCCTACGTGACCTCACAGACCAGTCAGGCCCGGGCCATCAACCGCAAACTATAATAATTTGTATGTTCAATCATTGTTCCTTCTCCTTTTAGTGATGAAAGCTTTTGTTAAATGACCCACCCACCCCATGTCTTTGTTTGTAATAAGTATTTTTGTCTAATGTATATTTTCAACCTTCGGGCTGCAGAACTTTTTCAATAAGCAGTTAATTATTATTATTATTATTATTATCACACACACACACACACACACACACACACACACACACACACACACACACACACACACTTACCTCATCTCCTTAATTTGCAATTGCGTTTCCAAACAACAAATTGTAAATCAAGAATTTTGGTAATTGACGTCATTGTTTAAAATCATTCTTGAACTCACTTATACTACAGGAAATGCCATTAAAATGATCAAATGGGTTTTTTACTAGTTTCCAAATGCTTTAATGTAAGAAAGTTCAGGTGATCTCTCTCTCTCTCTCTCTCTGCTACTTAGGGATACACTATATTAATAATTTGTTACACTGTTTTACGCTGCATGTTGAGCTACGGACAAATTCCTTGGCATTAAACTGTGCATTAGGACAAAGGGGCACACACCATCACTAGTGGGTAATGTTGCAACTTTTAACAATTTCCGAGGCGAAGTAACAACAGGTTCAAGAGGCTGACTACACGACAGGCGGGGCTAGTGTGTGCTCATTAGCTAAGGTGTGATGGGTGGGGCACGTTCCTTAAAAATGATGAGGGATTTTTACGTCTGTAAATGACAGAAGACAAAACCACCCTAACCAAACCTTATCATCCTTGGGTAGGTTTCGTTAGGTAATGTTAAGTTCAGTGAGGCTATGTTGACTAGGATACGTCTGGCTGGTTCACATGGCCCGCTTTAGACAATATTAAAATACACCAGGTCTACTCAAGCGCAGGAAGCCGATATGCTGTATTGGGTCATATTCATTAAAGAGAAACTACTGTATTTTTCTTTTACTGCAGTTCATCTTGGGTTAAAAAATGGAAATGAGTCCTGGAGGTATGACAGCCTACCGGGAGCATTGTGGATACCGAACAGTAAATTAGGTCTTTTCTCGGTACACATGGAAGGTAGTGTGGCCGGCACTTCTAAAATCCCAAAGTCAGGCACCTGTTGACACCACTAAGAGTGCCCTGGGATGAACCGCGACCATAGGAGGCGACCGGTATATACACTCGGCAGTCGATCATCACCTCCAGTTACGGTAGACTAGAAAAAAGTATATATATATATTTACGTCAAAGCATTATGAGATTTTTCCAGTAAGCAGCAACTTACAAAAAAACTGTTGTCAACAACTCGACTGAGCTCCACACTCCCGGACATACACGCGATAACATCACATTATTCACAACAAAAAGAAGACAAAAGGCAAATAAGAAATGACAAATCATTTTCAACCAAGGACAAACATACAAAGCTGAGAGGACAAGATCTTTTTACACTATACAAAACAATTTACACAATGTGGCAGCAAACACTTAATGGTGTCGGCGTCCTTACCAGTGAGTGTTGAAGACGGCACGAGGTCACCACAAAATATTTGATCCCTTCAACTGAAGACGTAATAATGCACCTAACTGGCTGACTCCAGTTATAACAATTAAACTAACATCTCAAATTAACACAATATTTACCATGAGACTCGACCTAATCAATTGATTTAAATGTGCTTACAGTATAAACTAGGAGCGAAACAGAGGTAGCACGTCTACCATGACAAATGAGTTGATGACAAAGCCGCTGGAACACTCAGAATGTGAAATCACATAATAGTTTTCACATCAATTTCGTCTCGCCGGCCACAGTTGGCCATTACCAGCAACACAAGACAATAAGTGACACAAATTTACAATTCTCTCGCTTGCTCTCCGTGTCATCATAAGCTACTTTAATTAGTAAAAAAAATTCACATAAAGGTTTTACACTCCGTTAATTTTTTATCAGAAATATGAACACCAATAATAACTGACAGACAAGTTCCAAGGGAAACACACAAAAAATCAAGTGTAATAGAATATCTATTCTTGGTCCTGTTGACTATAAATAGAAGACTTCCTTTCAGCCAGTCTAACAACCTGCAGGATCACACCTTACTGTTAACTTCCCGCCTGGACCCAATGACAGCCCCACGGTAAAGTGGCCTTGAGTTGGACCTTTTTTTTTTCCTGGGTTTTACCTGAAGTCTAGCGTGCGCGAAACTAAGATTTTACCTGGAATTTTTCCTTCTTCGTTAAGTTATTGTTCGTATTTACCATTGACGAGGCTGTGGGCATCCTCACAGCTACAAGCATTATCACCTTCACTGTTCCAATATATGTCAACACCTTTATTAAGTTGAAGCTTTCTGTAATTTGATGCTGAAGGCGCGGAGAAGCTTGTTACACGAGGTGACGAACATCCCCTCAGAATTCTGTAACCTATCAGGCCTTGTTTTTTTCTTGTAGGTTCTAATTACCAAGGTTAATAAGCATCACTCACTCGGTTTTTTCTACACCCGATAACTATGAACGATGCAATCAGCCATTGGACCCAAGAACTTTGTTTGGGGTGTTTTTCTTCACCTACTACCCACCCCCTAGTCACACCACCACTGGCGCCGATAACATCTTGCCAAACCTCTGTCAATAGGCCAGGGCCGCGAGATGATAAGTGTGACTTACACATACACTCTTACCCGTGACACAGACTACTTCCCCCTATATATTTGAACCGGGACCCGGACAAAAGCCCCTAGGACAAAAGCCCCTAGGACAAAAGCCCCTAGGACAAACGCCCCTCAGTAAAAGTGTAAAATAGGACAGAAGCCCCCTGTTTTTGTGTTAAAGAGAGGTCATTTGAAATATTAAAAATATATAGATTTAAAAATGAAATTATTACAAATTAAATAATTAGAATATTGTAACTCTTTCAATTTTGATATAGAACATTATTAAATAAATAGAAAAGAAAAAAAGACGACATGTTTTACCTTCATGTTCATTCTGTATTTACTGAGGTGACCCTAGGGCCCAGTGAGGTCACTGAATGTCAGGGGAGTAATTACCCCAGTAGACAAAACATACGTCATTGCAGATTTAATAAACATTCCTTGTATACTTCCTTATAACTAAAACAGAATTCCCGAAGGTTAGGTTAGAGAAGTGTTCATAAACTGTAAAAAAAAATAATTATTTTAAAAATTCTTATTTCTCCTGGGGGACTTTTGTCCTAGGGGGCTTTTGTCCACGGGGCTTTTGTCCTACACTCATCTGAACTGGTGACTGGTTACATGGGGCCCCAGTCCTATTAAGAAACAACCTAACTAACCATTAGTGTTGTGGCCAAATCCTAATGGCATCCAACCCTAATGTTTAGGATTGGAACCCATATGATCTACACCTTCTCTCCTCAGGAACCAACTATACACTTAATAAAATAATTAAATAACCGGGAAAAATACCAGACACAACTCACACCAACAAAACACAACACCCGGCACAAGGTCGTTTACAAGCAACCCATATTGTTCAGCGTCACCCGCCAAGACGACAACAATGTCCTGTTACTAACGGCATGTCACACATACCTTATCTGAATCTATTCTAGACAAAAGTGTTAAGTGTTAAGTCCAGGGTATGAATTTAATAAGATTTGACACGCCAATTTTTTCCTATCTTTGGTAAGAAATCCTATCGTTTCAATAATATGTTTAAGTCATATGTTCGTTATCTTAAGTATTTTAACTAAAGTCAGCCAGTTAAGTGTTTTCTCACATTCCCAGTAACGATGAAAAATAAACTTAGGAACGTCGGAGAATCCCAGCCCCGATCTTCATCCCTTAGTGGGGCAATAATCGGTACTCACTCGGTGTGACAAAAATAAAGTTATCACGGCGTTACATCCTGGTGTGCAAAATACTTGTCCGGTCGTCTTTGTTAAGTCAACACGTTCAGAAACCTGACATAATGCCAAGGTCGCTGGGATAACGTCTACGGTATCCGTAAAGGCCAGGTGAGGGACATACCTACTGTACACCCAAACCAGTACAAAAACTACTACTGTATTAGAAAGGTCAACGCGAGGGGGGGAGGGGACATAGCCACGAGTTTGCATGACTCACAACACCTCTGGCTGACAGCCCACGCGTTATCTCGCCCCGCCTTATTTAAAACCGCCTCCAGGTTGAAAACAACAAATGTTTTTTACTAAAATCGAACCCAAACTATCTGATGATAAATTAAATATTCCATATTTTTAACAGAGAGGTTTTGATGTACAGTATCTCAAAAAAATATCTGTCCACACTGTGTGAAACATTATGAGACTACGGATTATATATTGGGACTGTAACAACAGGAAATGGTAAAGTGATCTGCCAGCCTCGGACAGTCCAAGTGTAATGCAATGCTTGATAAACTTATCACTATTACTCCTGTAGACACACTCTTAGAGACCAAGCATAAGTATTAGCAAAGGACCCCCCTAGAGATAAGCACCTGACAGCTTTACCGGCCATCCTTGGTCAAACTGCCTTACTGTTGACCATTATTGTTTACCGTCTCTGGCTCGGCATTTAGGAAACTGTACACGCCCACGGCCTACATACACGTTATACCTAAATTGTGTACAGTACATCCATGCTGACCTGTATAACTGCCAAGTTTATATACATGCCTATCCAATTGTAAACCAGTATGACAATTTTACTGAATATTATTATCAATATTATTATTAGTATTACCAGTATAAATACTAATTTCTATTTGCTCATATCTCTAGGCTACTTGTTCATACAGTATATGATATAATTAGGGAATCTCAGCATCGTACATTTAGTCAACATAAAACCAGTAAGTTAGTCGCCGTGTCGGATTCGGTCATGTCACCACCAGCATTACGAAGCGACTCCAGTGTGAATCCTACATTATGGATCCCACAACATTAACTTTAAAGTTTTTCTCGTAAGATCCAGGGTTCGAATTCTGTATCAGTTAAAATAGAGAATAAATCGTTTTATCAGAGGTACTGAACACCCTAAAGGTCACCTCATTTGTGTGTGCTCACGAGAGGTTAAACAAAGTTAGATGGAATGTTTCTTGACACTGTAACTGGTTTTCAACTCCCCGAAGAATAAAATAAAGATTTAGTGAGAACTGAAATATCGAGTCTCTAGTTTTTCAGTATCGATGTCATTACCCTCAAGACTAGCTCACAAGGTTTCATCATTAAGTAACGCTCAAGTTTTTATTAGTTAGGTTGAGAAAGTGAACAATGTGGCGGCAAATGTTCATCAAAATGATGTACACCTCCGTCACCTGGAGTCACAGTGGTACGTGTACGACTCGACTAAATCGGTATTGTCAGAGAAACAATAACAGCAAAAAAAAAATCAAACTGGAACACAAAACAAAGTCTGTGGCAACATTGGCACCACTGACACTTGTTTGTTCATAACGTGAGTGTATTTCCATGGTATTTTACAACCTCCACCGAACATCTCTCACAAACCGACTCATACTGCTGACCTATTTTCATTAAATTCACTTCATCAATTTCAGATACAAGAGCGCAGGTAGAAACACAAAATGATAACACAACTTTTAACACTATCCTGAAATATTGTTAATATCTTCTGCTGTCTACACTTACAGTAGATGTAAGAATATTTCACATGCATTCAGTTAGTTCAAATTTTATGCATGTTAGGCTCAACTGCCGAAACCAGTCAGCGAGCGAAATAAAACAAGTAGAAGCGTCTTCACCAAGTGAGCCCGATATGTGCATTGGTAAATGAAAGTTTAAGAAAATTGAGACACTAAAGTGTAATGCAAAAAATATTAATAAGGAGAAGCAGTTGTTAGCAAAAGGATATTGCTAGTTAGGCATCTCGAGGCAGACCATATACTGTTGCAGGATGAATGTTAGCTGAAGATATTTAGTTAAACTTTCATGGAAGACAGACCTTCAAGGAGTACCGCTTTCGTAGGGCAGGTAAGGCCAACCGCCTCAAGGTCCCATCATTCATACAAGTCAGACGACATATAACAAAAAGCCATCGCAGCTGGTGTTCAAGTGAATGAATTAACAATTAATATATCACCTAAGCTCTGTCCAATTTACGCTTCCTTATTTGTTAGTTGTTGCTCACTGTCATGACGCTAATTCGGAAAATTCAGGGCCAAATTTTGTCCTGAGAATCCTAAATACAATGGATCGCTTCTTTGGGGAAAAAACACGATTGTATTACACAATAAAACAAAAATGGCAGTACTTTTCCTTATGTGACGAACAAGACTCATTTACAACTTGCAATACTGATTTATAGCCAAAAGTGGATAGTGTTTTATTCTTAGTGTGTGTGTCTATGTGTGAACCTAAAATGTCGCCTCGCACTGTAAGACAAGTAAATTATCAATTCAAACACACGTTAATATGTAATTTTAAAACTCAAATGATTCAGGAATAACTTGACAGAATTACCATAGGGACAACTGCTGGATAACTTAAAGACATTTGTAGGGCGTTATAATCTTTAACCCTTGGTGCTTCAACTGCCGAGATTATTGAGTACAGTATATGACAAGTGTGGATCTTTTTCTTCAGAACTGTTGATTTCCATAAAGGCAATATATTTGGACTTTTAATGTCAGTTGTTCTTGTTGGTGTCTTAATAATTTAACGAGTTTCAATATCAACAAAAACACGAGGTTAGTTTCTACAATAAACAGTTCCTTGGATAGAGTAAAAGACACCGGTCTGATTCCTCCCCGCGGTTTTTATTTCAAAATAAATTCAATATAATTCGGACACATTCCTTGTAGTAACTGTAACAAGAAAAATAAGTCACAAAACACAAGGTAAGCAACTAGTTTTAGGGTAGGGTTAGTCATGTTCTAGGTCGTTGTAATTGCCAAGATCACTTTCTTCCGTAGATCATTCTAGAATTAAATACCTACAGTGTAAAAAAAACTTGTGATATTAGATAACATGAAAAAAAAATTTCCTGGTCTAGACTAGTGTTTAACTCGTAATAACTGTTCATCAGCTCCAAACGAAGTCTTGTGCTGGACGAACTATAATGGACGTGTTGGTGTTACAATGTATCACTGTGCTTCAACAACTAATACTGGCATTCTTAAAAAAAAAAATCCTTCCGCCATTTTTTAATTCTATTCGGAGGAATTTTTCTTTCCCCCGCTATGAATAATGAATTATTTGCACTGGAAAGTTGAAATTCTCCGCTGGTAGTCCTGTTCCTCCACGAGAAGCAAGTGTATCTACAATTGGTGCGTCGAAGCTTCATAATTGTAAACAAACCCAAGTTTTTACCACATAAGAAGTCTTTCCAAGTATGTGTCCGTCAATGGAAAGTGTTTTAAGAATACCAGCACAAGAAGGTCTTTAAAAGAGTATTCTAAGTTAGTACATAAACTAGACGCCAAATAAAGGCATACACCTATCTGATAAAGATAGTGAGTGAAGTACAGCAGGGAAAAGTACCAGGAAAAGAGGAAAAGACTGAATATGAGACGGGGAAGAAATCCAAAGAACACGAGGAAAATATTACGATGGGGAGAGGCAGGGAAGACACAAGGAAAATATTACGATGGGGAGAGACAGGGAAGACACAAGGAAAATAATAAGAGAACACAAGGAAACACAACAGATCCACGAAAATTTGGGAAATGAAAAGGGTCGAATAAAAAACCTGAAACAGGAAAAGATAAACAGAGAAAAAAAGTGAACCCCATAAAAACAGGAAAGGATAAATTGAGTGGACAAAACAAAACCACGAATATACAATACGGGCAAAGACAAAAAAAAAAAAAAAAGACTGGAAAAACACATCACAAAACCAGGACAATATTAAACAGGGAAAGACAGTAATCAGTTAGAGGGATGAAATGCACGTCTTGCCATCCACCTACAAACTAGAGTGAAAGTGGGCCCAGTAAGGAGGCAATGTGGTTGGCATCGTATTTGACCGTCTTTACTTCCCATACTTTAACGTTAGACACTCATTCCAGTGGTCGTGCAAGATTGTATCCTGTACTAGATTTAAAATTGACTGTTGTCTCCAAAAATGTCCAATATTCACACAATTTTGAAATCGTTGAATGATTTTTGCGTGCAGTCAATAAATTTGTTTTGCTTTAATCTAATCGGTTTTTTTTTATTATCGCTAGTAGACTGGAGGTAAGAGACGTTAGAAATGCTAATAGGTGTTGCTTGTGGCAATTAACTTGTTGGGTTGAATTTAACACTTGGCTTCCCGCTCTACGATGGACCTCATCACAGTGGTTGTTATTGATTACAGTATATGTATTTTGTGCGTCATCAATTAGTCTTCAATCACATACACTAACCCAGTTCATACATTATCCAACAACTATTACAAACTTGGAGCGATATACTTCCTTTATATCGGAGGGTGATCAAAAACTCGCATCATATATTCATCAACTGGCGTGAAATGCGTTAAACTGGCGGACAAGTTGTTCTGAAGACTTGACGTACACACTTACCCCCCACTACAATCCCCACCCACCGACACGTCTCGTCCATCAATATTGATCTTTTTTTATTCAAATACCAGACAAGAAGGTTGTAGCAGAGTGGGTACTTCACGGTGAGACACAACAACCAATGTAGTAGCCTTGTGAACAGTGGGTTAGGTTAAACTAAAGAGTTCCCTCTGGCACTACTGTAGTGAGTTAACTTCTGATTAGCTCTCCCGGGACTCCGACTACTTCTATGGAGGTAATCTTGTAATTTGAAATAACACAAAAATGAGTGCCGAAGGGACGGATGTGTTTCCTCGTCTATTAAATTTAGGGTGTTTATTTTAGTTGACTAAATACATCCATTGATAATAATTTATGAGTGAAAGTGATCAAAGGCACCGACCTGTATCCGTGATCTATTTATCTATGAAGCTAAGCCTCTGTTGTTTTAGTGACCAGGCTACAGTTATAACGGGGACGGTCGGTCTAGCTCTTATGGACAATGTTGTATAAACAACCACTTATCTTTATAAGTTCTGCGAGGGCCGCCACAAAAAGAACTTGATATTAAAAGTTAGGCTCTCGATGTTGTATATAATTATATTAATGGCCCCAGGAGTAAGTCACACGCCCATATAAGTTTTGTTTTCTAATTATGTCAACTTATGGGAATATTAGTCCCTACAAACCTTGACGCTATGTAAGCAACTGCTAACTATACAGTCTTACATGAACTGGCACTTCTAGATACAAACAAGATGTATCATACCTGGGCATGTGTAGAATCCACAACCGCTTGGGATTAGTTTTTGCGTTGAGTTAGATTGGGTGAGGTTATTTCAGTGAGGCTGATTTTGATAATGTAAAATACAATAAACTTGAGAGTCTTGGAAAAAAATAAAATAGGCATTAAAGAGGGAGATAGAATAAAAAAAATCTTTACAGGCAACAAAAGGCTGCAGTTATTTAATATTGAAATTACTAACTGGTTCAAAGCTAGACAAGGCTGTGTTCTATCTCCAACATTGTATCATATATATTCAAAATTTCTAATGAGAGAAATAATAAGTGACAATGAAGGAATAAAAGTTAATGGTAAAGTAATATCAAATATACGCTATGTAGATGATACTGCTCTTAACACAGATAGTGAAGAGGCGTTACAAAAACTCGTTAACAGATTAGTGGAAAAAGGTGAAAAATATGGGTTAAGAGTTAATGCTGAAAGACTAAAGTAATTGTTGCTTTCAAATTGGAAAAAAGCCCTAAAATAAAAATTATTTAAGGCAACAGGGAACTTAAACAAGCGGAAAAAATTTGGCATTTGATAAGTAGCATTAACTGTGATGGTACGGAAGACATCAAAACAAGAATAGATCAAGCAAAAACAGCATTTAATAAAGGACCTAATGAAAAGGGGACATTGACTTCAATTTGAGAAAAGGGCTGCTGAAAGGCTTTATATGACAAGGACTGATGTACGGTCCAAAAGCGTGGACACCTTCAGCAGACACCAGAAAGGTTGGAGGCCTTTGAAATGATGCTAAAGGCGAATGTTAATAAGTTACACTGTCAGGAAAACAAATGAAGTACTAAGGTTAGCAAAAAACTTCAGTAGAATTACTTGAAATGTACAGAAAAAATGCGATACTATGGTCATATAATTAGAGATGGGGGAATAATAACAAATATTAATGCAAAGTTGAGGGTAGGAGGGCCGGGGAAAGGCAGACTGGGATGGATGAATGAAATTAGAAACTGGATCCCCAGAGATTTAAAAATAAAAATAGAAGATTGGTAAAAACCGACCGAGAATGTTTAGTGAAGGACTGTGGTGGCCAACCCTCAGATATGAAGACAGTACTCTGATTGACTGACACCCTTAAAAAAAAAATACACAAGTTATTCAAATTTCCATTTTCCTGTATACGATCAAGGTGCACCACAATACATCCAGATTTTCCCTAAGTCATGGGATGGCATAGCGTGAGTTATGCCTTCATGACTCACAAGACAAAACTACAATATTGAGGACCTGGGAACGCCCTTGTCAACTGTAAGAAAATTACAGGCTACGGTATCTTCTATTGAGGTAAAAAGTGAGTGTTGATGTCGCCAATATTTCCAGGTTTCATAAAAATGGCTGCCGGTTCACCATTCTGAATATAAATAACTAAATCGACTTACGTTCTTATACGCCAGAGCTGCTGCCTGTGAAAGAATTGGTGGAGATACCTGGCAGTGGTGGTCAAGGCCGACCACACACACAGTCACGTGGATATTACTCGGCAAGTGTCCAGACCTACCCTGGGGGAGGGGGAACTGGTGACTAACTGGCCCTGACTGGTACAATCAACACACGACCAGTCAGCCACCCAGCATCTCCTGCAGCCGGCTCTAACATTTGAGTTATTACATATTCGAAGATCTTGACAGGGTAGTGAAGAGAGACAATAGACGCCGAGCAGATTATATTGTTGCTGAGGCTATATGTTCACTGCAGTAACTTCCAGGTCGCGCCTCCTCAAAGTTCTTACAGTACATAAAACTTAACATATAGTGCAGAGAACAGCTAGGTATCAGGGAAAGTACAGAGAACATTACATTACCGTTAAAAAAAACACTTGACGCTCCACCCACACTTGTAGTCCATTGGGCGGTGGTCACTCGCCACCAACGGTCCTGGTGCCCGCGGTACAAGATAACGCACACAACACTAGTACTGTTACACCCCACACACCACCACAACACTAGCAACGTTACACCCCCACACACCACCACAACACTAGCAACGTTCCCCCGCCAGTCACCTGCAACACCCAGCACACACTGAATATACCAGCAATAATCTGTAGTAACCGGAGCAGATGTGTTATTAGTAAAAGATCAGTTGAAGAAGTCGCACTGCCGTAAGGAACACCTCACCACTAGAGGTCAAACTTGCTGGCCGTTGTACAGTGGTGCCACTCTGGTTATATTTTATTACCTTTACAGCTCAGCAATGGCCGTGGGAGTCTTGTTCATATGACTTTTGTAACAGTTGATAAATTTGTACTACTCTAGAAACCTGTCTTACTAGATCTAGACCGTCAACGGTCGTAAACAAATGAAGCCACGTGTGCGTGCTTCAGGTCACGTATTATAAACACCGGGATTTTTCAGTCCGACAGGTCTCTTGTTTCTGGGTATCTGTGAACCTTTAACTCCCCCATTTTTTACAATAACAAGTACGAGTATTGTTAAAATACTAGTAATTTTGAAGAATACAAACGCCTCTTTCAGAAATCAAACAAAATTTATCTTGCTAATACTGTAGTCTTATTTTTCATTTCCAAAAATTTATTTCCTCGGCATTTCTTAACATTCAGAGTAACTTAGTGAAGTACAATAACATAAAGATCAAATACAGCAGGAAATAGAGGCAATTAATTATCACATATCAAAATAAAAAGTAGTTAAACAATTTTATAAAGCATACGTCACGAAGTTTAACAAATAAGGAGACAGTTTCAGAGTAAATAATACCGAGTCATTGGCCCCAACCTGCCCCCGAGGGCTGAGGTACATACAGCAGATAACGACTGGGACTAACTAGGAATGAATCCCACTGAGAATGAATCCCAAACCTAATGATTAAGTTGGAAACCATTACAACTGAGGCCCTCATTAAGTCACGATCATTCTACTACATAACCTCTAGTGATTTAGATAATTATAAAGATGAGTTTTCGAGAAAGTCATAGTTATGTCATGGGCATTAACCACACCTACAGCTGTTGAATAGGTGTCGCCGAGAAGAGAGATAGACGAAAGACAGTATTACAAAATACGTCATATCTGGTCAGACATTCAATAAATTTAATGTTGTCCAAAGAATAAAGTCCATTAAAGAGATGAATATATACCAAATACGCACAAAGGCAACACCATTAGTCCATAAATGACTAAGAGACGTTCAACCAATCATACCAAGTTCAATGACTTTACCCTCAATACTGTACAGTACATCAACTTTTGTGACAATAATCTTCAACGTGCAATTTTTGTGTTGAACTAGACAATGATTCTTCCGATAAATTAAAAAGAAATACCAGTTCGACCTTTTCGTGCCACAATATACTGCACCATCTTTGGTTAGTCTGGTATGTTTACTACAATACCATGGCAACAGCCAGAGCTTGGTGTAACAAGGTTGGCAGTAAAGGTGAACAAGTTACCCCCACGCCTCAACAAAGTTCAAAGGGCCATAATGGTACGTCGTTGATGACAGAAAACGCTGATTGTCGAAAATGTGTGACCTCGATGTGATACATCACCCGAGCCACACTTAGGAAAATTCCGCTACTGTGTTCGTTACAGTGTTGACAACTCCCACACACACTCGACGAGTTGTATCTCTCATAAACTGTACTTGTTGATGGACTAGTGTACTTACTGAACCAATTATGCACTTAAAGACCTTAAATGTTGAGTGCAAGATGGACGACAATATAAAAACAAGACTGGTGCACCATTAATTTCCTTTATGAGAAGACGAACTTAACCTAACCTAACCGAATACCAAGAATAGTTTCAGTTAAGTTACAATAGACCTGATTAGTATGTATCGTCTAAAAATAAAATAATGCCTCAGACCTAACCTAAAGATCCTAGGAAATTCTGGTTCGATCACTGTATAACAGTTTCGAGTGCCTCAGAAATAAATAATTTTCCGTCCTCTTGGTACAACATTTCCTTCCAGCACTAACTATTTTGCGGGGGCGCTTTGGCAGCTTCCACAGGTGAGAAGACTGGAAGAACAGGTGGAGGTATGTTGGTTGGTGAGAAGCACTGCTCTGTTGGCACTGTTTTCCTCCTCCATCGCTCGACTTCGTCACCCTCCTCCACACCCCACAACTTCCTCCCCTCACCTAGCGCCACGAGATCAACACGCGGCCACTATTATCACAAGCTGTGAACTTCCCAGAGCAAGGTCATAACATCCTAGACTTTATGTTAACAGACTTAACAGACCAGTACCAACCACCTTAACCTATGCCTCCTATCGGGTGTAGTACACATCTATCTACCGTCTGCATCATCCTCGCCACCTGAGATCCCTCGTCCTCGAATGGCTATTCGACAAGACAACCGCATCCAGCCCATACGAACACGTATATTGATCCCTATAAGAACAGGCCAATCCCAACCACTGTAAAAATTATCAACAACTTATAGTTATCCAGTGTTCACTCCCTGCCAATCTACTTTTTGTACTTTTAATACGCATAAATTCCGTCAAATGACCTTCTTCCCCCTTTTTATTATGTATTATATTTGTAACACTTATGTTATTTGTATATTATTTATCCCTGACTGGTCCACTCAACACACGACCAGTTGACTATATTTTCAGCCTTTTGGTCTGCCATGTTCTTTTAATAAACCGTTAGTTATTATTATTTTTATTGTCTATTTCTTTTATCATGATGTTGGGTTACCTTATGTTCTTTGGGTTAGACTATGTTATTTTCGTTAGGTTATATTAATTAGGTTAGTTTTCATTGGAAGTTCCTTAAATCACTCGCGCTCTCTCCCTCACAAGCATGGAGGTAGAATCTACCTCCATGCTCACAAGCCACATCAACATGATGGGTCACAGGCTAACTACTCGGTGTTGATTTTGTTTCGAGATAAGGAGGGACGTGACGAAGGCCCAGCATGTCAGGCGTCAGGTTGAGGATATCTTGTATACAGAGTAATTTTATAACCCGCCGAGGCAGCTACTTGTCCACATATGGCGAGGCCAGAGAACTCGCACTTATACATAAAAACTTGCCACCTGCAGAAATTACACGTCTTACATACACACACTGCTTGTTATTGTTGACGCCTTGCATAATGCATGGCCATAATTGTAGATTCATCATAGTTTGCACTGGGTTAGGTTAGAATCCCCAGCACCACTTCACGATTCCCAGCGGCGTCATAAACAGTGACTGGTGTTGTGGGCTCCATAATCGCTTCTATAATAATGTAGAAATTCCAGTGTTCATTGTGGTATCCTAGTCTCTGACAATTTACCATTTTTTTTCATAAAAAAATACCAAGGAACGAAATATCTTTGAGCAATACAATACATTAAATTATTTTTCAATTGTATTTAGTAAAATTGAATGACCAATTACAATTCTTCTGCTACAAGGTCAATTACTTAATTCAGAAATATAAGTGTAAGTAAAAATAGGTATTATAGATACATAAACTCACAAGGTGGTGCCTTAACCTATATTAACAGAAGTTACGTAATTTAGGTATAAAATAAAATGCACCTTAACAACTGTTAAAACTGGTATTTTATACACTTACGGTGGCGCCTTAACCTAGCCATGAAAAATATAACCCAGTCATTTATTTATACTTAATCTAACGCTTTCATATTCAACTCGTACTTAAAATATATATAAATCTAAAGTAATATTCTTAAAGGCTATGGATCGTCCAGTAACAGAGTACATAACTTAAAACACCTCAACTTAACGAGATCTTCAGCACTTGCAGGCACCTTAATGCTGCCCAACACCACGCAATTACGTAGTAAAATTTACGAGGTAAACATTTCCCGCAGGAATGCCATGGGAATCCGCGAGCTGCCAGGGTTAAGTAGTACCTTGTGTGACCATATTTGTGGCACCAAGGTCACGTACGGAGGTTAGCAGTGTGGATTTTCACCTTAACTCCGGCAATAACTGAACACTAAGTTGACACCACCCTTGGGAGGTGAAGGCGTCACTAGACAGCCTAGGAGGTTGTTACGTTAAGATTTAAGAAAATGTGGTGTGTAGAAACAGGAACTATTGTTTATAGAGGGACCGGAAGGATAATAATGCACTCTGTCTCCTTAAGATTAAGTTGGTGGTAGGACTCGGTATTTTATTATTCATGTCAATAATTAAAAGAGCACTTGACTCAACTACCTTGAGGGTTTAGGTTAAAAATAGCGTTTAATGTTTTGAGTTAACATGATTTTAATACGAGAGACAAAGACTGTTGAAGGTTTTGTCGTTTTTGAAGCTTCAACTTCCAGGATAATCAAGCTACGTTTACTACATGTGTTCTAAAACGGGAAACTTAAAAAATGTCAAACAATCCATTAGAACAACCTTACCACGTCTTGCAGATCATATCATGGAATACCACACTGACGTAGTGCAAATAAGGTGAAGACATTAACAAAAGTTTTGATTCTGGAACAATTCACCTAACCAGCAATATTATCAAACAGTTCACAGCTAAAACAAAAAATGTACATACTAGATGAAGCCACTGTGAGAGAAGAGTGATGTTCTATATTATTAACCAGAGCATGTTGACAGACAGAAGTGATCCACCAACCTCTGATAGTCAGTCTACGGACAATGTAATGCTTGTTGTTTTCATTATAAAATTGTTACCGATATTCTTGTATCTAATCTAATATACTATATGACTAGCTGTGTGTCTGTCTGTCTGTTCTGGGCACCCGAAACGGCACAATCGTTTTTCATCAAACTTGGTGGAAAAATCGCAAAAAATTCGTAGAGTGGAACAAACCTGGTCCCATGTCGATGGTTTCTTTAGGGAGGCATTAATTAACCATTTTATTTACGATGGAAAACGATGCAAGTCTACGGACTTGGCGCACCCTCATTCGCTGTACGCTAGCCAAGCACGAGCGTTCAAACTTTCACTGGGCACGAAGGAGCCCGCGATCACGTGTATTTACTATTACTGATGAGTAACCAAGCCTAAGCAAAGGACTGTAATGGAGATAATGCATCTGATGGCTTTGTTGATTATCACTTATGGAATTAATTGCCATAGCCAATGTTTGTATACCTGTAGTGTCAAGGTACTATACGTACATTAAAAATTGTACACTTACACAGTCTACGAACACTGTATAACTGCTTTGTCTATATACATGTCAAACCAACTGAAACTTGTATGACGATTTTTCTGAATAAATAACACTGTTAATAATCTATGGAAGGAACAGTATCAATGACTGGAAGTACTTCGTGAACTTGGAGTTTAAACGCTCTTAATTTTCCAAACACTATACCTGCTGACTCAGTGGAGGGTAAAGATTCACGTATCATACTGTGTGTTAGGTGAGGATACAAATAACTACCGTGTGTGACGATATTATGTTGTTTTAGTACTCTCATGTCACTCCCCCCCCTCCTCCATGACCTACTGTACATCAACTCTCTCACTTATCAGTTTCCCCACTTCATTAAGGCTCATGTACCCCATCTTTCACCCCCACACGAGACGAGTATTTCTATTGTTTTCCTAGTATACGTATGAGTAACCACCAGGTAGAATAGTCATCCCGCTATGATACAAACGTTTCAGGACATAATACGTTAGTGAGTGTGTGTGTGTGTGTGTGTGTGTGTGTGTGTGTGTGTGTGTGTGTGATGTGTGTGTGTGTTCCCCCCCCCCCCATTGTTATCTGGGGCCTTTCCCACACTCGTCTGCAACACTTTCATGCATCACTCCCTCTTACTGTGAAGTGTCTACTCCCTTCATCCACCCTGCATTTACCTCAGATATCGGGGTAAGGAGAAATTCACAAAACGTATTAATATTCATTTCAATGTGAACAATCGTCATAAGCACCTCACGTTTTACTTCATTACATAATTATGTCAAAAGAGAGAGAGCATTAGTCCTTCTTACAGTAATTACGTAAAAAACGAACTGAAAATATCAATACTCCAAAGTTCAAAGCCTCTTATGAGTGACGAAAATCAATTTTTACGCGAAATATTCTCACGCACAACTTCACTCTATAAAATATAACTGTAAAGTTCTAATAAATACTTCCTTGAATATAAAGGAGGAATTTATTATACAAACTAGAGATTTAAATGTGACATACGGAAGAACAAACAGATGGACGAAACAGTGTAATTCAACACAGCCCCACCTCCAGCATTATTTAAAGGGAACACAAACTTTTATAAGCCTGAGAAAACAATGTAAGCGGCAATAAGACAACAACTGGGCATTGGCTGCGCTAAGCCATACTTGGCAAAACATCCTCACGCGAGAAAATCGGATCAGGAAGACGGGCCCAGACTCAATGCGGCCCAGTATCAAATCGTTAAGTGTCAACTATGAGGGTAAACAGAACACACATTAAATACAAAGGACTAGTGTTGCTGACCGTGGGCCATGAAGGTAAGCTTGTCATCAACCTTGGTAAGACTAAGCTACAAGGTTTGTTAGGAAGGCGTACAGAGAACAACAATAAACATAACATTAGACTAGCTATAAATGACGCTGAACAACTGGAGGGTACAGGTGGCGCGCTCCATGTAAAAAACCTTAACTAAATATCAAGAGTTTAATGTCTTTACAACCTCAACCCTTCACAAAACACAATCTCCACTACAAGAATATTTTACAATTATCACTTTTGTTTATTATACTTGTTTATAAACAATGCGAAATATTATCATCTGCACCAGTAAATACTTTCTAAACGTTAATATCAAGAACTAAATTATGTACTGTACTCGGAAAATTTTTACGAGTTTGACACACACACACACACACACACACACACTTATCAGCTCGATCAAGTTGTAATGAAGACAAAAGTGGTTTAACCTTCTACCGCAGCTTCTGAGGATTCCCCTTCCCACCCCCCCTCACCATTCCTGTCGGCGTTCGCTTTACCCTTCTCTTTTTCTTTAAATCTTCTGATCTAGTAATGCGTACATGAATGTGTGTCTTAATGCCTCACCAAGCAAGTCCTTTCTCTTCTGAGTACTATAAACTCCTGAGGCTACAAGTCCTCCTTGAAGTAGGTCCAGTGAAACCACTTCCCACAGATGCCTCTCGCCAAACTAGAGCGATCACATACGGCCGCCTATGCCCTTGCTCTGGTAGAAGACCATTTTCCTTAATATTATCTAGGGCTAGGCCATGACATTATCCATGCCCCACTTAGGCTGGTTGTTACATGTACCACCCACTGCCCACACAGTCGTTCTTTATATATAGTATTTATTATACAAGCTTAAATCGTCGCAACTTCAAATTTATGATTATCAAACATTCCTATTGGCGATTTAAATTTCACACGAACCATGTCTTCATACTACCTCACCCCTATTGTTTTTATTTGTTTATTTTTTTTATTTCAAGGGCTTTAATTGCCAGGGTTATTAAGCACTTTTCACTAAAATCTTCCTTCAAATATCAGATTAAGGTCTAAAAATGTGGGAAATAAAACATTGCCTCTTAATTCCATCCCACACTAAATTAACACAAACTGATACACTATGTGGCTCGTAAACCTTTAAGGATCCTTCCGCTGCCCTCATCATATAACGACACAAACTCTTACTTTTCAGTTCATATAAATGTATTTGTTTATTAGTTAGGTTAGCATAATGTGTACGAGTGTGAGGGTAAGGGAACACTAACCATCAGGATGTACACTGATGTTTTGTGCGTCAAGGCCTTCACATTCAGCTGCTGGAGCACGGCCTTTGATTCAAGTGCTTTAGTGTTAATAGATTTAACCCTTTAGAGGGCAAAGTATCCCTTAGGTATTTTATTCTGGCTAACGCCAGACGTTTTTATTCAAGTAAGGGGAGATTTTACCCGCTAAAGGGGCTCATGAAAATTAATGTATTTATTATGCATTGAAATCCGTTTACGGAAATTATAAATTCTAACCTAACCTATTTTAACCAATCTAGGTTAGCCTACGTTCAAATTCTTTATTTCCAGAAACGTCTTAAAAGAAAGAATTATATATATATATATATATATATATATATATATATATATATATATATATATATATATATATATATATATATATATATATATATATATATATATATATATATATATATATATATATATACACTTGTGTATATATATATGCAGCACTAAGAATTATATTTATACATTACATGCGTATTGAGCGAACACAATCCTCCAATAATAGCATTTAAACTTGGTCCCGTGAGGTTACAACTGGGATACCTGGGCTGGACGACGCGACGTGTTCACTCACACGTCATGCCTAAATAACTTATCCAGTGACCTATACCTTTGATCTTTAGTGAATAAATACTCCCCTGCTGGGCTACATTAAGGTTAACACTCTTAATGGTACAATACCTAGCTGCTGGTCAACAGATGTCCACAACAACAAAGACGCCAGGCAAAAGTTTGCGTGGACTAATTTGGCCCCCTAAAAATAAATAATTAGAAAATTAAAAGTTCTGGAGACTTTCTGTGGTTTTCAGATATATAACTCTTCATATACAGGCTGATACACCATACTTGTATACATATCATGTACACATTAAATAAAAAAACAGTATTGTTTTTCTCAATATATATAATTCAAGATCAATTCCATTCAATTTGAAAGTCATTAAAATTAATAAAAGATAAACATGGTGATGTACGTGAAAAATTTGTCAACGAAAGGCATAATATATTTTAAATGTAAATAAATATTGTGCCCTCGTTAGCCACTCTCACCAATACCATCCCTGAAAAAAAAATAAGCTGAACATCAAATCCCACCCCCTGTGCCAAAGCCCAGGATCACCTTTGAACTTACGAACAACATATGCCAGTGAACAAAGAATGCTAATGAAGGCATTTGTTCTGGATACTTTGTTGTATCGCGGCCGCAACTGTGACCAGAGAGAGAGAGCTATTTCGAGGCCTCTTGGTTGTGGACACGAGGGAAGTAGTCGATCAGTCAAACACTAACCCACTTGTGCCACCATCGGCATCAGCAAGGACAACACTGTGAAGCAGTCCATTTATCAGGCACTATCTATAGCTAGAGAGCACCAGTCGGCCAGGCTGTGACTGACTGGAGGAAGTAGCGCATACTGTATTTCTAAATACAGATACAGATTTTATACACCGCCTATAAAGTTAACAGCAAACAACACCTACCAACCAAACTTAACAGTCCTATACTAACAGGAAAATTTATTTCGGTAATTTCTAATAGTTGTAGTCGAGTGTATGGATTACTTAAGAGTACGTAGTGAAACACCTTAGTTCTTGTCGTCTTTAAAAGTGCGACGTCGCAGCCTGTTTAAGGTCGCTCTCCAAGTCACTTGTACCATTAGCAGCATCAACAAGAGCAAGGACGGTATAAATATCACATTGCTATCATTTTTTTTACAGACGTATCCTGCCTCCTGCCCAGACTTTCGCTCAGCCAGGCTTCACATTCAACACCCACAAGCTGTTTCTCGTCTGTTAAACCATCTAAAAAGAAAAGAAAAACATGCAGGGGAAATAATTGTATGGAAACATATACGACAATAAATCCAAGTATCTCACACTGTAGTTAATTAGTGTTCCTCATATTACGATTTATCAGTCAATATTATTACCTGTACTCCAATAGTATTCTCGGTAATCATAATATACTCCATTATCCAATATTATGGGTGGAGCATTAATTAACTATTGTAATGTTACTGTTACTACTACATTATTCTTAATATACAGTATATGTGGCGTACATTACTAGGAGGCGGGACTGAACCGCGGTGGAGCAAGGATACTAAAGGATTCTAATAAAGTAATGCTGCCTTCTAATCCATATAAATAAAGACGAAAGCTAACTTACAAATAATGTAAGTTATCAGATGTTGTCATAACGATTACAATAATACTGGTGTGTGTAAATGAATGATCTGTGTAAATAAAAAAAAAAAAACTAATCTGTTATATTTTAGGAAAGTCTTCGAGGTAGTAGATAATGACGAAAATTACGATGTTATTTACTTAGACTTTAGCAAAACATTTGACAGAGTACCGCATCAGAGGCTTCTGAGAAAAGTTAAGGCTCATGGTATCGAGGGGAAAGTTTTAAATTGGATAAAATCATGGCTCACCGATAGAACGCAGAGGGTCAGCGTAGATTGTGTTAAATCTGAGTGGGGCTGTGTAACCAGTGGGGTTCCCCAGGGGTCAGTACTAGGCCCACTCTTGTTCATAATCTACATAAACAATCTAGATACTGGGATCAGCAGTGACATAAGCAAGTTTGCGGATGACACCAAAATAGGGCGGCAGATTAATTCAGGGCAGGATGCAAATGCACTACAGGAGGATCCAAATAAACTGCCGGGGTGGTCTGAAAAATGGCAAATGAAATTCAACACCAGCAAGTGCAGCGTACTTAATATTGGAAGAACAAATACTGTCAGCAACCTAGAGAAGTCGACGTGTGAAAGAGACCTAGGGGTACTTGTAAGCCCGGACCTACGGCCTAGAAAACAGTGCATTAATGTTCGAAATAAGGCAAACAGAGTATTGGGTTTTATATCTAGAAGTGTAAGTAATAAGAGTGCAGAGGTCTTACTGCAACAATATCTTGCGCTAGTCAGGCCGCACCTCGATTATGCGGTTCAGTTCTGGTGCCCGTATTATAGAATGGATATCAAATCACTAGAGTCGGTGCAGCGAAGAATGACGAAAATGATTCCGGGACTTAGAAACCTTCCATATCAAGATAGGTTAAAGAAACTAAACTTGCATTCCCTAGAAAGACGAAGAGTGCGGGGAGATATGATAGAAGTATTTAAGTGGGTGAAAGAAATCAATAAAGAGGATATAGATAAAGTTCTTATAATATCCGAGCAGGATAGGACTCGGAGCAACGGATTTAAGTTGGATAAGTTTAGATTTAGGAGGGAGATAGGAAGGAACTGGTTCACAAATAGGGTGGTGGGCGAGTGGAACAAACTTAGCAACTCTGTAGTAAGTGCTGGAACGCTGGAAAGTTTTAAAAGGAGGCTAGATAGATTCATGGATGATAGAGAGTGGTAGTAACTCTCGACAGGAGCTGCCATGCACAGACCAACCGGCCTATTGCAGACTCCTTATTTTCTTATGTTCTTATGTCATCTCAAATTACCAGTATTGTCATATGAATACAACTCGAGCTGAATTTTTTATTCTTATCTGCTGTTTAACCAAATGTTATATGAGAGAATTATATTGCTAATGAGTATTGACTTTTATGGACTGGATTATTAAATAAAAAGGATGGAAAAAATTAGGTGTGAAGGTGGATGTAACAATAGGGTAAGGCAAACCTTGACTGCTGGCGCGGATCTGGCCTGACTGTCACTGAGCAGACGAGGCTTGATTTGCCTTTCTCTCTGGCTGACCCTGTCTACATAGACCTTGACAATACTACCATCATACACACGCCCTCACTCTTACCATGATACAACTGACAATTATCAAGGTGTGGAGAGCCCGATAGGTTCCTCAACATAATGTTAACCTTACCAATTTCCAAGACGTTATTTAACTGTGCATGTAACAACACTTCCGCGGTAACCTACGAGAATACTGTCCTAGCATCATCAAGCACTGGACGCCGCCGTGGCCAAGCGGGCTACCGAGTGATGGCCTTAAATTTCAAGGTCCCGATTCCAACCCCGACCAGAGTGACGTCTTGTCTGGACTGCCAATGCACAAGCCCATTTCGCCAAGACCTAAAGTCGGTGTTGTATTGGTTCACACTATTCGAACACACTAAACTCCCATCGAGCTAACTAACTGAAGTCTTAAGGTATATGAACACTTATCCATTACTGGTTATTGAAGATCCGAGATGACATAAGTGTGCAACAGCCTCGGGTATCCCCCCACCCCATGCCCGCCAAACCTTACCATGTTACGTAAGATACAATTACCAGTTATCCAAAACGAGTTTGTTTATACGATCACAGAATTTTACAGATAGCCTTACGCGTCACTCCGTCGAAATTCCAGAAAATTATTCTTATTCCAAAATGTTTACGTAATCTCGTATTTTCCACCTGTTTGTGAATTGTATAGACTTAAATTAAATAATTAGTGAGGAACAAACAAAATTCTAGTCCAATTACTTTCGAGGCTATTATTAGTTTTATGGGAATTTGTTAGTTTTCGGGTAACTTAACCCAAATACCCCAAATAAGGTCGACCCAAAGAACCTAGCTCGTAACAAAATAACCCAAATAGCCTCACGCAACCAACTCAGCAGCGTAAACATTCCCTCTACTGCCGCGCATTTAATTTTTCCAGCTGCGTATATCCTCAGCAATGGTGACATCCCTCTTTAGCCTGGGAAACCGAGATAAAAATGTACAGGTGGTCGTGAGACAGCTGTATACTCACCTAGCTTCACACTTAAAATAACTCAGTTTTGAAGATACAGTACAAGTAATATACGTATCATCACGCGCGAGGTTACTGGAAGCACATCCGCATATTGCCTTGATATTGATGAACACAATCAAATTCCTTTCGCATTTTTAAACAACAAAAATATAAATAAAAAAAAATGAGGGAACCTTAGTCCCTACCCCACGTACTCTCTCCAGCACCAAACCTTCTAGCTTATTCTTATAAAAGATTGTTCAAGGTCATCTCAATGTCTGGCCATGGAGTGCGTCTCACCTTCGGGCTGTGTGTGACTTTGTACTGTGTGCTTCCAGTGCTGGACTCTTGAATAACTTGCATAACGGGTTGCGCGCATCCTGCAAGACAACCTGTAGCTGCCAACACGATCATCCGCCCAGCTGGGGACTCCCCGAGCGATCTTCAACTTTGTTCGCTGGTTTTGTTTACGAAAAAAACTGATCATCACCTCAGGAGTGGTGGGGAGGGGGGGGGGGACATCCACACCTCGTGTTAACCTAGAGTTGAGGGGAGGAGTGAGGGAAAGGTGGTGGTGGGTGGATTACCATAGTGCTACTGTACTTCAGTCAAACAACAAGCAGCATAGTTTACTCGCGTCCGCCAAATTCCTAGGCTGTATTATCTAAAAGTAGAGCGTTCTCTTATAGGATAATATGGTCACAACAAGTTCAGGCTGCTGAGACTTGTATATTGCTCAAATGTCAATTGTGCTTGGGAATTCCCGGTCGTCCTGCGAAGTTAGTTTACGCAATCTTGCCAGGGTGTATCCCCGGCTATCATGTCAACACAGCAGCACAACCATTTAACAGGTGAAGGCGGACCACCATACCGAGGCTGCTCCAAGGACACACGGGGAGAATCCCTAATATCTATCATCAGACATCACGAGTCTCAGTTAGTAAATAGCCTTCCCAACTATGCCAACGTGTTCCCTGCGAGCCACGCCCGACACCCCACCCCTGCATACCTCCCCTCCGTCCCGTTCTTGACGCCTCCCTCCCTTCCAAAACATTCTCTCCGCCAACTTTCGCACAAAAACTAGTCAGACCACCTCGTTAAACCTGGCGACCTCTCCACGGTAAAATCCCCGAGCTTTGCCTACGGGACAACAGGGCCCGCACTGGCAACGTATCACGAAACAGAGAACCAAGTTGAATTCATCATCAACTTGAAATATTTTTCTTACCCTCAGCAAAGGACACATGCAGATATTTTAATTGAAGTGCCAAGGCCTAATGAATAGAGATACAAATCCTGATATTCTATACATACTCAAATTAGCTTTACATATTTTAGAAGAAAGCGCCAGGACTGTTAAGAATGAAGGAAACTGCAGCGGGCCTATTGGATCTTCATTCAATCGCGTTCAATTACAGAACTCTGAAAGTATGTATTATTTCATGCTTCTCTATCAGTAACTTACATAGTGGTACTAATACATATACAATATTTACATATCTGTAATTGCGCAAGACCTCTTGACGTTACGCCATACTTTATGGGAGACTTGTATTCATTGCTTCAAGTGCACCAGAGTGTTTCATACACTGTTAACACGGGATTTTTTTGCAATTAATTTTGAAAAATAAAAACCGCTTCGACCTTCCCAAATCTACTTTTAGAGAAACTTCAATAAGACACATGGTGTCACTGGATGCATACTTTTTAGCCTCAACTCTTTTGGGTGGACAAACAATGATAAAATTGAAGTCCTAAAGTTAGGGAAGGGGGCGGGGAAGAACACGTGCCCCCTCCCCCCTAGTTCCGTCGCAAAAGAATAATACTACAACTCGACTTCAATATCCCAGCAGCTTTCGAAAGAATGGGTCAATGTACCTTTGTAAATTCATGTTCTATCATAAACGTCATCAGTACACTTAATTGATAAGTACTCATTTTTTCACACTTTTCTTGTGATAAATTATATACATCTCACCACCACTCTCGCCCTCTTAATCGCTCAGCTTGTGATGCAACTTTTCTAGAGCAGGTCTTCATACACAGTAAGTAGGGGTGGAGTCAAGAACATAATACTGTACAGGTACCACTAACCTATGTACAGTACACTCACTTGCAAGGAGCACCTTTGGAGTTCCTTTCATAAGCAGCCTCCAACTGGCCCATTTAATGCCAAATCTTCTCAGGCATATACAAAGATCAGTTTTAAACAGACAGTTGTTCCAGCTGCTGTAAAGGGTCATTTATACGAGAAAAAAAATATTTCTTAAAAGTAAAAAATAAAAAAATAAAAATTCGTCTTACAAAAAATACTTTGTATTGAATGGTTATACAGTCCCTAACTACACCAAGTGTATTCAGTTTCTAATATACATCCAAGCCTAACCAAAGCCAATCAGGCCCAAATAAACAAACCTATCCATGCGCAGATAACTTCATCACAGACAATGAACTGCACACAAACAGCATATCCGCACTCACACGACCAATTCTAAGTGAACCTAACCGTTCAAACAACCTAACCTAACTAAGCAACCGAACCTAACTAAACAACCTAACCAAATGGCAGAGCATTCAACAAAATAGTCAGGTTGTGTTGTATGGCATCACTACAACAACCTCCGCCTACCGTCAACACTTTCACAAGAGCCTCAGCTTAACCTACAACTGCTTACCATAATATATGCACGTGTTAAGCGTTCAGTACTGCTGTCGAGGAAGTCATTACCGCAAAAACTAGCAAACATATATTGCTTATTAAAGCAAAGAGATAAGATAATTTTTGTACCCAAAACACTACCTACAGTGACAAGGGGAATGTCCCTAAATACAAATCCCAAGGAACTTGTTTTTATATATCATAAGGATTAGAAACTGCAATTCTATTAATATTTATCATTATTGTTGTAAGATTAACAATAGCAGTAATTCCACTAGAAAAATCAAACCACCTTCGTAATATATTTGGTCGAAATCGAATACTGTAAATATAAATCCACCAAGTATCAACTTATAATTCTCAGCACGAAACTTCCCACTCACGGTGTACCAACATAAGACCTCCAGGGAAGCTTTATCTTACCAGTGCACAAAACATATACATCAACGCTCTTCCCAGTTCCGTTGCCCTTCACTTGCTACAGTAACCTTCGTACACAGGTCGCAAGAGGCGTGCACACGTCCTCAACACCATACATACAACACCACCACACTTTCATTCACTGTTGGTATCACAGCATCCTCTTGACACTAACTTTCTACACATTCAACACTACCACTAACTATTCATAAGCAATATCAACTCTTCCTCCAACGACCATTATCATTTACTACAGTATTCGCCTCCATACCAAATCCTCAATACCTATTAGTGTACTTTACAATACTTCCTAATATTCAACTTTCTATCCAATCAACTTTATTCTTCAGTGTTTTATAATGAATGTACTTTTCAACAATTCAACACCGTGTAATAATTCATAATCATGTTTGGTGACTAACACAATAAGCTTACACGTTTCACAGTTTTGATAAATAAAACAACTGAGCCTCGCAGTGATAGTGTCGGTCCATCTACCTCCTACTAACTATAGGGAGAAATCGCACGGTTCAGCAAATTAGACACTTAAACATTTTGCAACGAGGAAGAAGATCCAAGTTAAACTGGAGCCACAACTGCAGTAAGTTATCATAGTACAAGTATCTCTACATATTGTTTATAAGAAGCTACACACCGAATTCCATTTCGATCTGTAAAGCTCCTCTCAGGGTAATGAGCGGAAACTAATTTTGGACGTACGGACAGACAGAACACATGCCTCTTGCCTTCAATAAAAGAGGGTAAATTATATTTGCACTGATCAAATAACAAATATGTAAAATAAGTAAATAGTGCAACATTAATTCGAGCATCTGAGTTGCCAATTCTTCCATCCGGCTCTCACCGCCATCCGGTCTGCTCTGGGCGGTAGTCTAGTGGGGAAGGGGCGGGACTGAGTGGGTGTCTGCTGCCACACACCTATAAAAACCAGGTCTGTGGGGCCATTGTTTCCGACGGTAAAATCCCCGGACGGACGACTGAGGCGGGCGGGTGGGGGTGAGAGTTGTGGATGAGAGGCGCTAGAGGTCACGGCTTGTAGCGCCTCCAACTTTTGTTGTTTTTGTTGTATTCCTCTTGGCCGCCTGTTGCTGATGCTGCACCAGTCCTTGTCACTCTTGTTGTTGTTATTGTTTATGTCCTTGCCCCTGTAGCTACCGCCCTTGTCCTACTGCTACTACTGCTGCCCCTCCACTACCATTACCTTCTCTGGCTTTCGCTGTTGTTCTCCAGCAGTAACATTACCACATGCCTCAGAGCTGTAGGCACCGTTGACGAAATTATAAGTCTCCGTTTGCGGTTACTTGGCGCCAGGAGCTGTATCCAAAAGGCGACTGTAGAACCCCACACCAGACTGTACTGTTTCCGAGTACAGCATGTGTTCTCAGACTTACCCTACTACAAACCTAACTAAAAAAAATAAAATAACTTGACCTCAAAAGTGAGTGGGCTTCTTAGACCTGGGGACAGTGTGATCACAGCACACTGTATATTGAACCTTTGATACGCAAGGAGGCAGTATGGCCGGTACTATAATCGATAGCCTTCACTTTCTCAGCCGTAGTTAGGTACACATTCACAGCTGGGTGACTGCAAGCTCCCTGGAAGCGAAACCAAAGACCCTTTGGACAAGAGGCGAGTGTAGCATCCTCTCAACCAACTAGCCTAACCTCATCCAAAAAGCTTAACCAAGTCCTAATACTGGCTGTTCTACAATCATACCACAACCAGATAATGAAAAATAACTAAAACATATTGTGGTTACTCACCATAACAGTGTAAAGAGGTGTGGACAATATAACCTGAATGAAACGCCTCGGTAAATTTTACTCTTGAAGGAGCCTGATAAATACTCCCCTAGCTCTTTTTATTTGTATAAAAAGAGCATGTAATACAACAGTTAGATCCCGAAAATCAATTAAACTATTTAAACAAGCTTTCCAAAAGTATATTTATACCCTAACCTTAGTTTAGCAGTTACAGCACCTTGTACTCTAGCGATCACGTTACTTGCTTCATATGCATATTTTACTTGATACATCTTATCATGGTAAACAATGGATTGACTAGTGTCTGTTTGCACTTGTCTGCTTGCTTCAAATTCATCAACAAGTTTCTTCCTGATTACTGTCTTTATGGTTATGTTTGATATTCTTAGATTGTATTGAACAATGTCTTTGTTGGGCGAGAGTTTGGCTAAGGCATTACTGTAATTGTATCATGTTTACTGTGACCTATGCGAGAGGGGATCCACAGCAGCTCGATCCTGATGCCCTCGTCAACATGGCACATACTATGTTTATGTCTGACTCGGAGATAAGCGGGTGACAGTCTATTTGTATTTATGGGAGAACAACTTGTAGCAAAGGGGCGGACTGTAAATTAGAGATTGTGTGGAATTTTTCCTTTGGTTATGTCAATTTAATTCAAAGACTTAAACTTACGGATATCTATGTGTATGTATTCTCCTTTAGTTAGAGTTAGAGGATCTTGGAGAAAGAATAATGGTGTCGGTTCATGGGATTCGGTATGGATTCGAATCTTTATGCAATCGAAACCGAAATGGTACATAAGTGTTACAGGCAATTCATTCTAAAACAATCATCCAAACGAAGCATCTGAGGAAGCTCACTAAATAATTCGCATCTTTAACATAATGAAGTATTGGTAAGGAGAGTCGACATCCTAATACACCACCGTACCAAGAGAATGTCCTGTGTTCCAGAAGATAAGTAAGTACAGCAAAGGTCACGATTATCTTCTTTTTTTTTGCTGGTTGTACATATATATACAGTATAACTCTCCCCACAGATACACAAACTTACTCACCCTAAACTTACATAAAACGAAGTGGATCTAACCCAATCTAACCAAACCTAATCAGGCTAAAATATCCAGGAGCGACATATACGTCTATCTTCCTGACCAGACTTTTTAACGAACAGCAAAAATCTTCTGCATTGTGATTAACAGGTCGGGAACATCGTCACCTAACGTCACATTTGCTTCTCAATTGGGAAGATTGCCGCGTCAAAATGCAATGCGACACAGGTTATTTCTCTGTGATAAGCTTAGTTAATATTGTTAAATAAAATAACCATCGTGGGTAAGCAGTACAACACAGTAGTGAGCGGAGTTGTTAACATAAGGTGCCAAAAAGAATATACTTGTAGAGAACTAAGGAGAAAGGCGGTCACTGCACGAGGCGATAGTCTGACCACAGTTGCCAAGTCCATTGACCCATCATGGCCTGCCAGCTACAACTGTTCTCTCTCACTTGTCAGGCAGGATAGATTATGTACTTTCTTAACTTCCAACATTGAGTACAAAACGTGCGAAAATTCCAAGTTCTAGTTTGCATATAAAAAAAACTTCTATCATGGAATAAAATATTGTTAGACTATCTTCTTAGTTCTCACATTGTGTAAAACACCTCCCGTTATCCAAAAAATAGCCTGTATAAACGAAACACGATGGGTTATGTCAGGGTAATGCGTGTTATAAATTTAAATGGACAGCCTATGTAACAATACCCATTGTGATTCTTTTTTTCTGCGGCTAACTTTAAGAGTTTATTCTTGTGCGAGTGTTAGTGTGGGGACAACTTCACCCTTAATTATATTTACCAATGATGTACATGTTTTTCCTTCAGTAGTACAATGTTAATTTAGTCAGACTAATCTTACACGAAGTATAACATCATACGCGGTATAATTTATCTTACATTGGATGGAATAAAACACACCCTTGGAACTGCATGATTGGTCTCACACTACAATAAAAGCAATGGACACCCACTGGAAATAAACATCTGGTGGCATTGTTGGCTATCCTTGGTCTAATTACCTTACTCTTTACCATTGTTTGTATACCCACGCTGTCTAGGTACACTTAAAACTGTATACCTGCGTTGTCTATAAGCATGTTGAACTGACTTCCTGCTTTGTCAATATACATGCTAAACCAACTATAAAAGTGTATGATGTTTTTACCGAATATCCATCTACCTAACATACTGAACGGCAAAGGGGAGTAAATCATTATAGTGTCAAGGAAAACTCGGTATACTGGAACACGAAAATGAGGACGATCCGAACGAGACTATCTCAGAAGGACGATGTGTTTTCTCTCTTTTAACGGGTGAAGCCTAGTTTGATCCCAAGACTGTTATCATTTTAGGGGTGATATACTCCTAGTTGCTGAAGCCTCTACCAAAAATTCCATAATCAATAATTAGTAAAACGCAATTTGGATCACCTGAACATTAGCCCCCTCAGCTTACTTCACCTAGAGATTAACCACCCTAATGTTAACAAAACAAAACCTAACCCACGAGATAGTGTTAGGGTGTTTAATGATGAGGTGAAATAAGCTGAGAGTTATCTTCAGGTGATTCGAAAACTTTCCTAAAAAAATTTAATTTTCTGGGAAAAGCTTACTCTGAATATGACTGTATAAATATAAGCGGGTCATTGTATCAATTTTAAATGCAGTGGCCAAATGGATACAACTCTCGTCTCCCGTGCTATGGGTTATTGGTTCGTTCCCAGGATACTCCCAGTCCAACCCGTTGGAACTGGGTACTTAACTTTACAAGTCTGTATTGTATTGTATTGTATTGCAACAGTTTATTTAGCCAGAAAAATACAGATACAGAGTGGATAATAATAACAATATTAACATGGCTGAGCCAGTTGAGAACCTGAGCACTCTTTGAGGCACCTGATATATACTATACATTTATCTCAAGGAAGTATTATGAAACATTTAGTATCATCTGGAATAGTACACATAGCATGGTAGTAATAAGTAGGAATGGCAATTGGGTACAGTGCCGCCACGTTGCCTCCTTGCTTACTGAGAGTTTTATACAGAATGCAATATACACACTGTCTCTAATGGGCCTTCATTCCTTTGGGGTCCACTTTCATATCAACAAATTCAATATTATTGAATATAAGTATTGTACGTCCTGGAAAAAAACACGTATAAGGTAGAGAAGTTAATAAATCTGTCGTGATAACACAACAATTAACAGTTGACATACACAATTTGCAGGGGACAGCTGGAGTATTCAAAGGCGGATCCAAGGGGGTGGGGGGGAGGGGGGTCTGAGCCCCTCCCCCCACCCTTTTTCACAAGAAAAATCCAATACTTTTTCTTTGATGCCGTATTGTACTCAGGCATTTTCGTATAGTAAAAAGTATTTACTATTGACTTCAGAATATCTCCTAATATCAAGTGCAAATGACTTCAAAATGGGTGGGCTGGCTGCGCTCGCCATGTTCCTCTACCACGTCTTGGACTCCCCTTTTGATATTCCTGGATCCGCCCAACACTGTATATACCAGCGCAGTGACCCACCACCACTATACTACTCTCCAGTCAACAATGGTTCTCGCGACATTATTAAATATACACATAATATATACTGATAATTTGGGGAGTTTCCCAGAGCTTTTCAATTAGGTGAGTGAGTGGCATGTCGTATGTTGCCATTACTGAAGACTTTAACGGAAGAGGTGAACTAGTCCAAACACGGCCAGGTAAGCCAGTGGGTATTCCCCCTTCAACTGCTTGTGTACTATGTATCATATTTATTAATGCTTAATTGGAGAAATCGGTGAGGTGGGCAGCGGCTGTAATTTGCATAGTGATACAAGTAGTGTTCACCAGTGCTATTATTATTAACAATCATAAAATGGTCTGGTAGGTCTGGGTTTGTATACAGCGAGTCATTCATTGTCTACACTCTACACGAAGCAAACAAACTCACCACAAACTCCCTCGTCCCATTCTCTTATTACTACCAGTCAGTTATGGTGTTCCTCTGTTGTGAAAAGTTCAGTGTTAATGATATACAATCACAACACTATAGGCTGTTCTAAAACGAATGATACACTCAGTTACAACAATGGGAAACTTCAAACAACCTGTTATTATCAATTTACAATTATTTAGCAAGTTCAAGGGCAGACAGGCGAAAACGCAAATAATCTTCTTTCATTGGATTTCTAATACAGTGGGTGTAAATATTCTGAGTACCACCTGAAGTTTAGCCCCCAGCTTATTTCACCTGATGATTAAACACCCTAATGAAAGGTTATGTTAGGTTAGCTTTAGGTTCGTTAACCTAAGGTTGCTGATCTGACTTTCTGCCTCATTTATATACAATTGCAGGATCTCAACTGTTTCTCTTTCTTTAACAACACTGTACATATATCGTTTCTCACTATTCATATTTTTTTTTATAACTTTGTGGTTCTTTATTATTATTATTATCAGTGTTATTATTATTATTATTGTTGATATTATTATTTTTTTTAATTTTGTATTTATTATAAATTTTAATTACTTTGAACTAATTAATATTATTTTTATTGTGATTATTATTACGTTTTCGCGTCCCCCAGGCCTCGATGTGGGTCAGTAACCTGTGCCCGGGTGGGCTAATCCCGGTAAAAACAAATAAAAAGTGAAATTAGCCGAGAGGTTAATATTCCAGTGATTCCTTAAAGGTACTGGATATTTGGGATATTCAATTAATATGGAAACAGCGTTCTTATCGTGACTTGGAATAAGGTAGACTAATTCTAAAAATCTGCTATAATCAAGAATTATTTACAAATTATAAGTTCGAGAACTGGAGGGGATAAAGTCAGCTTTCAAATGTCCTTGAAAGATTAATACTAGAAAAACGCTCCGAATTTAGCCAATAAATCCATGTCTTCTGAAAGTCCCGACGCATAAAAACTAGTTCCTGGGTTGGTTCCTTAACCCGGGTAAATCCCCGGCCACTTGGAGCGGAACGAGTTTACTTTTTTTTTTTTACTAGACGCAAAAGGAAGCTGGTAACTGGTTGCACAAGGTATCAAACTGAACCCAGCTGTTAAATTAATTACGGAAATTATATCAAATCAGCTTTCAAAATATTATTTGTCACTTTTATCACCATTAAACTATCAAGAAACTATAAGAACCCAAATTAGTACCACTTAAAAGGGTATCATTTTAATTGCAAGATTCTGTACGCATTATTAATTAAAACGAAGTGAAAAATACAACCACAAGATTACACTCAGCGCCTGTTGCTACTCAAGTGAGCTACAATGGCGGGAAACCATTCGAACACAAATTTATATTAATTATAAAGGTGTCATTAAATAATTTTACATAGCGAATTCAATATGTACAGTGTTATTAAATAAAGGTAAATGAAAACAATATAATCATAAGACGATCTTGATCCACCAACTCGGAATACAGTACCGGTAATGCGTCAATAACGAGTCAGCATCCAAGACACTGGTTAAATCTCAAGTGAAATAATAACAATAAATTTCTTGACAGATTTTTACTACAAATATTGTAAGGCAAATGTTTTCACTTGATTCATTTACGTTATTTACTTAATGGTTTGGGGTCTCGAAATATTGTAATTTCAGGCTTGAGTATCAATATTTGAACAAGTCCTGGCTTCCCAGCCTATCCAAGGTCACTACTAATCATTTCACCACTTATCACTTTACTAGTAGTTCCGCCGGTTGGTCTTATTTTTTTTATGAACTCAATTTGTCTAGTGTTAGTAAAGGAGGAAACCTGAGATGTTTGGTAGGGTCTCTCTGGATAACAAACACCCTTCTCACGTGTCAATACCAAGTCGGAATCGAACACATAACAATGGTGAGAGATTCGCATGTTACCACTGTACTGCACTGTTCCACCAATGGTACCAACACCAAGGGGCAAGTAATGACTGGCAATCATATCCCCTTTATATTATCTTAAAACCTCTTAGGAGTTTCGTAGTGTTTTAGGGAGGGATCCTTGAGCTGCGCTGCATGTTTACAATTTCTCAAGTGGAAATAAGTGTGGACTTTTTTCTCCATTAAATTAACCCTTAGATTGAAGACTAAGACCCTTACATTTGCAGGAGAAAATGCTATTGTAAAAGTTCGGGGAGTTTTCAGTCAGATAGGTTGATTTCATTAACCAATCATGGCAAGTTCATTGTAGTCAACGGAGTTAGTATATTTTTATTTTAAGTACTGTAACAAGAACATAAGGCATAAGTCAATACTGTAGTGATAAGAAACCTTGGGAAGATCACGCAATACTGCCACAGTACAAAAAGTAGGAAAAATAATTACAGGCAAGTTTACAAGCAGGAAAGACAAAGTGGCAAGTCGTCGTTAAATCTTGTTGAAAAGTACACTACATCTATTGTGCGGTTTGCCTTTACAGAACTGTAAGAAATAATTGCAACGCAACTTGAATTTGAGACTACAATTCAGAATTACCTTCCACAAACAAAGCAGTATATGGTAATGTTATTAAATTAATACAGTGTGTACAGTTGGCTCCACTATTGTGTTTACCACTTAGTGTTGCCAATCCTCTCTCCCTGATGTGTGAACCCCGAACTCTAAAGTGTGAATTCAAAGCATTTGCTAGTGAGAGGGAGGGAGAGAGAAGGGGTGTGTGGGGGTGTGTTGGAGTAGGTGTCGTTCTGTGGATATAGGGGGGGGGGAGGAGAGGCAGGATGTCGGAGTGAGGACGTGTATATCAGATGGGAGTGATTACAATGCAGGATAATGCTTTGACAATACCCGTGGGGTTTTGCAATGAGAGGAAACAACATTATTCTACTCTGAAGTAATTCAATTACCAACAACGCGGAGTAGGAATTGGGTGGTGGGGGC
The DNA here is from genome assembly GCF_018991925.1 of Homarus americanus. NCBI lineage: Eukaryota > Metazoa > Arthropoda > Malacostraca > Decapoda > Nephropidae > Homarus > Homarus americanus. The sequence continues at coordinate 20,375,287 of NW_024741901.1, read as the reverse complement.
AGAGAAGGTGGAGTGGGGTGAGTCCAGTGCACAACATAGAAGAAACTTTATCTAATATACTATAGGACTAGGTGTGTGTGTGTGTGTTCTGGGCAGCCGAAACGGCACAATCGTTTTTCATCAAACTTGGTGGAAAAACCGCAAAAAATTCGTAGAGTGGAACAAACCTGGTCCCATATCGATGGTTTCTTTAGGAAGCCATTAATCAACCATTTTATTTACGCTGGAAAATGATGCAAGTCTATGGACTTGACGCACCCTCATTCGCTGTAGCTGTCAGCCCACGATTGCAGTTATCGTACGGCTCCCTCCTCCTCCCCCCACTTTTTTTCTTAGCCTACTTTTTTTAATGTTGTTTGGATTGGTAAAGGAAGGAAGATGAGTAAATAGAAGAATAAAGAAGGGGAAACAGAAAATAGTTAGAGATAACAGGTGGGGGGGAGCTGAGTTTCATCATGCGTCTGGATGCGCAGTTTCAACGTTACCAGACGACCTTACAGCTACAGTGTATACTTATTCTTGAGGGTGACTGTACATGGAAAAAGAGAAGAGACAAAAAGATAATAACAGGAATGCATGAAGAAGATGACTACAATAGACACAGGGTGAATATAGACAGTGAAACAGACAGGAGGTTGACAAAAATAGACAGATTCATACATGCACAAATAGACAATATGGCAACTAACATGACAGACAGACAGCTGACTGACTGGTTTACATTAGACAAACAGGCAGACACACACACCAACAACGGATAAGACAGACAGATTTGACGACACAAAGAGTACAGACGGGCTTACATTCAAACACCACGCAGACGAACAGACAGTTGGGATGGCAATAGACAGGACAGATAGACTAGAGACAGATTAGAAGGCATTTATAAACAAGAATAACACCAAATTGACCATAGCTGCGTCAGTGAGAGTAGGAGGTCTTACATCCACCAGCGTAAATAATAAGACGCATTGAAAACTAACACCCTCGCGCGGAAAGAACATCGATGGTCGGTCAGTCATGTGAGATGGGCCTAAAACTAACTAACGTAGATGATGACTATGATGACTTAACACAGGTGATGACTTAAGCAGATGGTGACTAATCTAACCAGAATCAAGGTCACTTCTCTTCATAATATAATTTATCTCGGAATGATCATCAGTGATTCATAATAATAGTTTTTTTTATGATTTTAACCTTTCCTTATGGCGAATATTTCTTTAATTATTCTAACCTTTATTCTATTCCTTCTTATTGTATATTAGATACTGTAAGTATCACGTCTACGACCATGATTATAACAACCACGACCATGATTATAACAACCACGACCATGATTATAACAACCACGACCATGATTATAACAGCCACGACCATGATTATAACAACCACTGATTATAACAACCACGACCATGATTATAACAACCACGACCATGATTATAACAACCACGACCATGATTATAACAACCACGACCATGATTATAACAACCACGACCATGATTATAACAACCACGACTATGATCATATAATAGCAACCACAACTATGATTATAACAACCACGACCATGATTATAACAACCACGACCATGATTATAACAACCACGACTATGATTATAACAACCACGACTATGATTATAACAACCATGACCATGATTATAACAACCACGACTATGATTATAACAACCACGACCATGATTATAACAACGGCGACTATGATTATAACAACCACGACCATGATTATAACAACCACGACTATGATTATAACATGCACGACCATAAATATAACAAGCACGACCATGAATATAACAACCACGACTATGATCATAACCACGACTATGATTATAACAACCACGACCATGATTATAACAACCACGACCATTATTATAACAACCACGAACATGATTATAACACCCACAACCATGATTATAACAACCACGACCATGATTATAACAACCACGACCATGATTATAACAACCACGACCATGATTATAACAACCACGACCATGACTATAACAACCACGACCATGATTATAACACTCACAACCATGATTATAACAACCACGACTATGATTATAACAACCACGACTATGATCATATCCACAACCATGATTATAACAACCACGACCATCTGGAAAACGATGTCGCTGTACGCTGTCAGCCGGACGGCGGTTGTGCGCTAGCCAAACATGAGCATTCGAACTTTCACGCCTCGGTAAACTGTACCACCGGACTCGCCACCGGGCACGAAGGGCCCACGATCACTTGTTACTGTACTAAAGACTTTTAAGCAACAACTATATCGCCTATCCAAAAAATAGCATATTTGGGAATAATGATAATAATAATACTGTAATATAAATTTTTATCCACTTAACCTTATTGTTTGGCACACCTGAACTATGCGGTTTGCTAATTCTATAATGGACTGCTGCCAACTCAACTACGAAAAAATATAAATATATAGTTTTCTTCACATCAAGTTTGTATGTCAATAAATATGTGGTGCCCACTTCCTGAATGCTCGGATTGCTAATTCATTCCTTCTAATCTATTTTATTCTGGCTACTGCCAGATTTTATTCAGCTATGGACGTCACTCTCATAGTCAAGGGGTTATAAAACGCTGATAGATTCAAACATATCCATAATCCATCTGATCATAAATGCCCCTTTTGCAACGGAATACCTTACTTAGAACATGAATTCATCCACTTCTCATCCTTTGTAACTTAAGTATTTTCATCTGACTAGTGCTATAATGCCAAAGCATTATTCTGCATTTGAATCTCTCCCAACTGATATAGACTTTTGTAACCCCCCTATAATCTGTTCCTTAAACCTTACAACTGACCCCTAAGGTCAATTTGTGGCAAGGCAAGTGTTTAATCTTAAATCTATCATATTTATATTCTGATATTTTTAGATTTAATAACTTAGGAAGCTAAATTTTCAGAATTTGTTTATCATGTTTGTGTTTTCATCAAGATATTTGTAAACAGAATTTTAGTCAGTAAATGTATAATTCAAACCCTTGACAATGAATCTTTAGGAGTGGTATGATCTCTAATTTGTTATGGAATGAGAGGATCCAAGAGTCAGTAACAAGCATATCTCTCACAAGTACCGGTATGTCATAGGTTCAAGTCCTGACCCCAGACACATGTGGGAAAGGTGTTATTCAGTGTGACCCTTCCAAACATGCCATTTTTTTTTTCAGGTACTCCGGTTTCCTCCTGTACTAACACTGGACAATAACATCCATACAAACCAACAATGACAGACTAATTGTAAATGGCTTTTAAGCTGATAAGTGATGAAATTATATACTACTGTACTGAGGGTTCTGGAGGGGTGTAGACTGTTTTTTAGGGTTATGCTATACGGCATCGTAAACTGTAAGATCATCATTTACATTTTGTGTATTAAGTAAGAATTTCAGGAGTTGAGGGATGCTTGATTGTGAGATGGTAGACCTGAACCTCTGTGCATGTTCTTGGACAGGGATGTGCAGTTATATTCAGTTCAGGGCCACATAGAAAACCTGTGTGTGTCAGGGGTCAGTTTAAAATGGTGAGTCAGGTGAACTGGAACACCTAAAATGAAACTTTGATATCATTTTCTTAGATAATATTGTACAACCCCCTCCCTCATTCTGGATAAAGGATCCTTGACCCATATTCTATATTTTTTCAAAGCCATCTACTACACAATATAGTCTAGATTCATCCAATACACTTTTTTAATAAATTGGTGTAAATTGGACCACCCTTATAATCCTATTGTAATGCAATAATTGCATTTTTTTTTTTCTGGGCTCTGAGCAGTGTTCAGCACAAAGCAGCGTAGGTAGATTGGAGACACTGAGAGAATGGGAATGTAAAAGATTGGATTTTTTTTTTTTATATATATAATTGAAAATACAAATGGTGGGATGGAGAGGGAAACCAAGCAAGAGATGAAAGGTTGGGGTGAAGAATACACTAAAAGTGATGGGGTTGGACAGGAAGGTAACAGCAGTGTGCATGAATGAGCACCTTAGAGCCAGCCAAGTGAGGGTACACGGGGAGGATGTTTTTGAAGAATCAAAGTGCTGTAAAATTAAACTAAAGTGGAAACTTATTCATTGTCTGATGTATCAACAGATCCCCAAACTGTAGCTTATTAAACCAAAGAAACCCAAGAGCCTTAGTTGACAATGCAATGGTACTCAACCCTAGACACCTCCTTGTCATGGGTGGCTTTAACTATGGTGACATCGACTGGATACCCTTTCTTTAGAAACTCTGGGAGTCAATTTTCTATTCCAACATGCTAAAGATCCAACTCATTACAAAGGGGAGCAAACACCCAAACTCTGGACCTCATCATAACTAGCAAGGAGGGCATGGTGGCCAATCTGGAACAGCTAGCCCCCGCTGGCACCAGTCACCACGTAACGCAGTCTTGCAGATTTAACTGCTACTTGGCTCATGACAAAACTAGGCCAAGGGTAATTATGGCAGGATGAAGGAGATGAGGGGTATTCACTGGCCTAACTCACTAAGATACCGTATAAGAACGCAGACACTACGCTGAAACTCATAGCCAATAAAGTAAACCATTTAATCAATAAATACTTGCCCAAGATCAAACCCAGTGCTCCCAGGAATACAAGGAGACCGCTACACATGAACCATGCGGCATTCCGCAAAGTTAAGAAGAAAACTAAAAAATTCAAGACGTGGGTTACGACAAATGATGAGCAGGAAAGGAAGATATACATGCCAGATCCAAGCAAATGCAGAAGGGCTGAAAAAAAAAAGAGTTCCAGAGGCGGATTGTGAGAAAGATCAAGTCAAACCCAAAGGTATTTTACAGCTATGTAAAGTTGAAATTAAAAACGCAAATAGGCATATCGGACCTGAGGTTTGAAGATGGTAGTTATGCAGATTATGACCAGGACAAGGCGGAGGCGTCGAACAGATTATTTTCTTTGGTGTTCACAAGAAAGGATGCAAACAATCTTCCTGCGTTTGAGGATAGACAGTTTGACGCAATGCTAAACCACATTCTGTTCTCAGAAGAGGGTATAAGAAACAAATAAGAGTCCTGGCCCAGACATGGTGCATCCCAGAGTGCTAATAGAGTTATGCAACGAGCTTGCTGAGCCCCTTAAGATCCTGTTCTGTAAATGCCTGGATGAGCAAAAGGTCCTCAATGATTGGAAAGTGGCTTATGTGAGTTCTATTCAAGGGTGATCGTCACTCCACGAATAATTATAGACCAGAGAGTCTGACCAGCATAGTGTGTAAAGTACTACAGAGCATTATAAAAGATGCCATGATGGAACATTTACTATGAAACAATCTTCGAAAGGACTGCCAACAAAGTTCTATGCCAGGATGCTCTTGCTTAACACAATTACTCAAGGTACTGGATGTTTGGACCCAAATTCTGGAACAGGGTAGCAATATCAACAATACTGTACATATATAATACAATATATACCTAGATTGTTGCTAAAGTTTTCAGCAGCGTACCCCAGGAAGTATCTTAGCGTGAATCGAAGACTTTCTACATGATCGTCATGTGAACCCATGACAAATGGGGTACCACAGGGCACTGTATTGGGCCCGTTGTTGTTTGTTTGTTTGTTTCATAAATGAAATGCCGGACACTATACACTCCCCCATACAAATGTTTGAAGATGATGCCAAGTTATTCAGGGGTATTAAGAACAAAACAGACTGTGATGAGCTGCAGAAAGATCTCTGTGAGCTTCAAGATGGGACGAAGAAATGGCTGCTAAGATACAATGTCATGAAGTGTAAGAGGATGCACCTGGATTTATACCAACGGTATGGAGGCTTATCATATGTCCCAATGGGACAAAGAAACTGCATTAATAGAGACCAAATGGGAAAAGAACCTGGGTGTGTTTGTTGAAAATGAACTGAAGTTCTCGGGCCATTGTGAGAAGTGAATCAAACAACTAAACAAGTAGGTCTTATACGAAGGTGGTTCAAAATATCTAGATGGTCTGTCCCTCGTAACGATCATTAAGAGTGAGGTGCTTCCCCGCCTGGAGTACTGTCACCCCATCTGGTCCCCAAGATATGCTAGGGACTGTCAGTTGATTGAAAATGTCCAGAGGACACCTCAGTTATCCAGAGAGATTATAGCGCCTGCAACTGCCTAGCTAATACTACAGACGGGCAAAGGGTGACCAAACTGAAGTGTATAAACATCTCAGTGGAGTGTCCATACCTAGAGCTGGCAGATGCCTACCCCACAAGGGGTCACAATTCAAGGTTGAAGAAGCCTCAAGTCCAGAGAACTGTGGGGGCAAAATTTTTCGGAGTGAGAATTGTGATCTCTTGGAACAACCTGCCAGAGTGTTGCGATGTCACCAAGTGTGAGCTCTTTCAAGACCATACATGACCAACGCTGGAGCAGGTTCAGATACATTCAGGAGCGCAATGCATGCCCAGTACTTGCCAACAGTGCATAACAGAGACGTGACCAAACGCCCAAGTGGCTAACAAGCTGATCAGTGGCGAAGAGGATAAAAGTAAAAAGTAATATTCCGTTAGATGAATACTGCATACGAGAACTGACTTCACACAATTGTGAAGCCCGGTAAGATCTTTCAAAAATGAATACAAGCTTATATAAGAGTTCACTGAAATGTGTAAGGACATATGTCAAGAAATAAGTTCATATTGTAGTTCAGGCATCAATGTGGTCAATTCAACCCATTTCATTTGATGAGCCCAGACTGCCCATATTCTCCAAGTACTTTGTAAGAACTGTATAACAGATACCGTTATCTCTCATGCTATGTCCTGGGTTTGAGTCCTGGCCTTATACAGATGTGGGAAGGGTGTTATGCATTGTGACCCTACCAAACATCACAGATTTTCTCTGGGTGTTCTGTACTAACACTGGACAATAAAGTTTATAATGAAGTAACAAAGAAAAGACCAACCATTTGTACAGCTAGAGCTAGTAAACTGATGAGCAGTAAATTGATAAATTACCAGTAATTAAATTAAACTACCCTACATGTTACACTAAAACACTATTTCTGGTACCTGACACACATCAAGATTTACTATGTTGCTCTCAACAGAATAAGATTGCACATTCCTGTCCAAGAACATAAACAGGAGGCCCTCTTTTGAGAATGAGGTTCAACTTCACAATCTAATTTTCAAACAAATTATTATGAAGTTAACTTCTTAAGGTGAAAAATAGGGAAGCAACCCCCCAACCCCTGCAATTCTTAACACTCTGGGATATTATTTCTACTGTACTAGTTGTACTACTGTATATAAGGATATATTGTACTGTACATACTACTGAACTTGTAAGGCTCTTAAAACACATGCTGTAAATGATTATCTTACACATTTCTGTATAATCTTAAAAGAACAGTACATATATATCCCCCAGAACCCCAATAGCAATCTTCTAATTCCATTTGCCATATCCGGTTTTAAAAATTTATACAGAAACAGGGAGGTAGTACTGCCTGGGAAGATATTGGAAGCATAATGTATTGTCTAATGGTAGACCCTGCTGCCACATGGCATTAAAAAAATTGTGACCAAGTCCGAGGTTATTGATCTGACTTTCTGCCTCATTTACACACTATTGCAGGGTCTCGAGTGATTCTCTTACTAGGTTGTACTGACAACACAACATCCATCTTGTACTGTATATTGTTTCTCTCCCTTGACTTATTTTTTTCATTTTTGTATTTATTTATGGTTATTACGGTATTATTATTTTATTTTTATTATAATTATTATTAGTGTATTATTATTATTATTATTATTATTATTATCATTACCCCTGTACGTAAATATATATTGTCTATAATTTCACCACTTATCAGCTTAATAGCCATTTGCAATTATTCTGTTCGCTCTTGTTTGTTGTTTTGTTATGACCTTTAGTGTCCAGTGTTAGTACAGGAGGAAACTGGAATACCCAGAGGAAACCTGTGATGTATGATAGGGTCACACTGGATAACAAACCTTCCCATGTGTGTCTGGGGCCAGGGCGTGAACCATGACATGATGGTGAGAGATATGCCTGTTACTCTTGGATCCTCTCATTCTATAACAAAATATTTGGTGCAAATTAAAGATCAGATTACTCTATAAAGAGCCATTACCAAGAATTTAATGTACTGTACACATTTACATGTGCTGTACTGACTAAAATTCTAGAGGTGAGGAGTCAATTATATAATCATGTCTGAGGAATGACTTATTATATCTCAATGTTAACACATGTACATTCCAGTGATGTACTGTATATTACCCAATGATTACCCAAAGTTTACCACATACACTTAACATGAACAGTAACACAACCATTTACTAACACCAACAAACTGTACATAATTATATAGGGTAATCATTTTTCTCAATACAAAGTGAAAATATAATTAACGCTTACAACAATAATTATCCGAGGGAAAGCACCTTTGTCATATCCTTTAAAAAGATATAATAAATAGCCATTATAAATACAGTACTGTAACTATAGATATTAATATCAGTTACCTTCAATACTAACTACTGTACAGTACTGTAATGTGAATGGCCAATCTTTATCACAATATAAACTGCAATATCTAACAGTAATAAATGAAGATAAAACTTAATCATAATAATATACTTATATAAATTAATAAAGCACTACAGTACCACAGTAGTAAACTGGAGGTGGTGTTACATGTAGGGTATACACTCATCACATTAAATAGCATCACCATATATCATTTTGTACTTATACCATATTATGTAAGCATACCATTACTGTACAGTACAGTAGTATGAGAAACGAAGTACAGTATACAGTATGGTGCATATACCTCAAACAAAGTTCAAATTAACTGCATGTACTTAATGATTAACTTGGTACAGTAAATATACAGTACTGTACAGTACCAAATTACTCATCTCAGTAGAATCCATTTCAATGAAATTTACTATTCCATTTCTTTGAATTTTACTCATATGAAGTAGCAAGTAGAACATGGTACCAGTACTGTATGTTTACTTTTGGTAAACTGACAAAAACACATAATGAAATAAAATTTTTGGCAAGAATGAACCACTAAGTATAGGAGTAGAATATACTGTACTGTACTACCAAACTTGGGAATATAAAGACTGGTCATTCGTATCAGGTAGTATCAAACATACGGTAATTCCATGGTGGCTTTCGTCAATTTGCCCCCAAAAAAGCTTGCCATAGGAATAAATTCAGAGAAAAAGGAACAGGAAGTGAATCTTGAAAAAGATTCTACAACAGTAGTACAGGTGAACCCTGATAACCGACATCCCGTTGACCACCGATTTGTATAACTGACAATTACATATAGGGGAAATACCCGCAAGTTTCGTTGATACCCCTGAGATCCAACAATCGGAAGATGGCGTGGTGCGAATTCTCACCACCATAGTGCTCTGCCCATGGCCTCTGACTCGTTCTCGCCATCATTGCTCCTGTTTACACTTACTGTGCGTCTATGACTTTGTGGGTTTTTTTTCATTATTTCCAACTTAGTGTGTTAATCAATCATGCCTAAATTACCCAATGATAGTTTCTCTTGTGCTGGGCAACTTGATGTGATGTGATAAGGCATAATAAGTGCAGTGATGGATCAGCAAAAAGTGACAGAGACTTGAACTTGCCACCCTCGACCGTCTCTACCATCCTCAAGACAGATAAATAACCGTCTCAATTTATGCTTCACACTGCTTATTTAAGGCTTATTGTGCTTGATTTATATGTCTACTTTATTTTCTTGCTTGATGGTGTGCAATACAGAGATATATCGAGGGTAGATGGGAGTTTTGTAGGGTGGCCGGTCCCTAACCCTTTGAATTTGTCATGTTCATATGGGATTAATTACATTGATAACCACTGATTCACTAACCAACGACTTTTCTCGGTTCCTATATGCGTCGGTTATCGGGGTATGCCTGTAAAATACATAAAAGGAGCATTTCTGAACTTACCCAGTATTAAATGCAGCTAAATTTGAACTTACCAATTTATAAATACAGTACTGTATTATAGAGTATTATAGCAAGACAAGCAAGGTAAATAACTTTACTACATATCACACATGGAAGCTAATTCTGCATGTCTCAAATTCAAATTGTTTTGCATTTGTTCTTAAAATACTGTAACTGCAAACCTTATATCCTGTAATTACATTCCTGCTTTGTGTACAGTGACAATGTTGTGTGCCCCTCCTATGGTTTCTAATCACTACTGTCTTATGCCATATATTCTTGTTAATAGTATTAATTGAGGAATCTCTCAGCTAGCCTGAGATTGGAGCACCTAAACTTGCCTAGCTCATACTACAGACGGGCAAGGGGCGGCCTAATTGAGGTGTATGAGCATCTCAAGTTGCACTACTCAGTCTGATGTCCTTATCTGGAACTGGCGGACGCTCGCCCCACAAAGGGTCACAGCTCAAGGCTGAAAAAGCTGCAGGTCCAGAAAACTGTGAGGGCAAACTTTTTCGGAGTGAGAGTTGTGAACTCTTGGAACAATCTGCCAGAAAGTGTTGTGACGACACCGAGGGTGAGCCCTTTCAAGACCAGACTTGACCAACACTAGAGCAGGTTTAGGTACATTCAGGAGCCGGTGTATGCCCAGTACTTGTCAACAGTGCGTAACAGAGAAGTGACCGTTCGCCAAAGCGGCTGACAAGCCGATCAGTGGTGAAGAGGATAAAAGTAAAGTAAAGTATTACTACCATACCATACAGTACTAGTGCTTGAAATATAAATAAACTAACTTGTTGACTATAATAAACTTACATTGAACTGTCAATGAAATCAGCACCTCTGACAGAACACACAACTATATTTCAGCTTGAAGAGTTGTCAACATACACAATACAAGGATCTCCATTTTTTGTCATCACGTCTCGACTGCAAGAGACGGTATGATAAAAATAGAATACCAATTATCACTTTCCCCTTAGACTGGGTACAGGTACATATCATCTCTTCAAATTCAACACACAAGTAAATGACCCTCAAATAGACTCAGCCCAGACCTATTCAAGTACTTGGGAGATCCGTAACTTGACTCGACCACTGAGGGACCCCAAAACTGTCCCATACATTAATACTCAACTGAAATAATTTAAAGACCCTAATCTAGTATGTCTACTATGGCTATCTCTGAACTATAAACAACTTGTGACAATGAAATATTCCCAAGTCTTAACTACCACACACTCTTGGTTCACAATTTTATCTATACTACTGCAAGGAGCAAATTATTAATTAATAATTTATAAGTCCAAATTAACAACTCCATAATCGTTTAATAGAACAAACCCCGAAAGCATACAGGTTATAGAGATTCTCATCACCACCAAAGGGTATTATCATATATATATATATAGTCACGAAAACCTGACGACCAAATATCGTCTGATAGATCGAAGGTTGATATTAAGACAAAGCTATGATCCTGTCGAGCTCTCACACAAATAAGTCGTTAATATTGCATCCTTCTGATAATTTTAATTCATAATATAACCGAAGACACGCTAGTAATACAAACACTTGACATAATTATCAAGAACACCTTCCCGACTGAGGTAAACATCCCGCAGCAGACGATGGTTGAACCTCTCATCGCTCACTTCTACTCTCGTTATCTAGTGTTTATCTCAATCATTTACGATATAAGATAACAATTTTATGACACAAACCATCCAAAGGTGTCAGATCTGAGTGTTATCAGCGGCGACATGTGGAAATAAGAGATAAAAATCGAGACATTTAACACTCACCGCGACCTGAGGATCCTCCATGTAAACAAACGTCCGTGACACTGACTGAATGACTGACTGCGCCCTCTAGAGCACCAACACTAAATACTGAAAATCACGTTAAAGAGGTACATAGAAACAATAATACAGTAGATATTTAATCAGTAATATCGCCATACGAATTCTCATTGGTTTACATACACAGTGCAGCCATACAAATAATAGTGAACAGGAAGTCGATTTAACGAAGGCTAGCTCAAGCATCGAAAAAGACATTAAAAAGTGTGTTCTCTCTCACCATTGCAGTTTCTTACCACAAATTTATACTTAAAGTAAAAGTATAGATTCTTCTATAGCACGAACATTTTGAGGCATCGTAAGGTAAAGCCAGGGACTATTATTACTGAGATATCGTCAGGCATTTTTTAAGAATCCCAATTGAAATAAACTTTGACAGCTTTCTTGGGCTATCGTTAGTTTAATAAATTTACAAATAAATTACCATTGTTTACCTGACTACTATGCATGCTGAGCACATGTGAATTTGTACGATGGTTTTATTAAATAAATATCGATTGATCCATATCTCCTATCTTTCGCATCTAACATCGAAAATTCTAAGCCATGGCTTTCAAAGAAATTTTAATTTATATTTAAAAATAATAAGAGCAGTAATGTTTCATACCATTATAAACTTTAAAGCAACGGCTTTCGGGGGGTAAATATTTTTCATTAATTAGCTTGTTATTTCACGATATACTTCAAACCGCATCATTAAATTTCATGAAACATATAATTTATACGTAAACATGAATACAGTATTAAGGTAAAAATATCACTGTTTTTCATCATTGTCGTCGTATGCCGGAATTTTTGGTGCTCAATAACCTATCTGGGATTCTGGGGGGCGTGGCCGCTCTTCCACAGCGCTCTTCTACCTTGTACTCTACACGCAATTATTTACCTAAAATATGAATTTTAAATTCTTCTTACCTCTTGAAAAAAAATTGGTACACTCAGTATGAGAGTGTATCAAATTTTGCAAGTTTTCTAGGCCCCTAGGGAGTAAAATGCTGTACAGTATACACGTAAGACTCGGGAAGGCAGTAGGGCGGGGCTAGCAGGTCGGCGCAAAACAAAACATTTCACAGGGCATCTTTTATTTAACTCTCAGCCCTATTTTGTAAAATAATGTAATTCTAATGTGGGAGCATCACAATACATAATACAGTTTTAACCATCGCCACCAGGAGGGGGGGCGTGGTGGGCATATTACGCACGACACCTGTGGGGTAAGTGGTAGAAGACATGAGGGCAGTACGCCAGTGCCCATACAGCTTCAACACTTATCGCTGGAATGTTATAGAATCGACCTGTCCTTCTGGGTAGACTAATATGCTCAATAGGTTGATATAATAAGCAGGTAGTAGGCAGCTACTAAACAGGGGGGTACTACCGCCTGGGAAGATATTGGAAGTATTATGTGTTGTCTAATCTCTTAATTTACTTTATCCTCTTCACCACTGATCGTCTCGTTAGCCGCTTGGGCGATCGGTCACGTCTCTATTACGCACTGTTGGCAAGTACTGGGCATGCACCGGCTCCTGAATGTACCTGAACCTGCTCCAGTGTTGGTCAAGTCTTGTCTTGAAAGAGCTCACACTCGGTGCCGTTACAACACTTTCTGGTAGATTGTCGCCCCTTGCCCGTCTGCAGTATAAGCTAGGCAAGTTCATGCGCTCCAATCTCTCAGGGTAGCTGAGGTGCCGAAGGGCAAGCACCAGTCTGGTGGCCCTCCTTTGAACATTTTCAACCAACTGACAGTCCCTAGCATATCTCGGGGATCAGACGGGGTGACAGTACTCCAGATGGGGAAGCACTTCACCCTTGAAGATCGTTACGAGGGACGGACCGTCTAGATATCTGAACGACCGTCTCATAAGACCCAATCATTTATTTGCCTGATTTACCTTCTTCTCGCAATGGCCCGGGAACTTCAGCTCATTGTCAGCATACACACCTAGGTCCTTCTCACATTCAGTCTCAAATAGTGCAGTTTCTTCATCCCGTTGGGATATATGATACGCCTCCTTACCGTTGGTACGCCCCAGGTGCATCCTCTTACACTTCGTTACATTGAATCTCAGCAGCTGTTTCTTCGACCATTCTTGAAGCCCACAGAGGTCCTTCTGCAGCTCTTCACAGTCCGCTTGGTTCTTGATTTCCCGAAATAACTTGGAGTCATCTTCAAACATTTGTATGGAGGAGTGTACAACGTCGGACATGTCATTTATGAAACAAACAAACAACAGCGAGCCCAATACACTGCCCTGTGGTACCCCGCTTGTGACATGTATGAATGATGATTTCGTGCCATTAATCACCACACACTGCTTGCGGTCATGTAGAAAGTCTTCTATCCACGCAAGGACATTTCCCCGAATTCCGTACCCTTCCAGTTTGATTTTCAGCCTTTTGTGGAATACACTGTCGAAAGCCTTGGCAAAATCTAGGTAAATATTGTCGATATTACCACCCCGTTCCAGAATATGGGTCCAAATATCCAATACTTTGAGCAATTGTGTTAAGCAGGAGCGCCCCGGCATAAAACCGTGTTGGCAATCCTTTACAAGGTTGTTTCGTAGTAGATGTTTCATCGCGGCATCTCTGATAATACTCTCAAGTACTTTACATATTATGCTGGTCAGGCACACCGGTCTATAGTTGTTCGTGGAGTGACGATCGCCCTTTTTGAAGATAGGACTCACATAGGCCACTTTCCATTCACTGGGGACCTTTTGTTCATCCAGGCATTTACAAAACAGGATCTTCAGGGGCGCTGCAAGCTCGTTGCACAACTCTCTTAGCACTCTAGGATGCACCATGTCAGGGCCGGGACTCTTATGGACCTTTAGCTTTGACAGTTTATTTCTTATACCCTCTTCTGTGAACACAGTGTGGGTCAGTGCTGTGTCGACCCTGCTGTCATATGGCATCACGAAAATTGTGACCAAGTCCCAGGTTGCTGATCTGACTTTCTGCCTCATTTACACACAATTGCAGGGTCTCAATTGTTTCTCATACTATTGACAACGCAACATACATATATTGTTTCTCAATTTTGATCTTTTTTTTATTTTTGTATTTATTATTATTATTATTAGCGTTATTATTATTATTATTATTATTATTATTATTATTATTATTAATTCATTATTTTATTTCCAATTTTGTATTATAAATGTTATTTACTATGAATTATTACTATTATATTTTTTTTTTAGATTTGCCCCCAAGGGGGCAAGTTTATTGGGCACCCCCTTTTCATCCCGTACAAGGTGAAGCGCAAAAGCGTTTATAGCGCCCATCTGGGAAGCATCCTAAGTAGTAGGTAGTAGGCAGCTACCAAACTGGGAGGTACTACCGCCTGGGAATATTTTGGAAGCATAATGTGTTGTCTAATGGTAGACCCTGCTGCCATATGGCATCACAAAAATTGTGACCAAGTCCCAGGTTGATGATCTGACTTTCTGTTTCATTTACACACAATTGCAGGGTCTCAATTGTTTCTCTTACCATTGACATCACAACATACATATATCGTTTCTCAGTTTTGATCTTTTTTTTCATTTTTGTATTTATAGTTCTTTATTATTAATATTATTATTATTATTACAGTTACTGTATTGTTATCATCAGTATTTTATTATTTTATTTTTGTTTGTTTTATCATATATTTTATTTATTATGAATTATTATGACTATTCTTTATTATTATTATTATTACATTTAAGCTCCCCCCAGGCCCCGATGTGGGTCAGTGACCTGTGCCCGGTGGGCTAATCCCCGTAAAAAAAAAACAAAAAAAAAACAACAACTCTTGCCTGCATGACTCATGCATTAAGGGCGTAAAAGCCTGAATGGTCATGGGTTTTGTCAGCAAGTTACATAAAGTGGCAGAATAATGAGTGTGTGGGATGAAAATTCCCAGTACATTTCATCTGTTTATGGCAAAGAGTGACAGGTCCCTCATAATGTCAAGAGCCAGGCCTGTCTCTAGGAGGAGGGATCTGGTCAGGGAGGGAAGAGGTGTTGGTAACAGGGTCTTCAATGGTTTGTAGGTAAGAAAGTCAGGAGTCACCCCGGGAGTTTGGGTAGGGTTATTATTACATTTTCACCACCCAGGCCCCGATGTGGGTCAGTGACCTGCGCCCGGGTGGGCTAATCCCCGTAAAAAAAGAAAAAAAGAAAAAAAAAGAAAGGCATGGGCGTCCGCCAGATGGCGTTAGATTGCCTTCATTGAAGACGTGATTGATCGTTTTGGAACCAATAATCGCCGCTCGCTGTATTTATTTAACCAGTGAAATTACGCTGCTTATGTTCTGAGCAAGTCACCACTGCGACAGACAGCTAGCATTGGCCATCCCTAGATTTTCAGGATTAATGATGCAAAATGATTTTGTTTTCGTAGTTTTTAATGCTTAAAATCACCCTATGGTAATTTTAGTTATTGATAATTTGGCGATACCACTGATAAGTGATATTGCTGATCATACATTACTCGAAAGTAACTCGATCATGAGTTTATATGGTTGTACTGTATATACCAGTTTTGAATAAACTGATGTCTTATTTTGCTTTCTCCCTCTTGCAAGAAAAAATCTTAGGGACGCCCATGAATATACGGAGCAAAGGCAATCCAAAAGTTAAACATGGCTGTAGCTATTTTTCCTAACTTCATCCACTTCTGCTTGTTTTATTTAATTACAACTATAACAATTTTGCTCCTGATGACGAACCTTTCTCAGACCAAGGCAACTTCAAAGCCTTAATAGACACCATAACGGTGCTCAACTCTAGCCACCTTGTCGTGGGGGACCCGGACTTCAACTATGGCGACATCGACTGGAGGAATGAAATTACATCAAATGACTTTAATAATCTTGCTGTTCTTTTCGTAGAAATTCCGAGAAACAATTTTCTATTCCATGATAAAGATCCGATTCAATATGGAGGGGAACACACTCAAACCACTGGACCTCATCATAACTAACGAGTATTGTATGGTGACCAAGTTGGAACATCTAGCCCCCCCTTGGCACCAGCCACCATGTGATATTGCCCTTCATATTTCATTGTTACTTGGGTAAAAAAATAATAGCAGGCCAAGGTTCAAATATTACTGTGGCAATTACAACAGAATACGTAAGGAGATGAGGGGTATTCACAGGCAAACAAGAAAGTGGATACTACCCTGATCATCAGTCTACTTCAAAACAACCTAGTAAGGGAGTGCCAACATGGTTGACGTAATTATTCAAGGAATTGGATGTTTGGACCCAGATCCTAGAGCGTGAATGCAATATTGATAATATACATTTGGACTTCGCTTAGGCTTTCCACAGCATACCCCATGCAAGGCGGAAAATTAAACTGGAAGGGTACAGAATTCAGGGGGTGTCCTTGCATGGGTCAAAGCCTTTCTTCATGAATGCAAGCAGTGTGTGGTGATTAATGCTAAAAATTGTCAAACACACCCATGACATGCCAGAAGCTACACATTCCTCCATACAAATTTTTGCAGACAATGCCAAGTTATTCAAGGAAATTAAGAACCAAATAAACTGAAGACCTACAGAAAGATTTCTTATACGCTTTAGGAGTGGCAAAGGAATGGATGGCAAGATTGTCTCATAGAATGCAAGAGGATGCACCTAGGTACGAAGAAACAACATTGACAGAGACCAAATGTGAAAAGGACATGGGTGTGTACATTGACAACGAACCGAAGTTCTTGAACCATTGTTAGGTGTACCAAGCATCTAAGCTAATGGGTATAAGCCAGGTGTTCAGATACCTAGATAGCCCATCCATCATAAATAATACTCCTCAAAAGTGGGGTGCTTCCCCGATATTTGCTAGAAACTGTAAGTTGATTACATAGGTCCACAGGAGAGCCACCAGAATAACACCTCGGAGAACATTACTCAATTGAGTGTTCATATTTGGAAATGACATATCCCTGCCCCAAAAGGGTTACTGCTTAAGACTGAAGAAGCTACAAGTCAGGAAACTGTCAGGGCAAACTTTTTTAAGTGTGGGTTGTGAACTCTTGGAACAATCTGCCAAAAAACGTTGTGACAGCACTAAGAGTGAACTCATTAAAGACCCAACTTGACCAACACTGGCATAGGTACAGATACATTCTAGAACTAGTACATGCCCAGTACAACACTTGCCAACATTTCGTAACAGAGACGTGACTGACCATCCAAGCAGCTAACGAGCTATCTGCGGCAAAAAGGATAAAATAAAGAAATGGGTTAATGAGTGTTTGTATTAGAAACGTACTTTACTAATCTTCACATTTCAATGAAGTGTAACATTATCAACAAGGATAGCCCTCAAGTAATTTATGAATAAAATAATGTAAGGCCACTTCTTTCAAACAATACTTTCTACGATAAATGCCGATTGCTATTGCAGACCATTTCCAATTTAGTTTCACATAGTACTATATTTACCAGTAATAATTCTTCGTTTTCACAATAAATTTCTTCACTCGTTTGCACTAAAACACAAAACAAAAGCTTGTATTAATTTTTAATAGAATATTTTGACAAGGCAAATTTCCATTCTCAAATAGTGTGCAGGGAAAAAAGGACTTGTTTTGTTGTCATTTTCCAATTATGGGAGGACAGCACTGTATTTGCAGTGACCTTTATTACAAGTACTGTACTGATATTAGTTTTCATATTCATTAACCTGAGCAATACAGTAGAGAACTGCTGTAAGATGGGTCTTACTCAAAGGACATTTAATAATGAGAAAAATGCATGTGAATGGATAAACTAATTTGGAAGTGGATTAGAGTAGGCCTATGAAGTGTGTTGATCACGTGTTTGAATTGGCTGATGGAGTGTCAGGGATGTGATAAACGTGAGGAAAAAGACTTTTGTAGGGGTATCGTGTTGTTAATGTTGTCTAGCACTCAGGATGGAAGGAAACTCTAATGTGGTTTTCTTGTATAATATATAAGTTATATGATAGACAGTCTGGTGTAATGACCACGGTCTTACACGTCAGTTAGCGCCAAAATCAAATGATTCATATTACGCTTAATAGCCCACAAAACATGTAACTCGGCTTTCGTTTGAGTCCTCCATCTGAGGAGTCCGTTTTCTCATCACTTCAAGACACCTCAGTCCTCCGTTATCCCATTTTCTCTGACTTACTGAAACCAACCTCTCTATAAAATGAATTTGAGTGTGAGAGAGAACACCCTTGTTTTGAGTCAACTTAGATATGTCTGTTTACAGTTGGAACATTCAAGATCCATTGTGAGTGGGGTAGAATGCTTCAACTGTCCTTATCGTTAGTAGAACGTGTCAAGTAAGTGAGTGTCGAGTTTGCCAGCTAGAGTGGCGTATTTTATGTCGTCCGTGGGGGTATCCATGAGTTTCTGATCGCGCCTGAAGTTATATCATTTTGTCGCCCCGACATCAGAGAATCTGATGTTTATAGTTTAATTAGTGTCAGTTGTCTATTTGAGAAAGTCATTAATCTCCTGAACTATTCTGTCAACTGGTATAATCTCCAAGATCTAGCGCCTCCCCGTGAATAGCTCCTTGTTCGCCTCAGGCCTGAGCTTGCAGAATTAATGTTATCGACGTGTATATTCCACCTTTTCCTGGCAAGCTCAACCTCTGATTAGATTATATGAATAGACATAGGAAATTACCCTGATCAAGAACACCGGAGTTCATAACTAAGTCTACAGTGATCCAAAATGATAGAGAAGTTATGTTGTTGGTAAGATCGACCCTTCTGGTATGAATAGGGAGGCCCAAGCTGCCCAGCAGGTGCACATATATACCTCTACACGAGGGAGAATCACGCATTCGTGACTTCCTCAACGTCTCTCCAGGTATGTTAACGTGTGTTCCCGCCGCCTATTAATTCAGTTTAACTTAGTCAATTTTGGTGAATATCAGTGCTCATGTGTTAACATAGTGAATTCTGTGCCAATTAAGTCGAGTAACGTAGAGATTTAGATATTGTCTGAACCGTTGCCAGGCGTATGTTTTGTATAGTTGAAGTTAGACCTTTAGGCATTCGTGACTTCCTCAACGTCTCTCCAGTGTGTTGAGCTGAATACTCATCGGCTAACGTGGGGCGGTAACCGGGTTGGACGATGCCGTTGATTCGACAGGACTGAACTGGGAAGTCCGTTTCCTGCAAATCAGGCGCCCACTCCCTGAGCGTGTGTCGGCCTACAACCGACCCCTAACAGCGATCTTCATTTGTTGTAGAGACCAGTGTTACCCTGGGGCACTCCTCACAGTCACATAGGCCTAAGTATTATGGTACCTTGTTTGGGGGATAACTAGCAGAAATATAGTATCCCAGGTTAAGTATTGAACCACTGAATGAGAGTTAAAAGTGCCATGTTGTTCCTTGTGAATTAACAGGAGGTATTGTATGTTGAGATAATTGTGGAGTTGTCCAGTGTGCTATGTATTCATTGGTAGTGACCATGAAATGATAATCTGAGAGTATAATGATATAACCAAGAAGTGAAGAGTTAATTTGCTACTTGGTAAGGTAAGACCTGAGGGTCCAGTGATATCTGGTGTATACCCAGTACTGAATATCATTTGGCAGAGTGACAATACCACAATTGTCGATTGAAGTAATAAGTATTTGGAGGTATTTAATGAGGTAATAAGTTCTTGAAGTGTTTGATGACTTAAGAAACAAATTGCAGTTCTGTTTTGTCTGAGTGAATCTAAGATGCATCTTATCCAATCACTGTGTTAATAAATATTGAATTAGTAATCTACGTCTACGAGTATCACCACTCTATCCTTTCCCACATTGGTTCTCAGAAAATAACTAACTCACGTGCCTAGAAGCTCGCTACCTAACAGTTAACTAAGAGATGTTATATTCTAGAAAATCCTGGGTGGTGGCAGGCTACCGTTGTAAGTATAATAAGTGTGGTAATAACAAAGACATGGTTTCCCAGGTTAATCCATGGTTTAGAATATAACTAGAACAAAATATATGGATGAGATCATAATATATGACAGGAAATGAAAAGAAAGAACATTGACTTGGAAAATATAAGCAGAGAAGCATACAAGCTACTTATATAAGAATATAGAAGAATAAGGATATATATGTAAAGAATTGAAGAAGGATAAGTATATAAAACCGGATACTCATTGAAAAGAATAGCTGGATGGTAAATTATTGAAAAGAGAAAACTCGGCCCGTTACACTGGTGCTGGAGATGCTGTGTGGTGAGGGGCTGCTTGGTAGAGACGTGCGGTGAGTAGCTTGTTGAAGGAGGTAGATGTGGAGGAGCTTCGTTAGAGAAGATGTTGCCTGTTGCTGGCCTCCTGGTTGAATGAAATGTTAACAGCGTGGAGCTTGCTGGAGGAGATGTTGCTTGTTCAGGAAAATGGGCAGAATGAGAGTTGGTTGGTGAGGAAGCTCAGAGAAGGACATGCTCGCTGGCGGGAGCGAGGACCGCCAGGCAGGCGGAGGAGAGGCGAGGGTCGCCAGGCAGCGGCAGAGGAGGTGTTGTTTGTTCAAGAAGATTGGTCAGACTGAATCTCAAGGGAGAGACAGAGCTTATATACCCCGCAGCAGCCGCTATGAGTCATGGTGGGAAAACCCGAGAAGTAGCCGGTGAATAGTTTCGTTGCTAAGATACGGTAACATCTGGTTGGTTGCTAGGGAAGGCGGCACATTGGAATGTGATAGCAGGTGGTGGGCTGCTACGCAGTTAGTTTGTAGGGGAGACGTCCACTACAATACTCCCCCTCCCCTCCAGGCGGTGTAGGAGACTTGTTGATTGTAGAGTTGCTTAGCACATGTGAGGAAGACCGGGCGGTGCATGCCTCATGTGAGACAACGGCGATGGCGTGATGAGCCGATCGCTGAAATACAACTGTCTAGATACACACGATCTGTGGGAGAAGGGAGAAAAAGGGTGTGTGGAGGCGATGAATGTTCTTCCCTCACGACAGGTACAGGGTCGTCAGATGCGCCTGCTGGGGTGTGTGTGGGCCTGGATCAGGAGCAGGGGCTGGGTCAGCAGAAGCGGATTAGGGCTCGTGACAGCAGCTGGGTCCACGACAGCAGCAGGGTGCAGGACATTAGCAGGGAGTACCTGAGGGAGAAAAGAGGGGGTGTGGAGGCGATGGATGTTGTGTGCTTCCCTCACGGCAGGTACTGCTGGGTCGGCGTCTGAGGCAGGACGGGTGTGCTGGGGTCGTCAGAATGTGGTGCGTGAGGCAGGAAGAGGAGCCGGTGTCTGCTTGAAGACTGGGAGCGTGATCAGTGTCTCCTCCATCCTGTGTGAGTGCTAATCTCCGGGAGTCACCATTGTAGGGGTATCGAGATATTAATGTTGTCTAGCACTCAGGATGGAAGGAAACTCTAATGTGGTTTTCTTGTATAATATATAAGTTATATGATAGACAGTCTGGTGCTGGAGGTGCTGTGTGGTGAGGAGCAGCTCAGTAGAAGACGTTCGGGAGTATCGTGTTGAAGGAGGTAGATGTGCAGGAGCTTCGTTAGAGAAGGTGTTGCCCGTTGCTGCCTCCTGGTTGAATAATTGTTAACAGCATGGAGCTTGCTGGAGGAGATGTTGCTTGTTCAGGAAAAATGGGCAGAATGAATCTCAATGGAGAGACAGAGCTTATATACACCCGGCAGCAGCCCCAGTCCTCTATAGTCATGTTGAAAAACCAGTAGCCGGTGACTAGTTTTCGTTGCTAAGATCACGGTAACATCTGGGGACAGCTCTCGCCTGGTTGCTAGGGGGCGGCACATTGGAATGCGGATACGCTTGGTGGTGGGCTGCTACGCAGTTGTAGTGGAAAATTCCACTACACAATTCAGACCAAATGTCCCCAACATTGAAAGGAAAACACCAGGGTCTAGGCTAAATGAGTAATTTAAGAGAAGTGATTTGTCATTTAGGTTAGGCAAGGCTATACTATCATTAACCAATTTATTTGAATTTGCCCAGAATAAGGCTATCTTAGTATAGTTTATGTGTCTTGTCACAGGCCAACATTATGCAAGGGATTATTTACCTAAATTCTAGTGGGGTAAAACACCAAATACTGTGAGATCTCTGTTAGCCGGAACAATTGGTGAAGAGCACTACCGTGAATGAATGAGTGTTTTCCCGTTAACGAGACAGTTATCACAAATCAAGAAAATATCCCTCATCCCCAGAATGTTTATGGTAATGGAAAAATTTTCTCGGTAGTTCCTGCAATTGCCCATTACATCATCTCTCGAACCCGGAAATATATCCCCCATCTCCAGAATTTTCTCGGTTATCTGGGAAACTTTCCTCATAGTTTTCAGGAAAATGTGCCTCTCTGAAAGTCATTTACCTAAGCCGTAAGTTTCCTGCAAAATCATGCTTTGGGAATTAATTTTAGATAAAATTTCAATTACGGCTGCTGTTCCTACCAGAAATCAGTATCAAATGCGAGTATGTGACAGACTTTGAGGCAAGAGGATGTCTTTTAAATGTTTTTAACACCCTTATTTACTTGAATAATGAACAATTTTTTTCAATTTTAAATGAAGAGAGATTTTAACACGTGCATTTTTCAGTATTTTACCCCTAAGAGCCAGGCAAAACCTTAAGGCCGTAATTTTTGTTTTTCACAGGCATAACCCTTCTATTCTAGGCCTAATGATAAAACTTTGAATTAGTTAGTATCAACATAAAAACAATACTAAGGAGTCTGCAATATATGGTACTGTATCTCGCTAATATACGTAACTTATGAGTTGTTTTGAGTATCCGGCCCCTGGTCTGACGGTTCCCTTCAGGTTAATTAATTACTTTCGTAATTAACATCCTTACAACAATTTCACCATGAAAAAGAGGTGACTTCAGCCTCGGTGAACAATCACTGGCATCTCTAGGGCCGACGTCAATGATACTCACTGCCGACTCTACCCTCACTTATATTGACAATTAAGCTAACAGTAAATACAATTGAAGCTTTCAACATCAGTCACAACGGATCTTGAATGCTTCATCTGCAATTTTTCAAGACCTGCAACAGTTACACATTCTAACACTAAATATCTCCTTCCAGTCCATCACAAGTTCACACAACCGGTTCGTATCTAACATAGTTGGTCTATTCACGTAACTAGCTATAATTAATGACAACTTTAAATTCAGATTTTTGTACTTTACCTCACACTCTAATTTACCTTCTGTGCTCAAAATCTCTCCAGTATAGGTTCTCAACTTGATACCCGAGTCTTCTAAAGGCACATGCACAAATAGCTTCTCTACTCATTATGGAGAAATCAGCTGCAGTATCCACTTCCATGGTTACAATTGTGCCATTAATGCGTTAGTTCACATTATACCTATGTTTAACTTTCTCTTCATGGACACATCATTATCAGGTTCAAAACTTCTAACACTCATGAATACCGTTTTTCATTTCCTTCTCATCACCTTCGACGACATATAATCTACCTTTATCACTTCTGGCAGGGGCTGTAATTTCTTTCTCACAGGCAGGAGCAATATGTCCAATACGCTGACAATTTTAACATCTTGAATTTTTGAACTTACACTGAAAGCTTTCATGTTTGCCTAGGCATGTTTTACATTTTAAATTAGCATGTGTTCCTTGTTCTCTGGCATAATTCTTCCTTTGTAGCCACAGTTACTTTACACACCGATCCACTACTGCCAACTGTTTCACAACCGGCACTGGGAACAAGTTCTCTGGTGTTTTTCTCTGCTAATGACATGCTTTTTCAAAAGTTAATTTTGTGGTGCTCATTCACTTATTTTGCATTTTTTTATAATTCAGACCTATCAAAAACCTGTCTCTTAAGAGCTCTGTTCAAGAACTGTCCAAAGTTACAGTGAATGGATAACTTCTTCAAAGCTACTATATAATCACCGATTTATCTTTCCCTCTATCTCTTGTGCCAAATTTGTAACTTTCAGCAATCTCAAGTGGAGCAGGATCAAAATGTTGCATCAGAATCTTGGCAATCTGAATCAGTGAGGAGTCTTTTGGTTTGTGTGGAGCAGAGTAGAATAAACATTAGCTCCTACCTCTGTCAAAAAGATTGCTTTCCTTTTCATTTCAAGGGCCATTAACTCATTGGCCCAGGAAGAAGTAGTCCATTTTCTCACAATATGATGTGAAGTTCTCCTTGTTTGCATCATACTCCCCCACTCTTCCAATGTATCCACTGATGCAGGCCTTCCCTTCAGTGGTCACTATCCTCTCTTCAAAGACTTCAACACTTTGTGAATCCCATCCTCGTCGCCATCTTACACGATTTAATGGGAGAATGAGAAGCCACATGCCAAGTCTTACTCCAGTCGTTTATTGTTATGTACCATGTGCCTAACACATTCGTGATTACACAGGCCTAAACACATTCTAACTTTGGTAAGAAGTAACAGAATATATAATGTATATATCAATAAAGGCAGCACATAAACACACACACATAACCTACTGAAATAATTATATCCCTAATTAATTAGTACAGAATTACATATACTGTGCAATGTACTGTACCTTGGAAGAATATGGAACAAAATTATTAGCAATCTGAAATACTCAGTTACCGTTAAATGTTTATTAGATACCAGCACAGAGAAATGGTTATTACAAATCACAGTTAAAAACACCTACATTAGCTCATTCCTTCCTCCCAACTGGGTACCATTTTAAATTACAATCCAGTCGCTGAAACCATTTATAAGATAACTTTTAAACTCAACCTGGTTTCCTCTTAATTTCTTACTTCATTTATTTTCTCCATTAGTTTTGTCTAGTTATTTCATTTCATATAATTACTCCATAACCTCTGATCTTTGGTATTGTGGCTCGGGGGTTATGACATGGGTACACTGTAATTCTGATATCAAGCAATGGGAGAGAATGATGGGGGTCAACTCCCTGGCTTTACTTATTTGGTACTGTTAAACTTAGGTACATTTTCCACTTACATGTACAAGAACACACACAATACTCTTACATAGCACCTTTGAGCACTATTACAAGTGGCAATGATGCCAGTTACAGCACCAACACTAATACTTTAACATCACCAGAATTAGTAGCTTCTCTTCACCACTATGGTACCTTTGCCCACACACAAACTGATGGTCAACCTACTCTTGCTGACTCCAAACACTCAGACAATTCAGGTGAATACATACAGGTGTATTCAGAGGAATAACACAGCCACCATATACCCCTACTGAGTAGTGGACTCACCCATAACAATGAAGGGGCTGGCACTGTTTGCTCTGCCTGTGATATCAACAAACTGGACATTGAACGGCTGACCAGTTGACTGGATCCCAGAGGAGGTGGTTAGTTCCTGACGCTCGTGTTCACGAATTTACCCGAGTTCACTGGCCTTCATCCATCTCCCAAATTAGTGTGGAGGTCGTCCCAATCTACAAGGCTCTTGGCCAAGAGGAACCTGTGGGTGGAGGAGTTTCAGACACTGGGCCGAGTTTGTCGACATGAACGTCAACGTTTCAAAAGGACGCTAATGTCGTGAGATTACTTCACTTAATACACGTCAGTTACGTTACTGTATCACTTGCATATTCAAACTATAACACGGAGCTGGACATTACCTGTGCGTGGAGGAGTTTCAGACGCTGGACTGATGCCCGAGAGCGTCAGTGCCCCGCACTACTCCTCCCTCGATCAACTTCGAGTTCCACTCACCCAACAGCTCTGCCTGAGCTGTCGATTACACCCAGTAGATTCTGAAAGATACTTGGTCTGACAGTTCCCTCCAGGTTAATTAATTTCATAATTAACATCCTTACAACAATTACACCATGAACATCAGATTCTCTGATTTTCATATGTAAAGAGGGTGACTTCAGCCTCGGTCAACATCTCTAGAGCCGACGCCAATGATACCTCACTCTCGCTGCCGACTCTACCCTGACTTATATTGACAATTACACTAACAGTAAATACAATTGAAGCTTTCAACATCAGTCACAATGGATCTTGAATGCTTCAACTGCAATCAGACATCTCTAAGTTGACGCAAAGCAAGGATATTCTCTTACCAATTCAAATGCATGAACATCCTGTCCGGAATTTAGGTATACAGTACTTGAGTTTCTATGGTAATGCGACATAGATAACGGAAGACTATCTCCTGAAGTGGTTAGAGACGAATGTTTCAACTGGGAGACTCAAAAAGGTTTACAGGTTTTGTGGGTGTGGAGAGTAATATGAATTATTAGGTTTTGACAGACTAGCCATGTCATTATGACCATGACACCCCTTCCCCAAGATTCATATTATGCGGTAACATTCAGAAAACATGTATACTGTAGTAGTTACACATTCTTTAAATAACATACTTTCGGTTATTGGTTTCACAATATGGTGCACACACTAAATCATTAATACAAAATATAATTTCCCATACACAAATAATTCACATATAACAATAAAATAGAATATCATTCACTATAGGTTATCTGAATTTTGGTCATTATGAAGTGGTAATCGGTTATCATACAATTAGAATGTGACACGGCAGGAACAATGACTGGTGAGGCAGGAACCAGGGCCGCCGCTTCCATTACGCGAGGTTAGCAAATGCTAAGGGCGCTAAAGATGCTAAGGGCGCCAACAGATAGTGTCACCACCACAGCTCCATTCTTCACAGCCAACAGATACAGTGTCACCACCACAGCTCCATTCTTCACAGCCAATAGATACAGTGTCACCACCACAGCTCCATTCTGCACAGCCAACAGATACAGTGTCACCACCACAGCTCCATTCTTCACAGCCAACAGATACAGTGTCACCACCACAGCTCCATTCTTCACAGCCAACAGTAACAGTGTCACCACCACAGCTCGAATGTGCTGCATCCAGGGCTGCACCTAAGAACATAAGGAGTCTGCAATAGGCTGGTTGGCCTGTGCATGGCAGCTCCTGTCGAGAGTTACTACCACTATCATCCATGAATCTATCTAGCCTCCTTTTGAAACTTTCCAGAGTTCCTGCACCACCCTATTTGTGAACCAGTTTCTTCCTATCTCCCTCCTAAACCTAAACTTATCCAACTTGAATCCGTTGCTCCGAGTCCTATCCTGCTCGGATATTATAAGAACTTTATCTATATCCCCTTTATTGATTCCTTTCACCTACTTAAATACTTCTATCATATCTCCCCGCACTCTTCGTCTTTCTAGGGAATGCAAGTTAAGTTTCTTTAACCTATCCTGATATGGAAGGTTTCCAAGTCCCGGAATCATTTATGTCATTCTTCGCTGCACCGACTCAAGTGAATTTATATCCATTCTATAATAGGGGCACCAGAACTGAACCGCATAATCGAAGTGCGGTCTGACTAGCGCAAGATATAGTTGCAATAAGACCTCTGCACTCTTGTTACTTACACTTCTAGATATAAAACCCAATACTCTGTTTGCCTTATTTCGAACATTAGCGCACTGTTTTCTAGGCCGTAGGTCCGGGCTTACAGGTACCCCTAGGTCTCTTTCACAAGTCGACTTCTCTAGGTTGATGTTAAGGCTGTATACATTATAAGTATATGTTCTTCCAATATTAAGTACGCTGCACTTGCTGGTGTTAAATTTCATTTGCCATTTTTCAGACCACCCCTGCAGTATATTTAGATCCTTCTGTAATGCATTTGCATCCTGCCCTGAATTAATTTGCAGCCCTATTATGGTGTCATCCGCAAACTTGCTTATGTCAATGCTGATCCCAGTATCTAGATCGTTTATGTAGATTATGAACAAGAGTGGGCCTAGTACTGACCCCTGGGGAACCCCACTGGTTACACGGCCCCACTCAGATTTAACACCATCTACGCTGACCCTCTGAGTTCTATCGGTGAGCCATGATTTTATCCAATTTAAAACTTTCCCCTCGATACCATGAGCCTTAATTTTTATCAGAAGCCTCTGATGCGGTGCTCTGTCAAATGCTTTGCTAAAGTCTAAGTAAATAACATCGTAATTTTCGTCATTATCTACTACCTCGAAGACTTTCCTAAAAAACGTTAGCAGATTTGTTAGACAAGATTTTCCCTTTGTAAACCCATATTG
>NW_024741901.1:20271802-20346225 GCF_018991925.1 Homarus americanus | reverse complement strand
TCATGACGCTGTGTTGTTCATGACTCTGTGTTGTTCCTGACTCTGTGTTGTTCCTGACTTGTGTTGTTCATGAAGCTGTGTTGTTCATGACCTGTGTTGTTCTGACGCTGTGTTGTTCATGACGCTGTGTTGTTCCTGACGCTGTGTTGTTCCTGACGCTGTGTTGTTCCTGACGCTGTTGTTCATGACGCAGTGTTGTTCATGACTCTGTGTTGTTCCTGACTCTGTGTTGTTCATGACTCTGTGTTGTTTCACGACGCTGTGTTTCATGACGCTGTTGTTCATGACGCAGTGTTGTTCATGACTCTGTGTTGTTCCTGACTCTGTGTTGTTCATGACTCTGTGTTGTTCACGACGCTGTGTTGTTCACGACGCTGTGTTGTTCATGACGCAGTGTTGTTCATGACTCTGTGTTGTTCCTGACTCTGTGTTCATGACTCTGTGTTGTTCACGACGCTGTGTTGTTCATGACGCTGTGTTGTTCCTGACTCTGTGTTGTTCATGACGCTGTGTTGTTCATGACGCTGTGTTGTTCCTGACTCTGTGTTGTTTATGATGCTGTGTTGTTCCTGACTCTGTGTTGTTTATGACTCTGTGTTGTTCATGACGCTGTGTTGTTTATGATGCTGTGTTGTTCTGACTCTGTGTTGTTCCTGACTCTGTGTTGTTTATGATGCTGTGTTGTTCCTGACTCTGTGTTGTTCCGACTCTGTGTTGTTTATGATGCTGTGTTGTTCTTGACTCTGTGTTGTTCATGACTCTGTGTTGTTCACGACGCTGTGTTGTTCGTGACGCTGTGTTGTTCGTGATGCTGTGTTGTTCATGACGCTGTGTTGTTCCTGACTCTGTGTTGTTCATGACTCTGTGTTGTATGACTCTGTGTTGTTCAGCGTGTTGTTCATGACGCTGTGTTGTTCATGGTGTGTTCATGACCGTTGTTCACCTGTGTTGTTCATGACCTGTGTGTTCTTGACCTGTGTTGTTCCGACGCTGTGTTGTTCTGTCTGTGTTGTTCAGACGCTGTGTTGTTCATGACCTGTGTTGTTCCTGACTCTGTGTTGTTCCTGACTCTGTGTTGTTCTGACCTGTGTTGTTCATGATCTGTGTTGTTCACGACGCTGTGTTGTTCATGACGCTGTTGTTCTGACGCTGTGTTTTCCGCTGTGTTGTTTGACTGTGTTGTCTGACTCGTTGTTCTGACTCTGTGTTGTTCAGAGTGGTTCATGACGCTGTGTTGTTCATGACGCTGTGTTGTTCATGACTGTGTTGTTCATGACGCTGTGTTGTCTATGACTTGTTTTTATGACGCTGCTGTTCATGACGCTGTTGTTCATGACTCTGTTGTTCATGACTCTGTGTTGTTCTGGACGCTGTGTTGTTCATGACTCTGTGTTGTTCCTGACGCAGTGTTGTTCATGACTCTGTGTTGTTCATGACTCTGTGTTGTTTGGCTGTTTATGACCTGTGTTGTTCCTGACGCGGTTCATGACCTGTGTTGTCTGCGCCTGTTGTTCATGACTTGTTGTTCTGACTGTTTGTTATGACCTGTGTTGTTCAAGACGCTGTTTGTTCCAGACTCTGTGTTGTTCATGACGCTGTGTTGTTCATGACGCTGTGTTGTTCATGACGCTGTGTTGTCTTGCGACTTGTTGTTGTTCCTGACTCTGTGTTGTTCATGACTCTGTGTTGTTCCTGACTCTGGTTGTTCATGACGTGGTTGTTCATGACCTGTGTTGTTCATGACGCTGTGTTGTTCATGACGCTGTGTTGTTCATGACTTGTGTTGTTCATGACTCTGTGTTGTTCATGACGCTGTGTTGTTCATGACTCTGTGTTGTTCATGACTGTGTTGTTCATGACGCTGTGTTGTTCATGACGCTGTGTTGTTCCTGACGCTGTGTTGTTCATGACGCTGTGTTGTTCCTGACGCTGTGTTGTTCCTGACCTGTGTTGTTCATGAAGCTGTGTTGTTTCTGACACTGTGTTGTTCCTGACTCTGTTCACGACGCTGTGTTGTTCACGGCGCTGTGTTGTTCATGACGCTGTGTTGTTCCTGACACTGTGTTGTTCTGCGAAGCTGTGTTGTTCACGACGCTGTGTTGTTCATGACGCTGTGTTGTTCACGACGCTGTGTTGTTCACGACGCTGTGTTGTTCTGGGGTTGTGTTGTTCCTGACACTGTGTTGTTCATAGTTGTGTGTTCCTGACACTGTGTTGTTCCTGACTCTGTGTTGTTCCTGACACTGTGTTGTTCATGACGCTGTGTTGTTCCTGACCTGTGTTGTCATGATAGTTGTGTTGTTCCTGACACTGTGTTGTTCTGCTTAGGCTGTTGTTCCTGACACTGTGTTGTTCCTGACACTGTGTTGTTCATGAAGCTGCGTTGTCTACGACGCTGTGTTGTTCATGACGCTGTGTTGTTCATGACGCTGTGTTGTTCCTGACTCTGTGTTGTCATGACTGTGTTGTCTGTGACTCTGTGTTGTTCATGACTCTCTGTTGTTCATGACTCTGTGTTGTCTGACGACTGTGTTGTTCATGACTCTGTGTTGTTCACGACGCTGTGTTGTTCATGACGCTGTTGTTCATGACTCTGTGTTGTTCATGACGCTGTGTTGTTCATGACTCTGTGTTGTTCATGGTTGTGTTGTTCCTGACACTGTGTTGTTCATGACGCTGTGTTGTTCATGACTCTGTGTTGTTCATGACTGTGTTGTTCATGACGCTGTGTTGTTCATGACGCTGTGTTGTTCCTGACGCTGTGTTGTTCATGACCTGTGTTGTTCATGACTCTGTGTTGTTCATGACGCTGTGTTGTCTGATGACTCTGTGTTGTTCATGACTGTGTTGTTCATGGTTGTGTTGTTCCTGACACTGTGTTGTTCATGACGCTGTTGTTCATGACTCTGTTGTTCCTGACTCTGTGTTGTTCATGACGCTGTGTTGTTCCTGACGCTGTGTTGTTCATGAAGCTGTGTTGTACATGACGCTGTGTTGTTCATGCATAGCTGTACATGACACTGTGTTGTTCATGACTCGTGTTGTACATGACACTGTGTTGTTCATGACGCTGTGTTGTTCGACACTGTGTTGTACATGAAGCTGTGTTGTACATGACGCTGTGTTGTTCATGACGCTGTGTTGTTCATGACTCTGTGTTGTTCATGACGCTGTGTTGTTCATGACGCTGTGTTGTTCATGACGCTGTGTTGTTCTGACTTGTGTTGTTCATGACTCTGTGTTGTACATGACACTGTGTTGTTTAAGACGCTGTGTTGTTCCTGACACTGTGTTGTACATGAAGCTGTGTTGTACATGACGCTGTGTTTATGACGCTGTGTTGTTCATGATGCTGTTGTACATGACGCTGTGTTGTTCATGACGCTGTGTTGTTCATGACGCTGTGTTGTTCTGACCTGTGTTGTTCATGACGCTGTGTGTCTTGTTGTTCATGACTCTGTGTTGTTCCTGACACTGTGTTGCACATGAAGCTGTGTGTACATGACGTTGTTGTTCATGACGCTGTGTTGTTCATGACGCTGTGTTGTTCATGACGCTGTGTTGTTCATGACCTGTGTTGTTCATGACGCTGTTGTTCCTGACGCTGTGTTGTTCATGACGCTGTGTTGTTCATGACGCTGTGTTGTTCATGACTCTGTGTTGTTTACGACGCAGTTGTTCCTGACTTGTGTTGTTTATGACGTTGTTGGACCTGTGTTGTCATGACTCTGTGTTGTTCCTGACGCTGTGTTGTTCATGACGCTGTGTTGTTCAAGACACTGTGTTGTTCATGACGCTGTGTTGTTCCTGACGCTGTGTTGTTCATGACGCTGTGTTGTTCCTGACACTGTGTTGTTCATGACGCTGTGTTGTTCATGACGCTGTGTTCCAGACTCTGTGTTGTTCATGACGCTGTGTTGTCTGGACTCGTGTGTTCATGACGCTGTTGTTTGTTGTTCTGACGCTGTGTTGTTCTGACGCTGTGTTGTTCCTGACGCTGTGTTGTTCCTGACTCTGTGTTGTTCATGACGCTGTGTTGTTCATGACGCTGTGTTGTTCCTGACTCTGTGTTGTTCAGACGCTGTGTTGTTCATGACGCTGTGTTGTTCATGACGCGGTTGTCTGGCTGTGTTGTTCATGACTCTGTGTTGTTCATGACGCTGTGTTGTTTGCGACGCTGTGTTGTCCATGACGCTGTGTTGTTCCTGACACTGTGTTGTTCATGTGTTTGACGCTGTGTTGTTCATGATGTGTTGTTCATGACCGTGTGTTCATGACGCTGTGGTGTGTTGTTCATGACGCTGTGTTGTCGACTTTTCTGACCTGTGTTGTTCTTAGTTGTGTTGTTCCTGACGCTGTGTTGTTCATGACGCTGTTGTTCATGGCGTTGTTCATGACGCTGTGTTGTCCCTGACTCTGTGTTGTTCATGGCTGTGTTGTTCCTGACACTGTGTTGTCTTGAAGCTGTGTTGTTCATGACGCTGTGTTGTTCATGACGCTGTGTTGTTCATGAAGCTGTGTTGTTCATGACGCTGTTGTTCATAAGCTGTGTTGTTCATGACCTGTGTTGTTCCTGACACTGTGAAGCTGTTGTTTGGTGTTCACGACGCTGTGTTGTTCATGACGCTGTGTTGTTCATGACGCTGTGTTGTTCATGGTGTTCTGTTATGAACTGTGTTGTTCATGACCGTGTGTGTGTGTGTGTGTGTGTGTGTGTGTAGGCTTCAGTGAAGCGATCCTGACGACACCTGCTGTCTTGGCCGCCCGCCACCACCTACCCACACCTTTCCTGGGCTGCCCTGACCTAACCTGTTTATTCCAGCCTACCACGGCCTCCACCCCTGGCCTATTTCCCATTGGCCTGCTCCATCTAGTCTGCATCCCCTAACCTGCCTCCCTTCCTCATTGGCCTGCCTCCTCTCCCTATTCCATCCTCCATTGGCCTGCCTCCCTCCTCTATTGGCCTGCCTCCCTCCTGGCTTGGCCCTATCTCTCCCTGTCTCTGCTCTACCTCCTCCCTGCCCTGCCATCTCCCTCCCCGTCTCTGCCTCCCTCTCCCCTGCCTCTGCCTCCTCCTTAGCCTGCCCTCCTTCCCCTGGCCTGCTTCCTGTCCCTCTAGCCAGAACCTGACCTCCCCAGCCCTCTTTACCTTGAGAGGACAGGCAGCCCAAACCACCTTGCACTTCTCCCTCACACCTCTCCATCACACCCTTCCCTGACACACCTCTCCTCACACCCCTTCCTCACATTTCTCCTCTCACACCTCTCCCCTCACAGCCCTTTCTTCCCACCTCACCCCTCACACCTCTCCCTCACAGACCCTTTCTTCCCACCTCACCCCACACCTCTCCCTCACAGCCCCTCTTCCCACCTCACCCTCACACCCTTCCCCTGATACACCTCTCCCCCACTCCCACCTCTCCCTCACCCCCTTCCTCCCACTTCTCCCCTCACACCTCTTCCCCGACACACCTCCCCCACTCCTCTCCTCCCCATCCACCTCTCCCTCACTCTCTCCTCCCATCCACTTCTCCCTCACACCTCTTCCCCTGACACACCTCCTCCCCACTCCTCTCTCCCATCCACCTCTCCCCTCACCCTCCTCCCCCACTCCTCTCCCTCACTCCCTCTCCCCTCCCACCTCCCCCTCACCCTCTCCCCATCCACTCTCCCTCACACCCCCGACACACCTCCCCCACTCCTCTCCCATCCACCCTCCCCTCACCCTCTCCCATCCACTCTCCCTCACACCTCTTCCCCCGGACACACCTCCTCCCCACCTCTCCCATCCACCTCTCCCCCACTCCCTCCCTTCCACCTCTCCCTCACCCTCCCTCCCTCCCCACCTCCTCCCTCACCTCCTCCCCATCCACCCTCACACCCTCTTCCCTGACACACCTCCCCCCACTCCTCTCCCATCCACCTCTCCCCTCACTCCTCTCCCATCCACTCTCCCTCACACCTCTTCCCCGACACACCTCCTCCCCACTCCTCTCTCCCATCCACCTCTCCCCCTACCTCTCCCTTCCACCCTCTCCCTCACTCCCTCTCCCTCCCACCTCTCCCCTCACTCCTCTCCCATCCACTTCTCCCTCACACCTTCCCCTGACACACTCCCCCACTCCTCTCCCATCCACCTCTCCCCACCCTCTCCCCTTCCACCTCTCCCTCACTCCCTCTCCCTCCACCTCTCCCCACCCTCTCACCATCCACTCTCCCTCACACCCTTCCCCTGACACACCTCCTCCCCACTCCTCTCCCCATCCACCCTCCCTCACCCTCCCCATCCACTTCTCCCTCACACCTTCCCCTGACACACCTCCTCCCACTCCTCTCCCATCCACCTCTCCCCTCACTCCCTCTCCCATCCACTTCTCCCTCACCTCTTCCCTGACACACCTCCTCCCACCTCTCTCCCATCCACCTTCCCTCCATCACCTCTCCCCACCCTCCACCTCTCCCATCCACCTCCCCCCCACTCCTCTCCCTTCCATCTCTCCCTTCCACCTCTCCCCTCACTCCTCTCCCTCCCACCTCTCCCTCCCACCTCTCCCTCACCTCTCTCCCATCCACCCTCACACCTCTTCTCCGACACACCTCCCCACTCCTCTCCCATCCACCCTCCTCACTCCTCTCCCTTCCACCTCCCCCCATCCACCTCTCCCTCACCTCTCCCTTCCACCTCTCCCCTCCACCTCCCCTCACCCTCTCCCTTCCACCTCTCCCCCCCCCTCACCCTCCCTTCCACCTCCCCACTCCTCTCCCTTCCACCCCCCCTCACTCCTCTCCCCTCCCACCTCTCCCTCCCACCTCTCCCCTCACCTCTCCCATCCACTCTCCCCTCACACCCTTTCTCCCGACACACCCCCCACTCCTCTCCCCATCCACCTCTCCCTCACTCCTCTCCCTTCCACCTCCCCCCATCCACCCCCTCACTCCTCTCCCTTCCACCTCCCTTCCACCTCTCCCCTCACCTTCCTCCCACCTCCCTCACCCTTCCCCATCCACTCTCCTCACACACCTCTTCCCCTGACACACCCTCCCCACTCCTCTCCCATCCACCCTCCCTCACCCTCTCCCATCCACTTCTCCCTCACACCTCTTCCCCGACACACCCTCCTCCCCTCCTCTCCCATCCACCTCTCCCCACCCTCTCCCATCCACTCTCCTCACACCCTTCCCCTGACACACCTCCTCCCCACTCCTCCCATCCACCTTCCCCTCACTCCTCTCCCATCCACCCTCCCTCACCTCCTCTCCCTCCACCTCTCCCATCCACCTCTCCCTCACTCCTCTCCTTCCATCTCTCCCTTCCACCTCTCCCTCACCTCTCCCCTCCCCACCTCTCCCTCCCACCTCTCCCTCACCTCCCATCCACTCCTCCCCTCACACCCTTCTCCCTGAAACACCTCCTCCCCACCTCTCCCATCCACCTCCCCTCACCCTCTCCCCATCCACTTCTCCCTCACACCTTCCCCGACACACCTCCTCCCCACTCCTCTCCCATCCACCTTCCCCACTCCTCTCCCCATCCACCTCTCCCTCACTCCTCTCCCTCCACCTCCCATCCACCTCTCTCACTCTCTCCTTCCATCTCTCCTTCCACCTCCCTCACTCCTCTCCCTCCCCACCTCCCCCTCCCCACCTCTCCCCCCACCCTCTCCCCATCCACCTCCCTCACACCTCTCCCGACCACCCCCCCACCTCTCCCATCCACCTCTCCCTCACCCTCTCCCTTCCACCTCTCCCCCCCCATCCACCTCTCCCTCACCCTCTCCCTCCACCCTCCCTTCCACCTCCCCCTTCCACCTCTCCCCTCACCTTCCCTTCCACCTCTCCCTCACCCTCTCCCTTCCACCTCTCCCTCACTCCTCTCCCTTCCACCCTCCTCACTCCCCTCCCCCTTCCACCTCTCCCTCACTCCTCTCCCTTCCACCTCTCCCTCACACCTCTTCCCCGACACACCTCCCCCCCACTCCTCTCCCTTCCACCTCTCCCCCAGCGTCATCTCAGTATACGGACACTCACTCACACAGGTAAAGATATAGATACAGGTATAAGGGTGTCAACAAGCTGTGTGTATCGTGGGTCGTGGATGTCGTGGGTCGTGGATGTCATGGGTCCTGGTTATTATGGGTCGTAGGTGGGTAGTGAAGGTAATGTGTGCCTCGTCTTATCACTATAGATTAACTTTGACCTTTACTTATCACCGTCGTGTTTCTAATAAATGAAATGTCAAGGTCTCAAGGTTAGATAAAAAAAAATATTAGTAGATGACGAGACAACAACGATATAGCATAGTTATCCCCACTATAGAAAACTTACCATAGAAAATGTGCTACAGTATATAAAGTTAGTATAGTTACCCCCACAATAGAAAACGTACCATAAAGAACTTACCATAGAAAGATAATGTACTATATAAAGTTAGTATAGTTACCCCCAACAATAGAAAACTCATCATAGAAAATGTAATTATTCCCACCATAGAAAACGTGTAGTAATGTTGGTGTTGTGAAGCGTTGTTTATGTCCAGTATTTGTGTTTCCTTTGTTGTTCTTCCCACTGGTAACACAAACGTTTTTAATTATAATATAAATGTTTTTTTTTTTTCTGTTTAACCACTTTAATAACGCTTTGCCATGTATGTTATTAAGGGTACAGTAGGAGGAGGTGGAGGTGGAGGAGAGGACAAGGAGATGGGAGAGATAATAGGGGAGATATGTGGAAGGAAGGTAAGTGTGGAAAGTGACAGGAAAGTGCCAAGATAAAATGTAGAAAGTATCAAGACAGTGTATAGAAACTGACAGGAAATAATGGAAAGTGACGGGAAAGGGCCAAGAAAACTGCCGTATGTAAAGTGACTGGAAAGTACTGAGACACGTGTAGGAAGTGTCTCACACGTGGAAAGTGACATATAAGTGCCAACACAGCGTTTAGAAAGTGACAGAAAAGTACGAAGACAGCTTGTAGAAAATTAAGAAAGTGCCGACACAAAGTGTAGGTGAGTGACAGGAAAGTACTTAAAAGTAAGGAAAGTTACAGGAAAGTACTTGTTAGTGCGGGAAATGGCAATAAAATGCTAAGACAAGTGCAGAAAGTGACAGAAAAGCGTTTACAAGTGCGGAAAGTAACGGGAAAGTGCTGGTCACTCATTGGCAGTAATTATTGATTTTGTGTGTGTGTGTGTGTGTTTTGTCACTGCCGGGAAGTGTCATTGTCGGGAGGTGACACTAGCGGGGAAGTGTCTTTATGAAGGTTGGCACTGTCAGAGAAGTGCCAGTCGCATCTCATTGGGCACCCAGACGTGTTACTTGGCAAGGCCTGTCACCTGAACCTTGTAGTGTGAACCCCTTAAGACTTAAACCTATTAGTATGAACCTCCCTGGCTTAACCTGTGAAGCTCTGAAAACAGCATCATCTAAAACTGAACCCTTATTTTAAAAAGTTTTGAATCTCTCATCTACGGCCTGTTTGAACCCCCCCCTCGGCCCCCCTCGCCAGGTTTAAATAGAAGATCCTTAATCACCTCTTAATCCTTTCTTGCGATCTTCAGTTGTTTTGGTTTAGAGAGAGAAAGAGAGAGAGAGAGAGAGAGATTAAAGGTAGGCATAAGAGTCACTTCGGCGCCGGATGTCCGTCTCCTCCCACCCACCCCCGTCCCGTCCCCTCCCGTCCCCTCCACCACCTCCTTGGCACAGCACCCCGATCTCTTGGCGCCAAAACTCAGGTGCGCGC
This sequence comes from Homarus americanus, assembly GCF_018991925.1. NCBI lineage: Eukaryota > Metazoa > Arthropoda > Malacostraca > Decapoda > Nephropidae > Homarus > Homarus americanus. Next base: position 20,336,487 of record NW_024741901.1, on the reverse strand, counting down.
CAAAAACTGAGAGGCCAGCCAGTATCAGGTGGTTCTTAAGGGTCAGTTTCAACGTCACACCCGCGGGGAAATCGACCAACTGGGGAAATTTGAGACGAGACGCGCGCCAAAAGTTGTCGTTCGAAGAGGTGAATTGACACGAAGGTCGCTTTTGGTGCTTTTGGGGATGGGAGAGTGTGTTTGTGTTTGTGTGAGCGACGAGGGAGGAGTTACGTAAAGGCGGGTTTCCTGGGTGACAGAGTGGGATAATCGCCCCAGTGGAGAGAGAGTGAGGGAGGTTGTCAGCTGGGGAAGAGACATTTTAAAATTCGGGTGTTTGTTTTATACGGGTTGTGAATCATACTGCAGTTGGCGAGCGAGTGGACCAGGGCTGAGTGTTGGTGCTTGTGTGGAGGAGGAGGGGGAGGGGGGGTGTGACGACAGTGCTCTCTCGCCCTCTTTCTTTGGTGCCGCTAGACAGTCAGTGTGTGTGTGTGTGTCTCCATTATACACCACCACCCACTCTGGATACAGTTTACATAATCTACAGTGTACCAACCACCATGTATGTAGCGTATTAATTAACGTGAAGAGAACACCACATATACACTGAACAAATAACAAACAATATACAACACATCTTTATATCAGACTATACATGTACCCTCACGCTATGCTGCCGTGAATCATTTATACATCAGAATATAAGATAATTTTATTTGCCTCCTATTTCATATTTTAACCTAAACTCAAATTAACAAGTAACATTGTCTCGGCGTGATAAATTAGTGTGTGTGTGTGTGTGTGTGTGTGTGTGTGTGTGTGTGTGTGTGTGTGTGTGTGTGTGTGTGTGTGTGTGTGTCCGCCAGACGTGATATTATAATCTGTTGTTTTAAGAAGTAATATGTATTTGTTAACTTTGTGTCATGGTTTAAACAAAAACTTAATTAATAAGAGACGGTGTTTCCTTGTAAATAGATGTTGTTGGATGTATTTCTCGCAACACACGATGGCATTATTGTGTGTGTGTGTGTGTGTGTGTGTGTGTGTGTCTGGATGGATGGATGGATGGTGGTAGTTGTTGGTTAATGTCTTGGTTACCTGTAGTGTTGGTGATGGTAGTAGTAGTCTCTCTCTCTCTCTCTCTCTCTCTCTCTCTCTCTCTCTCTCTCTCTCTCTCTCTCTCTCTCTCTCTCTCTCGTGTGACGGATCATTCTGGGGTTCCGTGGTGTAGTTACGGACTTGGGTGGGTTGCATCACCTTCTTGCTAATATTGGCCACACTGTCTTTTATATCCCCTCCTCGACCTGTTTCTGTCTGTCTGTCTGTCTGTCTGTCTGTCTGTGTCTGTATGTATAGTATGTATGTATTCCCATTCGACCTGTATTTGTCTGTCTTATTTATCCCCCTCCTCGACCTCTGTGTGTGTGTGTGTGTGTGTGTGTGTGTGTGTGTGTGTGTGTGTGTGTGTGTGTGTGTGTGTGTGTGTATAGCAACGTCAGGTTATATTGCGTCAATTCTCTGTCTGTATGTGTCGGTTTCTTATTTTTTTAAGTCACACACACACACACACACACACACACACACACACACACACCGTTACCTGGGTGTATATTGTCAGATCTCATACTACACTTGGTATCTGGGTGTTGGTGCAAATAGTGGTGATGCTAATGGTGGTTGTGGTAATAGTGGTGGTTGCTGTGGTAGTGATGGTAGTAGCAGTGGTGGTAGTAGTGATAATGGTGGTCAGATTATTATTGTGAGTGGTAGTTGTGTGAATAGTAGTAATAGTAGTAGTAGCAGTCGTAGTTGTGTTAATGGTGGTGGGAGTCGTAGTGTGAATGGTGGTGGTGGTGGTGGTAGTAGTTTTTGTGTGAATGGTGGTAGTAGTAGTAGTGTGAATGGTGGTGGTGGTAGTAGTTTTTGTGTGAATGGTGGTAGTAGTAGTAGTGTGAATGGTGGTAGTAGTAGTAGTGTGAATGGTGGTAGTAGTAGTAGTAGTAGTGTGAATGGTGGTAGTGATGGTGGTGGCCGCAATGAGTCAGCCTAATTTAGTGTTGGTGAATTATTGTGGTGATGTGATGACCTTGTGAAATTCCCCCTCTCCTCCACTTCTCTCTCCTTCTTTTCTCTCTTCCTCTCCTTTCTTCCTTCCTTCCTCTCTTCCTTCTACCTCTTTTCTCCCATACTCTCCTTCCTTTCTCTTCCTCTCCTTCCTTTCTCTCTTCTTCTCTTCCTTCTCCTCTCCTCTCCTCACCATGCTTTTCATTCCCCTCATGTTACTGCTTTTCCGACTACTGTTGTTGGAGGGATAGAGGGGAGACTGGCGGGAGGAGGGATAGAGGGGAGACTGGCGGGAGGAGGGATAGAGGGGAGACTGGCGGGAGGAGGGATAGAGGGGAGACTGGCGGGAGGAGGAGGAGAGGAGGAGGACTGGCGGGGATGGGGGGAGGAGGATAGAGGAGACTGGCGGGAGGACTGGGAGACTGGAGGAGGAGGGATAGGGAGGGGGAGACTGGCGGGAGGAGGACAGAGGGGAGACTGGCGGAGGAGGGATAGAGGACAGAGGGGAGGAGGGGAGGATAGAGGGGGGAGGACTGGCGGGAGGAGGATAGAGGCGGAGGAGGGATGGGGGAGACTGGCGGGGAGGGAGGGGATGGGGGAGGGGGAGGAGGGATAGAGGGAGACTGGCGGGAGGGAGGGATAGGGGAGACTGGCGGGAGGAGGGATAGAGGGAGACCGGCGGGAGGAGGGATAGAGGGGAGACCGGCGGGAGGAGGGATAGAGGGGAGACTGGGGGAGGGATAGAGGGGGGGACCGGCGGAGGAGGGAGAGAGACCTGGCGGGAGGAGGGATAGAGGGAGACTGGCGGGAGGAGGGATAGAGGGAGACCGGCGGGAGGGAGAGGAGACTGGCGGGAGGAGGGATAGAGGGGAGACTGGCGGGAGGAGGGATAGGGGAGACTGGCGGGGGAGGAGGGATAGAGGGGAGACTGGCGGGAGGAGGGATAGAGGGAGACTGGCGGGAGGAGGGATGGGGGAGACTGGGGGAGGAGGATAGAGGGAGACTGGGGAGGAGGATAGGGGGGGAGGGGGAGGATAGAGGGAGGGGAGCAGGAGAGGGATAGAGGGAGACCGGGGGGAGGGATAGAGGGGAGACTGGGGGAGGAGGGATAGAGGAGACTGGCGGAGGAGGGGATAGAGGGGAGACTGGCGGAGGAGGATAGAGACTGGCAGGAGGGATGAGACTGGCAGGAGAGGGAGAGGAGACTGGCGCTGGCGGGAGGAGGAGGGAAGAGGGAGACTGGCGGGAGGGAGGGAGGGGAGACTGGCGGGAGGAGGGATATGGGAGACTGGCAGGGAGGAAGGGATAGAGGGAGACTGGCGGGAGAGGAGGGATAGAGAGGAGACTGGCGGGACTGAGGAGGATAGAGAGGAGACTGGCGGGAGGAGGGAGAGGGAGACTGGCGGAGGAGGGATAGAGGGATGGAGAGGACTGGGGAGGAGGGATAGGGAGACTGGCGGGAGGAGGGATAGGGGGAGACTGGCGGGAGGAGGGATAGAGAGGGAGACTAGAGAGGGAGAGGAGGAGGGAGGGAGGGGGAGGAGGGATGGGGAGGGGAGGCAGTGGACTATTTCTGTCCGTCTCACCTGGCTGCACTACCTGTATGGCTCACAGGGGGTGGGGGGAATGTAACTGTTGGTGTGATGATTTAGTGAGTGTTAAGTGTTCTGGGTGTATCTGTCGGAGTGTAGAGGTGCGTGTGTGGCGGTGCGGGTGTATGGTGGTGTGGGTGTGTGTGCGGGTGTGCATGGTGGTGTGGGTGTATGGTGGTGCGGGGTGTATGGTGGTGTGGGTGTGTATGGTGGTGTGGTGGCGGTGGTGGTGTGGGTGTATGGTGGTGTGGGTGTATGGCGGTGCGGGGTGTGTGGTGGTGTGGGGCGTATGGTGGTGCGGGTGTATGGAGGTGCGGGTGTATGGTGGTGGGGTGTATGGTGGTGTGTGTGTGTGTGGTGGGTGTGTGGTGCGGGTGTGGTGGTGCGGGGTGTGTGTGTGATAATAATTAATGGTTTATTGAGAGAAAACAGGAGCCAAAGACTGTAAAATATACCACGGACAGAGATGGCATACATAAGTGATACAGGGGAGTGCCTCATGTAATAAAAGCTTTCATTACAAAAATAGGAGGAAACATGAGGTGAACATACAGGTTACAGGAACTACATCAGGGTGGGGTGGCTGGTCTTGTAGGACTGAGGCAGCTGCAAGGGGACGATATTACTTCCAAGATTGTGTGGCGGTGTGTCCGTAAACTGGTGGTTAGAGACGTAATGAAGACCAGGGGGAGCTGAGAGGGCTAGTGTACAGAGTGCCTCTTGGTAGGTGGTTCATAGTGGCACTTTGACAATGTCCCGCGCGTGTGCGTGTGTGGCAACAGGAGTGAGTCACCACCAGCATCACTAACAACAACAACAAACAGACAGTGTTGGAGTGTGTGTGTGTGTGTGTGTGTGTGTGTGTGTGTGTGTGTGTGTGTGTGTGTGTGTGTGTCCTGCTTATTTACACGAGGCACAAGAGAAGTGGCCGACTGGATGATGATGGGTGTGTATGCTAGGATGTGGGTGGGTGTGCTAGGAGTTGGGTGTGTAGTAGGTGGGCTGTGGCGGCTGGATATGGGTGGCAATGGGGAAAGGTGGCTGGGAGCGGGTGAGGGTCATCCATACATTGTGGCGAGAGGCAGGAGTTAGGGCAGCAGGGGCAGGAAGGAAGGAACAAGAGTTTGTTTGATTGATTGAAACAGTTTATTTGGCCAGAAAAACACAGAAACAGAGTGGATAATAATAACAATATTAACATGGCTGAGCCAATTGAGAACCTGAGCTCTCTTGTAGGCACTGATATATATACTATACTGTACATTTATCTCAAGGAAGTATTATGTAACATTTAGTATCATCTGGAATAGTACACACAGCATGGTGGTAATAAGAACATAGCAGAATGTTACCACGGTTATCGCTTCGATATTTATTTATTTATTTTTATTTTATTTATTATTATTATTATTATTATTATTTTACATTTATATTATAGGGACAGCATAAAGGCATGTGGGCGAGGTATCCGTTGATAACCAAAGGATTAAACCATCTTCCTCTTAAGGGCTTATAGCAATCGTCAAGAGTTAAACCATCATTGTCAAAGGGTTTAATTGTCGTTCTCAAAGAGTAAAAATATAGTACTCAAAAGAGTTCAAACGTCGTCGAAGGGTTAAACCACCACCATCAAAGGGTTAAACCTTGTTATATGATTAAGTATAAATTACAGTATTTGTAATTGAGCTTTATTAACGTCTTAATAAACTCAGGTGAGTTTTGTTGTCCCAGGTGTTTTCACAGTTCACTACAAGTACATAAAAAAAAGTTTTAAGTTAATTTTTTGCATCGTTACTAGTCTGGGAGGGGGGTCAACTGTGGGGTCATTGGGGTCAGGTGGTGCTGGCGGTCTAGGTCACGTGTGTGTTTGTCTCGCTCGTCTAGACGTGACGTCACGGGTCAGTCAGTCGTCCTTCCTGGGGGGGGGGAAGTAAAAGCTCTTGACAGGTTTCTGTTGAGAGAGAGAGACGTTCAACATGTGGTCATCTGCGAAAGAAGAAGAGGAAGAAGCGAGAATGAAGGAAAGTGAGAACAAAGGAGAAAAAAGCGAATCATGGTGTAGAGAAGAGGTGGAGAACTGGGAAGTCATGTAATGATAGTTGTCAACCTCGCGTTGCTGAGGTGGTAGGCGGTGATAGTTATAGTGGTGGTGGAGTAGTGGTGGTGATGGTGTTAGTGATGATGAAAGGTGGGTTAGTGACGGTGATGCTGGTAGAGGTGGGGATTGGTAGGATGGCGTGGGGTTAAGTTGTAGAATAGATGATGAGAGAAGGAAGGAGGAAGAAGGACGAGAATAACAGGAGGGAGGAAGCAAGGAGAGTTACAGGTGATGAAGAAATACAAGAAGGGGGGGGAATTATGATATGGGAATGAATGTGAGACTAGGGAGGGAGGAAATGAGGGGGGGGGGAGGGAGAGGGGGGGGGAGAGCGTGGGAGTGTCCTGGCCACACAGCCTTTTGACGGGAGCTGCAGACACAGGCTCAGGTGTTGTCGTGTGCATGATGGTTGTGCGTGGTGGGTGTACATAACACTCTACAGTAGTACACCGGGGTCAGGGAGCTCACACACACACACACACACTGTTCCATCATGTCCTCACGTCGCCGGAGACACAGACTTCAATGCTCATTTTACCAGCAGGCAGGTGAGGCCATGGTCGTGAGAGAGAGAGAGAGAGAGAGAGAGAGAGAGAGAGAGAGAGAGAGGTCTTAAGGCTCCACGAGGGAGTGTCACGTGATCACCTTCTCTCCCCGGGTTGTGGTGTCATCTCTCTCCCTCAACCTACAGTACGGTTCACACTCGTGATCTCTCACTATCTCAGCTTCCTGGTCTACACCTCACCACCTCCAGTCTGTTTATGACATAACTAATGATGCTGAAGAAGAGGAGTGTGAGTGAGTGAGTGGTGTTAACAGAGGCGCTGGGTGTTGTGACTGATGGAGAGCTCGTCCACCATTGCACAGGTGTCTGGTGCAGGCGGTGGTAATGTGTCTGGTGGTGGTGAGCCTGTTTGTTCTCCACCACTAAGGTTGTTTCCCCTCACCACGCAGCGTCCCCAGAACACGTCTGGTTGTTACTGCCATTGCCCACCACCGTGGGTCATGAACACAGCAGTGGTTGTGTGTGTGTGTGTGTGAGAGACGTTGAGTTTCATGTGATGTCCACCAGTCGTGCGTATACTGTGTCTGGGGAGGAGAATTGATGGGACGAAGGGGAGTTGTGTGGGGGAGAGACGAAGGGAGAGAGAAAACGAAAGGGGAGAGAGGAAGTTGTATATGTGGAGGGAGGGAGGGAGCAGAACACGTTGAGGTTGACACATTGGTCACTCCCGGAAACAGGTAGAGTGTGTGTGTATAATGATGGTGGGAACAATGTTGTCTCCCTCCTGTTGTTTCACACGTGTTGGTCCTGGAGTGTTCAGTCAAGGAAGTGTTACCATTATTTTATACAGCATGTGTGTGTGTGTGTGTGGCTAAGTCGCTGTACTCAATGGGTTAAGTCACAGTACAGACTCATAGGGGTTAAGATAGGGTACTCAGGAGGTTGTAAATCTGTATTTAGGAGTTTGGCACACTACATGGTTGGCATTGAATTCAGGAGGTTGGCACTGTATTTAGGAAGTTGGCACTGTACCAAAAAGGTTGGCACTGTATTCAGGAGATTGGCACTGTACCCAGGAGGTCGCCACTATACTCAGGGGTTGCTTACTATACTCAAGGTTGAACTGTATTCAGGGGTTACAAATGTTTTTTGTTTTTTCAGCGAACTAGTTACTGTCATAATTGTTTTTTATATATTTTTAATTAATTATTACTCTTCTAATTCACACACCTCATTTGGGGAGTTTTAACGAGGTACACTTAATTACTTACCATAATAATTACTCCAAGTATTATTCATATTTCTTAACATTTATTTTATTTATTTTTTTATTATTCTTTGCATGTTTTGGTATACAACTAACAAAATTTTTCCCAGTATTTTTTCTGTGTTGTTTCCTAATTGATGGAGTGTTGTGTTTTGGTGTGTTTAGGAATAGATTATACTGTGCGGGTTTGTTGTTGTGTTTATTTTGTGATTTTATTAATCTTTTGTGTTGTCTCGTTTTTCGCGTTCGTGTGTGTGTGTGTGTGTGTGTGTGTCGTGTTATTGTTGTAATGTAATGGTTTGGTTGTTATTGTACCGTACTTTTAGGGGGGGGGAGGAAGGAAGGGAAGGAGTGATAGGGAAGGAAGGAAGGAGGGGAGATGAGGGAGAGAATGAATGTGGTACTTTTTGTACTGTGCAGTCTCCTGCCCCTCATCTACTCCCTCCTATCCCTCTTGCTCCCTCCTATCCTCTTCTACTTCCGTCCTCCTCTACTCCCTCCTGTCTCCTCTACTCCCTCCTGCCTCCTGCCTCCTCCCATCCTTCCTCTCTCCCCGAACCTCCACTGCCCCCTCCTATCCTCTACTACCCCCTGTCCCTCCACATCCTTGAGTTCACTCGTGTAAGTTGTGGATCTACTCACCTACATGTGTGTGTGTGTGTGTGTGAACGCTAGCCAGTGATAATCGTAAGGATCTCAGGTGAACGCGCGTCGGCCCACACTGACCTCCTCTTAATCGCGGGCTACAAGAGAGTGCGTGGCGGGTTTTCAGGTTCAAGCGTTCTGTTTCGAGTAAGAGAACGCAGCTAGTGCTTAAGTGAATTAGTCTTCTACACACACACACACACACACACACACACACACACACACACACACAGTGATACATAACTTACAAGCCTCAGTGGATCCGGGATTCAGACGCATAATTCAGGCGAACACAACAAATGTCACTTGAGGAGGATGATTCAGAACGAAGTGGTTCCCGAGTCACAAAGCTTCGTTTACGGTGAATATTCCTCGTAATCTTTTAAAGTCTTTTTTAAGATAGAATGACTCCCAGTTTCGTTGTCTCTACCTTCAAGTTATCATCTGGGAATATTTTCAAGGTATATTTTTCATTTTTCTCGTAAAGGTGAGTATTTAAGTGGATTTCTGAACATTTACGAGAATTATTGTTGTCTTGCGGGTCTTTGTGAACTGGTTGGAGTTTAGCCAATACTCTTGTCCGACGGGTTGAATCTTTTCATAGCGCCTGTCATGGCGGCTGAATTTCGAAAGTTGGTTCTCTCTCTTTCTCTCTCTCTCTCTCTCTCTCTCACAAAGGATCGTACGATGATTTTTCTCTACCTGTGAATGGGAGACGGGGAGAGAAAGAGAGAGACAAACAGACAGAACAAGAGAGAAAAGGAGGTGAGAGATAGACAGAGACAGAAAGAGGAACTAGAGAGAGAGAGAGAGAGAGAGAGAGAGAGAGGGGGGGCCATTGCTGTGACGGTAAAGTAAAACAAAAACAAAAACCCACAAATCTAAGGTATTTTAACTTATATCTTCCCGTTGTTATTTTAAAGTCAATCTCTGTGGTAGTTTGTGAATCTCCAGTTATGAGGCAGAAAAAAATATGACTTATGTTTTCTTGTTGGCTGTTTAGGAGTGTGTTGGGGGCGAATGATGGGACACGGAGGAGTGTGATGGGTAAGGGGGGACTGGGTGGTAGGTTGTAGGAAGGATGGTGGAGGATGTGGGGGCAGGAGGTGATGGGTTATTTGGTGGATGTAACTCTGGAAATCAAGTTGTTATTATTATTATCATGTTATTTTGTTATTTATGTCAACAGTGGGGAATTATTCATGAATTAAAATACCTCTCGATTCAGGTATGTTAATCTTGTGAAGTGGTTTATAGACTTGCAGGTAATAACTTAATCCACTAGGGAATTATCTAGGATTATTAAAGAGTTATCACATGCGAACATAACTCTGGCTGGTGTCACACTTGATTCATAATTTTACTAGAATAATTATACCCTGGAATGTACTGTGCTAGACCAGGTATGTGAACCTTCTGGTAATTGACAGGCGGAACCCACCCACCCCAATTTGATGTACCTGGTAACTTGTAATTATAATGAAATGAATTATCACCTAATGATCGTTTAGGAGAAAAAATATGATGATAAATCGTTTCATGTGGAAAGGCGGAGCAAGCTGTTACGTAAACCCTCCTCACCTGTAGTTTACACCTGGTGGAGTGTCTTGTCCTGTGTCGAGTTGGTGAATCTTGATGTTGGGGACGTGGAGGAGGACTGAGGGAGGGTAGTGTGGGTGCGTGCCGCCGAGGACAAACACAGTGGGTGGTTAGCGGAGGCCCTGGGGCACCCCTTACCTCCAGGCGCTTCACCCACCCGCACCGGTCATGTTGGTACGCCTGACCCCAACCTGCCTCCCCCACTACCTGTGTGTGTACCCCAGCACCACCACCACTACCCACCACTACCAACCATCATCACTACCCACTACCACTAGTCCACCACCACCACTACTACCATCACTGCCCACTACCACCACCTTCCAACACATACAACCTGTGTGTGTGTGTGAACCTCAGCACCACCTACCACCACAATCACCAGCCCACTCTTTCACCTCAATACATCCAGGAACATCATACCTGTACATGTTAATTCATTGCCTTACTGTATTTACACACATACACAACCCCTGAAATACACACCTGGCCTTGATAAGTCAGGTGTGTACAGAATTGCTATGTTGAGATCACCTAAAATAGTCAAATATATATATATGCCTCTGAAGATGTCTTGAATAAAGACGAAAGCTAAGGTACTCCGTTGTTCCATTTTTCCCGTGTGATTTTATCCAAGATATATATATATATATATATATATATATATATATATATATCCGGGTTAATTACACACCAGACTCCTTCACTAACTTGTAAAAAAAATAGTAACTTCTTGAGTACGATGACTTAACATACTTGAGTACAATGATGTAACCTTCTGGGTAAGACAACTTAACCTCTTGAGTTACAATGACTTAAGTCCTTGAGTACGATAACTTAACATCTTGGGAGTGCGATAAACTTACTTTTCTCTCTCTCTCTCTCTCTCTCTCTCTCTCTCTCTCTCTCTCTCTCAATAGCATAATTCCTACATTGTTTAAACTCACCTGCAAGAGACTAGGTTTGTTTGTTTGTTTGTTTGTTTATTTATTGTTTACTTTCCCGACGTTGGTGGTTGACCTTCGGCCTCTGCATGGTAGGCTCTGTGACGTAATCGTGACGTATGTAAACAAACACATACGGGACCACAAGGGACTGGAAAAGCGCTCGTTTGTTTAACCTCAGAAAGGTTATGTATTGACTTGAGGGTTGAACCATCATCTTGCTAAATCACCATCCTAAAATATTAAGCCACCATCGTTAAATATTAAACAATCACCCTGTTAAACCATCATCGTAAAATTAATGATGATAGTTATGGTTATACCGTTGATACTGATAGTTGGTTGTAGCGATGGTGGTTGGTAGTGATGATTCGTGATGGTGGTGGTTGTAGTGATGATGGTAGTGGTGGTAGTGATGATGGTTATAGCGATGGTGGTGGTTTTGTGGTAGTGGTGGTAGTGATGATGGTTGTAGCGATGGTGGTAGTGATGGTGGTCACCGTGTAGTGTGAGAGTGGGAACGTCACTTTACAGGTAACGGGCCAGCCAGCTTCCCCCCTCCCCCACCACACACACACACACCTGCTGCCTCTCTCTCTCTCTCTCTCTCTCTCTCTCTCTCTCTCTCTCTCTCTCTCTCTCTATTTTATCTTCTGTCGTCCTGGTCGTCTCACGGTGGCAAATCGTGTCTTAAAACGACCTCGGTACTACCCCCACCAGGTAGGATCATGTATGACTAGGGAACCCCAAGCAGGTCCTCACGTACGACCAGGTACGACCCTTGGTAGAACTCACAGGTACCCTCAAAATCCCATAATGGTCGTGGAATGCCTGTTATGTACTGTTCTCTCTCTCTCTCTCTCTCTCTCTCTCTCTCTCTCTCTCTCTCTCTCTCTCTCTCTCTCTCTCTCTCTCTCTCTCTCTACTGGCCATCTGTACTCTCGATAGCCTCCAGTATTTATGGCCACCTGCGCTCTCCATGCTTACCTGTACTCTAGATGGCCTCCTGTACATTAGATGACCACCTGTACTCTAGACGGCCACTGTGTTCCTCATAGCCACCTGTACCCCTCATGGCCACCTGTACTCCTCATGGCCACCTGTACTCCTCATGGCCACCTGTACTCCTTATGGCTACCTGTACTCTAGAGTCTAGATGGTCACTTTTACTCTTCATGGCCACTTGTACTCTAGAACGCCATCTTTACTCATGTCCACCTGTACTCTAGAGGGCCACATGTACTCTGGCGAGGTCCATCGGGGACTCTCAGCTGGTTGGCCAGATGTGTGTAGCTCACCGCCTACCACTACTACCTGTATCACCAGTACTACCACCATCAGTTATCACCAATACTACCACCACCACCACCTCGCTAACACTACCATCATTACTATTACTACTACAAGCAATTTATGTTTTGTGAATTCTTAAACGATGTCTACAACTCCCCAACCCTAAAAAAAAATTATCACTTAACCTTACTTATAATTAATTCGTGTACTTTCATCGCGTATACACTCTCACACCATGATATAAATATTTAAGTATTAGTGATTGATTCATCTGTGTGGATTATAAGTTGAATTAAGTACGAGGGAAGAGATGGATGGTGGGAAGACCGACAGGCCCCGGGTGTAGGTTGGCAGCCCTGGGTGTTTGAAGGTCACGTTTTAGCAAGCCTGATCCACCGTGTTTGTTAAGCCAGATTGCCCTTATTATGCACACACTGTGACCTCCTGTGGCATCCTCGGCCGTAGAGACACACACATACATACACACAAGTAACTTACTCTCTCTTATATCTCCTTCAGGCAAGTATTAAAACTCCTCCGGGGAAAAAAAGGTTCAAAGTAACACGGTATTACCACCTGAGATTGTGTGTGTGTGTGTGTGTGTGTAGCGAGGTGGTGGAAATGTTGTGAGCTGGTGATGGCAGTAGTGGTCCGACCAGCACAGGACTGACTGGCTGACCCAACCAAACAAACACACACACACACACACACAGTCTTGGCTTGTTTGTTTGTTTTTGTTTTGTTCTGTTTGTGGCAATCTCATCTGCCTCTGTGGATTTGTCACTTTTTTGTTTTTCTTGTTAAATATTCCTGAAATGAGAAATTTTTTTTGTGTGTACCTGTAATTAACTTGGTGATGTTTGGATGTACCTGTAAGTAATTTCGCGACGTTTGGGTGTACCTGTAAAGTAACTTGATGTTTGGGTGTACCTGTAAAGTAACTTCGCGATGTTTGGGTGTACCTGTAAAGTAACTTGGTGATGTTTGGATGTACCTGTAAAGTAACTTGATGTTTGGGTGTACCTGTAATTAACTTGGTGATGTTTGGCCTGTAAGTAATTTCGCGACGTTTGGGTGTACCTGTAATTAACTTGGTGATGTTTAGGTGTACCTGTAATTAACGGTGATGTTTAGGTGTACCTGTAATTAACTTGATGTTTGGGTGTACTTGTAAGTAACTTGGTGATTCACAAAGGTTCCTCCTGCTGTAAAATAACACACACACACACACACACACACACACACACACACACACACTTGTCAGAAGGTCTCATGTCTTGTAAAAAAAAACACATCCTTGTTATACGTACAGGTACAATTATAGGTACTGGTACAGGTGTAGGTACTGATACAAGTGTAGGTACTGGTACAGGTACAGGTACAATTATAGGTACTGGTACAGGTGTAGGTACTGATACAAGTGTAGGTACTGGTACAGGTACAGGTACAATTATAGGTACTGGCACAGGTGTAGGTACAGGCACAGGTGTAGGTACAGGCACAGGTGTAAGTACAAGCACAGGTGTAGGCACAGTATAGGTTCTGGTACAGGATATTGAAAACTCCGTAAATTCATATATTACAAAATACCGACTTTACATTTGTCAATATGTTTACTGTACAAGGACGTGTGTGTGTTTATTTTAGTTAATACAGTATAGTCCATTGACTCTTTTTATTCTAACTTGTGGAAAATGACCCAGAACACCTCCCTCCCTCCCTCCCTCCCTCCCTCACCAGATCTGTTGTATTATGCAATTAGTCAATTTCAGCTGGAGTACAGCAACAGAAGGATCACCAGTTACAGCACGTTGGATATTGGTTACAGCAGGTTGGAGGAGGAGGAAGGGACAGGTGTCACAGAAGGTGGAAGGGGACAGGTGGAGACAACACTACTATGGCGTCCACCTCACCTGACCCTCCAGTAGATGATGTCAGATTTTTACCTAAAGTGTTGAGGGAGTTACGTCAGCAGCTGTACACTGTGACTCTTTCCTGGTGTGTGTGTGCGTGTGCGTGTGTGTGTGTGTGTGTGTGTGTGTTGTTGTTATGACTATTATTATAATTATTATTATTATTATTATTATTATTATTTTTATTATTATTATTATTATTATCGTTATCGTTGTTGTTACTATTTTTGTTAGTATTGGTATTATTTTTATTCTTGTTGTTGTTGTGGTTGTTTTGTTGTTGTTATGACCGTCAATTGTAGCAGCAGTTGTAATAACCAGGATACAACACCGATAACAGTAGCTATTAACAACAACAGTGAACACAACAACAACAACAACACCAGCAGATGTGAACCGTGGAGGAGAGAGAGGAAAGAGACAGAGGGGGTGACGAGGAAAGACGAAGCATCAACCATGAGGAGGAAGGAGACAGCAAGGATGAGAAGGAGGAAGGACACAGAAGGCAACAAGCAAGGAAGAAGAGAGAGAGACAGAGAGAGAGAGAGAGAGCAGCAGCCCAGGAAACAGTGGGTCGTGACAAGTAACATTAAAAGGCATGGGTTTCCTTGGAAGGCCAGGCAGGTTGTGTGTGTGTGTGTGTGTGTGTGTGTGTGTGTGTTTACCTTGTAGACTCCCTCTGACACTGCAGCACCGGAAACAGCTTACCCCTGGTCTCTCCCTCCCTCGCCAAGTGCTGTTAACTCACTCGCTCACTTACTCACTCACTCACTTCCTCTCACTCACACACCATGTTATTATATACGTGTTGCTCTTATATATGCTTTGCTGTTGCCTCACTGTTGCTGCTGTTATGTAGATATACTGTTGACTCTCTCTCTCCTCTTCCTGGGGTTGACCTCACAGCAGACGGTCGTGCTGTGAATTGATTCCGTCATCATTGTGTATAGTAGGTGAGAGAGAGAGAGAGAGAGAGAGAGAGAGAGGAATACGTAATAGTGGTAGATGAGAGAAGCAGATGACTGAGAGGTAGGTGAGGGAGTGAGGAAGGTGGACACTGAGATGACAGAGAGAGGTGGACTTGCTCTCTCTCTCCCAATCATCACCACTTCCAACACCTCCATCAGTCATCACCCTCCACACTCCATCAGTCATCCTCCTCCAACACACTCCATCAGTCATCACCCACTCCACCACACTCCATCAGTCATCACCCTCCACCACACTCCATCAGTCATCACCCACTCCAACACACTCCATCAGTCATCACCACTCCACCACACTCTCAGTCATCACCACTCCAACACACTCCATCAGTCCTCTCCTCCACCACCTCATCAGTCATCTGCCACTCAACTTTCCTCCATCCAGTCATCACCACTCCACCACACTCCATCAGTCATCACCACTCCAACACACTCCATCAGTCATCACCACTCCACCACACTCCATCAGTCATCACCACTCCACCACACTCCATCAGTCATCACCACTCCAACACACTCCATCAGTCATCACCACTCCACCACACTCCATCAGTCATCACCACTCCACCACACTCCATCAGTCATCACCACTCCACCACACTCCATCAGTCATCACCACTCCACCACACTCCATCAGTCATCACCACTCCACCACACTCCATCAGTCATCACCACCTAACACACTCCATCAGTCATCACCACTCCAACACACTCCATCAGTCATCACCACTTCCAGCACACTCCATCATACTGTGGAGTGATTGTGAGGAAAGGGGTGAGAAGAATATTTTGGAGAGAGGACTGAAGGAAGAATCTATGTAGAGAGAGAGGAGAGGGGAGACAGAGAGCGTAGAGAGAGAGAGAGAGAGAGAGAGAGAGGCAGGGGACAGATGGGAGGTAGAGAGAGGAGAGGGAGACAGGAGGAGAGAGAGAGAGAGAGAGAGAGAGAGAGAGAGGAGAGGGGAGACAGAGCGTAGAGAGAGAGAGAGAGAGAGAGAGGCAGGGACAGGTGGAGGTAGAGAGAGGAGAGGGGAGACAGGAGCGTAGAGAGAGAGAGAGAGAGAGAGAGAGAGAGAGAGGCAGGGGACAGATGGAGCGTGAGAGAGAGAGGGAGACAGAAGGAGCGTAGAGAGAGAGAGAGAGAGGGAGGGACAGATGGAGGTAGAGAGAGGAGAGGGAGACAGGAGCGAGAGAGAGAGAGAGAGAGAGGCAGGGACAGATGGAGCGTAGAGAGGAGAGGGGAGACAGAAGGAGCGTAGAGAGAGAGAGAGAGAGGGAGGGGACAGATGGAGCGTAGAGAGAGTTGTGAGGGATCAAGTAGATGATTGCAGGGTTGTGGTGGGCACGTGGGCAGATAGCTCGGGCGAGTCCTCACGTCTCCTTCTTCGACTCCTCCGCTTATTCTTATTTTGGCCAAGTTGGAGCTTCGTCAGTCAGTCACCCAGCCAATCAGTCAGTCACCCAGTCAGTCAGTAAGTCAGCCACCTTAACTACCTTCGTATCTAAGTTAAAGGATGACTTAACGTAAAAAAAAAAGCGTACTTGTGTTTTTTTTTTAATATACATAAACTTTCCCGATCTAAATTCATACATTTTCTCAACCATTATTTTATCGTGTGTTTGTGGTTGATGTTGGTGAAGAGTTTGTGATGAAAGTCGTGTTGCAATTTGTGTGAATCTGTGTGTGTCTGTATGTGTATTTGTTTGTGTGTGTGTGTGTGTGTGTGTGTGTGTGTGTGTGTGTTTTTGTTTACTGTTCCATCCGCTGCTGCCAAGTTGTTTCACAGCCTCAGTGACTGCTTTGTGTATGTTTGTGTTGCACCCACCACCCACCCTAGCCACCCACCCCACCTTACCCACCCACCCAGCCACCCATCAGCCATCATCATCATCAACTATACTGCTGTGACTGTTAAGAGGCCACACCACTTAGGGTAGTCGTCACCTCTTCTCCTCCCCTTCTTATTCTTCCTCCTCCTCCTCCTCTTGTCTTATTTTCCTCCACCACCTCCTCCTCTTCTTTATCCTCCTCCACCCATCATCTCTTGTTGTTTTGCCTCTTCCTCATTTTTTTCCTTCTTCCTTTTCATCTTCCTCCACCTTTTCTTCTTCTTAATCCTCATCCTCCTCCACCTCCTCTTCTTTATTCCCCTTCTCTTCTTTTTCTCCTTTCTCTTATTTTTTCCTCCTCTTCCCTTTTTGCTTTCTTCTTATTTTACTCCTCTTTTTCCTTTCTCCTATTTTTCACCTTTCTCTTTATTTTTCTCCTTATCTTTCGTCTTTCTCTCTATTTTTCCTCTTTATTTTCCTCCTCCTTATTTTTCCTCCTGTTCCTCTATCATCGCCAGGGTAGCAAGAGGTGTTCAAGGTGACGTACTGTGGGGTCTGGTAGGAGGGAGGGACACACCTGGCGCCGTAGGTGGGGGGAGTTGTGGTGCCCTGGCTTGACCCCTGTTGGGCGTCCCCTGTCCCACCCACCCACCCACCCACCCACCCACCCACCTGCCGCCCACAAACACCAGTACGCCGCCCACAACACCAATACAACATTTACCTCTCATCTTATGTGTGTGTGTGTGTGTGTGTGTGTGTGTGTGTGTGTGTGTGTGTGTGTCCCAGGTCACCCTCAGCACGACCACTCCCTCGTCTCAACACCTTAAGGGATTGTAACACACCCCAGCAGGAGGCCTCAAGGTCGACTCAGCTGTGCCTATTGTAGCCAAACTCAACCATGCTGCATCTGAGGGTTATAATTATATTGTCTCGAATGTTGCTGGTGGTGCTTGTAGGATCACTGTGACGGTAGTGGTTGTTGTAGGTGGTGGTATTGGTGGTAGTAGGTGATGTAGGTAGTGGTTGATTGTAGGTGGTGGTGGTGTGAATAGTGGTAATGGTGGTAATACAGAAGTGGTGGTGATATGTCATTATCCTCAACCTCCCTCACACAGACACTCTACAGTACACTCCCTCACTACTTCCTACACTCTCTCTCTCTCTCTCTCTCTCTCTCTCTCTCTCTCTCTCTCTCTCTCTCTCTCTCTCGACCAGTGCCACCACCCTGTATCGTGAAGGCACGTGTCACCTGCTAGCCATCGTGTGAGAAGAAATTATGTTAAGAGGTCACTTGCATCCGGTCAGTAAGTGCTTTTACTTCCAAGTCTCGCCAGGAAGTGCTCTTAGTTGGTAGCACTGGTGATGTTGGCTACGTATGTTTATGATGTTTGTAGCACTGGTGATGTTGGTGGCTGGCTGTGATGGTAGTATGGTAGCTGTTACTGTTGGTCGGAGATGTTCGTTATGGTGATTGACACGATGGACACTCCTTTCCCCTTTGCTTACTACGACTACTCTCTCGCGACCTTCCTCTGTCCTCACACCTTCACCCCCCCCCCATCCCGGCCAGGCCTGCCCACCACTCCAAGGTCTGCCTGCCTGTCTGACTGACCACCGCCAAGGGTAGACTCGAGGTAAAAAAAAAATAGAAAGTATATTGGTAGAGAAGCAACAACACTCGTGAGGACTCGAGTTGTGTCAGGGGTGTCAGGTGTGTGTGTGTGTGTGTGTGTGTGTGTGTGTGTGTGTGTGTGTGTAACCCTTCACTCACAGGATAGGATATTCATAGATTTCCTTGTTTACGTTTTCATAGTCTGTCAGAAAAGTGTCAACAGGCGTCTCTCAGGAAGCCATATCGTGTGTGTGTTTACCTGCAACTAAACTTGCTACCACCACCACCACAACAACAACAACATCAACAACAACAATAATAATAATGACACCAACAACAATAGTCCTTAGCCCTTGTAAACACTTAACACTGAAAAAATAATACTATTAACCTCTTGAATACGATATCTTGCACCTTTAAGTACAGTGTCACCTGATCACCTTTAGATTCACCTTACCCAGCTTGTTTCACCTGTTCATTAACCACCCTAACTCTATTGGGGGTTGAGGTTAGGCTGGGTTATGCTAGTTAGGCTAAATTAGGTTCGGCTAGTTAATTGAATGAGATAACTGCTGCCTGTTAGTGATTATTTATATATTTTATTTTATTTTTTCGTTCTTTATTAATATTCTACACTGCAGGTAGAGAGACACGTATTTCCTGTGGGTGTTGTCGTGTACTGGATCATTGTTACTCTTGTGTGCCCCACCCCAACACTTGCTGGGTGATGGGTGTTACTGGGCGGGTGGGTGGATGGTGATATTGTGGGTGGTGGCTGTTACTGGGTGGATGGTGATGTGGGTGCCTGGCAGAACATGTTTCCAAACTGGTGTGTGTGTGTGTGTGTGTGACGAGGTGTTCTGTATATGGTGGTGTAGATGCAGGTGTTATCGAGTGTGGTGTTGTGAAGAGCACCACCACTCACTCACCAAGCACGGCGGTACAACAATTAACACATGGTGCCCACTTCACCACCTGTGTACCCGGCCGCACTCACTGACGTCACTGGGCACGTCACTAAGCTGATCTCTCGAACACATGACCTTTTTTTGTGAGAGCTTCTTAAAACGTCACGGGGCGAAGAAATGGCCTGAGGTGCCCAGCGTGTAGTAAGAGCTGTTTTGGCGTCACCAGTCAGTGGGCGACGAGGATGTAACTGACGTCATTATCACCAGGAGGACAGCAATTTGCATGTTTGGTGAATTCAACAGTTGAAGCTGTACTGTTGTCAAGCTTAACCTTACAACAGTGTAGCGGTTGATGACATGGCTTGAGGTCGAGGCTTTGTTTATACAGTATATGATGAATAATGTACTGTGTCTTTCATGATATTATTAGTAGTACCGTAATATCACATAATTACTGGAATACCAATACTGTACCACTATTAGTTACATATAATGGTGGTTCCTCAAAATATAGGTTAACTTAGCTCGGTAAGATTTCTAAATTAACTGGCTAATTTTGGAAGTTAATTGACCCAATCCTGCTACTAAATACTGTACTACTGAAAATGCAAATACAAGAAAGTTTATGTAACTCATAATAATGCAGGTTTCTTCTTCATATAAAACCTCACAAATGTAGAACTTGTAGAAATCCTGCCATTCTTACTTTCTCTATAACCTGGTCGCCAGAATTTGATTGAGCAGCACCAAACTCATAGCAAGGAATCCTTCAGTAGTGTATTAAGTATTTAGTGTGTTTTTATATATTAAAACAAAAATTTACTCACCTAATTGGTTATACAGTGGAATTTAGGTGAACTTATAATGTGTGAGAAAAATGTGTGCTGGGCTCCTGAGTCTAGCATGAGGTAGTTGACAGTAGAAACGCTTAAGAGTTATGCAGTACTTATACAATTTGCAACTTTTTCCTTACAGCCCGACGTCTACAAACGGCAGCTCTGTTAAATGGGGTGCAGCCTCCACAGCACTCTCAAGCAGCAACACAGCCAACAGGGCAGCAGCAGCAAGCACAGCAGCAACAGGCACCACCTCCACAAGTGAGCCATCAACTGCCTCCTCTTGCACCCACTGTTAGCTCTTCTACAGCAGCTCTCCAGGCCAGGCAACAAACATTACGGCTACAGCGCCTCCAGGTGGAGCACGAGAGACTCAGGCTTAGGCAACAGGAGATCATTAAAACGGTATGTGTTAATCATGTCACGGTAATCTTCATCACTTGTACGTAATTTACATTAATGTGTCGTGATGTGCAAAAAAAAAAAATATGATAAATACAAAGATTTTCAAATGACCTCAACATCCTGATGAAGGACATGTATATAGTAGATAAGTAGTACTGTACAGGTATGTGTATTTTAAAGGCTTATCCAAAATTAAATAGTTTTGAACATTTATGGTCACTTAACATAGTGTAGAGATAAAGAGGAAGAAAATTAGATTAGTCTTCCCCCAGGTACGGTTGGCTCAGTCAAGAAATATGTTAATGGATTTTAGCTTAAGTGAACTATACTATTACTGTATCAGTGGTTCTTACAAGTGTATCTGCTGCCTCACCCCCAGAAGGTGTGGTCATAGATGGTGCCTGTGTTTGTTAAGGGGTACAGTAGTTACAGTACAGTATAATGATTTGAAACCTAGGAGTTACACTTGAATGGATAAGATATTTTACAGGAGAAGAATGATAGATTAGGGATTAGTTAAGTCTAGATTTGATGTGATACTTATGAAAAGAAAAATTATTAGTTTGCTCCAAATTTGTTTGAATATTTTGAAATATATGTACAATAAGCCACAAGACTGTTTAGAATGTACTCCGTGAAATAAAATTTTTACTGATATGAGAAGGTAGTGTTCAGCAGCACAGGCATAAGATGAGTAGGAGTGTGAGTGGTAGGATGGGGTGTGGTTTAGGCAAGGTGGAGGTGTGCTGGTTTATGAGTGTTTACATGGCAGCCAGCCAGCTTGGGTAAGGGGGTGGATAGTGCGAGTCAGGGGAGCGGATACAGTCAGATTTGAGCTTCTGGTAACCTGGTAAACCTGCTCCCATTTTCCTTCATTCTCTTCTGTCTTTGTCAATCTTAGAATTGAGATAATCTCCACCAGTGCCATACTCTACCATTTTATCTCATCTTCATACCTAAACCTACAATTCTGCTGTTTCTGCCTCTTCATTGTGGCCCATATTCAGTAAGTCTCATATAATTTTAGGATCTATCTAGTATTTCCTACTTTCCTCTCTCTGTCTTGTGGTTCTTTGACTCTTCACAACCATTTCAACACAAGTGATTTTTATGTTAGAACTTTTGGCCTGGTGGGTTACCTGTACAGTAAGTTAGCATAGTACAATATGGTTCTATCAGAGAGGAATTTATTTAATGTTTAATCTTACAGTACTTGTATTTCATAAGTTGTGTTCTTTCTCATTAATGATGTGTATACCTGTACTGTAGTTATATTTTTATACACTGTAGTATTCTCCTTATCATATATGAAAACACATTTATACCTATAGTAAATTGCCATTTTTGGGGGGACCAATTCAGGAAAAGTCTTATGCAGGAAACTGGACAGAACTAAAATTAGATTAAAAGAAACACAAAAGCACACAGAAGTTGCCATAGTGAACCTTATTAATTTCACACAAGTCACAACTGGCAAACAAAACCTGATAAATGTGATACAGATATACAGTACAGTACAGGGTATATGAATAATGATGGGTTGTGTTCTCAATAACGATACTGTAAACAGAATATTCAGAAATCAAGTTCTACTTGTACAAATTTTCCTCACTAATAATTTTGGGTAAAACTGAAGGTTCAAAATAAGTTTATAAATTGGTATCTGTAATTTTATATTTTGATAAAAGAGGCATTTTACTGTATTAATTAATTTTCTTTGTTTTTATGACATTCTCTTATAACTACAGTACTGTATTAGATTTTCCATATGTTTAATATTTTATTTTTATATTACCTGTATAATATTTTCTTTTTATATATTGAGATACAAAAGATTTTAACACATTAAAGAACACAAAACAATAACTAAAATTTTTGACAATACTTGTACTATACATTTTTTACATAAATTATCTTACACACACACACACACACACACACACACACATTACAGACGCACATCTACAATTAATACAAAAGTTTAGACCCGACAGTTCAGTAGAGTATATAGTGCCCCATGACCAAGTTTGTGTATATCTGAGGATGTCAGTTTTAGAAGTAGTACAGTACTGTACAATAGTGTGCAAAATTGCTTTCACACACTCACTTAGAGAAGTGTGGTGAAACAGTACTTAAGTTGACATTAATGTCTAAAGGCAAATACTGTACTCTGTACAGTGTTAGATGGGCGTTAAGAAGGGTTATACTCAGCATGAGTTTAGATGGTCTTTCAATAATGGTTATAATTAATCTGGAAGAATTTGGCCTGTAGGAAGAGTGTGGTGATGCCTCACTTTAGGTGCCCCGTAGAGTCTGGGGATGACTGATGTGGCTTGAGTTTGGAAATACAGTACGTACATAAGACTAAACACTCACCGCAAGAGCAGATTGTTGTGGAAGGGGTATTTCATTATGATACTGTAGTGTTCATTGCTGTTGATGATTTCCATCTGTGTTCTTGTATAGTCTTGGGAAAAAAATTGAGAATGATTTTCATAAAAAGTACAGTACAAGTAAAGTATCGATTACTGTAGCTTTTATGGCCCCAAAAGGTTGTATACTTCTTAAAGTTAAAGATGTTTTTCCCTAACCATTAGTGGGTGTGTCATGCTTCACTAGGTAGATCATATTTACTACAAAGAAACATACAGTATACAATACTGGTATGTCAGAAGTGGTGGTGATCTTAATGTCAGATTTTGATATAGCCAGAGCTTTGTTACACTGTTATGGTTTTGAAATGTCTTTCTCGGTGAAAACTGTGAGAGGCTATGGCTGGTAAAATTGCCGCAATATTCCATAAAAGAGTAGGATGGATAATAATACAATAATTATGTGGTGTAGTTAAAATTGATAATATTATAAGAGTTGGCTAAAGAGTGGTAAATGCGATTTAAGGGAATTATAATGAGTTCTCGGTGAAAGGGATTGAGGATGTTAGGCAGTGTGAACATACCCACAGTAAGGAATTCAGCCACAAGGAACACAGCAAGGAACACAGCCACAGTAAGGAACACAACCACAGTAAGGAACACAACCACAGTAAGGAACACAGACTATCAGGTGCATTTGCTGTGGAAAAAGTTTTTAAAGATTTTGAATCCATTGTAAAACACTACAGTAATATGTATGAGACAATGCCTACAATGAAGGAGTAGTGTTGATGTTGAAGATTAGATTATCTCAGACAAATTAGAAGAAGTATATGAATCATGTATACAAATTACAAAGGGTCTTGGTGGTTGACTAAATGAGAGCTAAAGCTTGAAAGACAGCTCATAATAAATCTATTGCTGGGATATTACGCTCTATAATGTCATATAATGGGGTTTACTTTCATAAGTTCCTATACAGTAATATTAATACTTTTATAAAGACTAAGTCATTACAGTAATTGTAAATAAAAACTTCTTCAACAGGAACAGTCATTGCGCATGAGTCTACGGGAGGAAGCGGGACCACAACAGGTACAACAATCACAACAGTCACAACAACAACAGCAACAGCAGCAGCAGCAGCAGACAGCACAAACAGTAGCCCCGCAGTCCACACAGCAAACCTCACAACAACAGCAGCAAGGTAGTGAGCTGGTGCTGACCTCTGCTGGCCTGACTTTATCCTCGGCCCCGCAGACAGTGACCCCGGTGACCACATCTGTGACATCGGCTGCTGATCCTTTCATCGCTACGACAGACTTTCACTCCAGGCAGGAATCAGCAGATAGCGGACTTGGCCTGGGAACCAACTACTCCCTCCCTCATACTCCAGAGGATTTCCTAGCATCTATGGAGGATGTTGAGATCACGCCATCTGATGGTTGGTTGGCAGAGTTTGGTTCACCCTCCTCCGATGTAGAGTTGCTGTCTTAACACACAGTAAACGTTTTTCCAGTCTTTAACTTTAAATGGAAAATTCATAAGCTTTTATGTGGTAATTTGGTCTCTTGTATAGGATTGCTTAGTGTTGTAGATTAGGAAATGATTGTTTGACTCATTTTTCACTTTAAGGAGCAGAAGGCTCTTGATGTATTTCATAAAATCTTCTCATTCAAATTATATTCATTGGTACTTTTCTGTAGATTTTATATTCAAAGAGACTATCTCTTGGAATTGGCAGTAATCTTCTAGAATTTGTTTTTAATGAGCATGCAAATTATAAATGACAGTTAAGAACATTTTATGTCTTAACATTGTGGGGAGAAATTATGTAAATTTTCTGAGCCATCACAACATAACACATTACTGGCGGGGGCCAGGTAATTGTACTGTGCTGTATCACATCTCGTTTGTTGATCAAAATTCTGTTGTAGTTTAATTAGTATTAGTGTAGATATAGTTACTCTCCCTCTTGAATAATTATGATATTGATGAATTAGTTTCTATAATTCTATTGTGGTATATTATGTACTGTACTCTGAAACCTTACTTAGTTTAGCTTTATGTGGGTAAGAGTGTAAGAGTGGGCTGAATTATTTGATGATTAGATTACAGTACAGAGGTAGAATTTCCATGTGACTTCTAATACATGTACGGTACACAGGAAAAGTTGGTCTTAAGAACACTGACCAAGCAAGTGATGGGCAGGACATTTGTTGGATGGTGAGGGATGTTAGGCAGGGCAGGAGGGTGATAGGCAGGGCACAAGGGTGATAGGCAGGGCATGAGGGTGATAGGCAGAGCAGGAGGTTGGTAGTGAGGGGAATGCTTACCTACCCCTAGATCTGCCTATGGGATATACAGTATTTCATTAAGAGATTTAGTAAAAAGTTCAAAATAAGGTTAAGAGTGTATGATCAGTACTATTCTCCAGGAGGCTGAGCTAGAACTGTATACCTACTGGCCTGCTCAGTACGCATGGGTTGAAGATGCTCACACAGTGACCTCGTGAGATATTTTAGATTGCTTGGGCTAATTTAACAGTCAGGAGGCTGCTGGGGATTTCATACTTCATAAATCTGTTTGATTAATGAGAAATTTGAATGAGTAAGGTTTCACTGTACATTACTGGGAGAACATTTGGCTAACTGTACCATTACCTCATTTTTTATGGAATGTACATAAATAAGTTAACACTCAGGTAAATATATTATTAATAATTTATAAACAGGTTCAAAATTTTTCTATACGTATATAAAATAACATTATCTGTACTGTTTAGTCAAAGGTACAATTGAGGACAAAACCATAAAATGTGAGGTATTGGTATGTGGAAAATTTTAAATTTTTTAGTCTGCGTCTTACTGATGTTCTAAACTTAATTGAAGATTATTTTGGAATTCTATGATAAATCATGTTAGTACAGTAGAGTGAATGTAGTTATAATATAGAATAATAGGTGATGTTAGCAATGATTTGCCTTGTACAGTTCTGACAATAATTAAGCCTGTTTGTGTATATAGTACTATAATACTGTAGAGTTAAGACTCCTTTATGGCCATTCAGTGCAGTATGTCACTGATCTCACAAACTTTTAATAGAATAGAATAATTAGGCTTTTAACTTAATGCTAGGTTTTGTACTTATCCTTAATTCCTTTGATGCGAAGTGTTTAGTGGTATTTTTTGCTTCTTTGAGGAAGTTACTTAACCATATAACGATACATTTTTAGCCAAAGCAGTTAATTTTAGTATAGAATATTATACAGTAGCTTGCAATTTTTGTCTTACAATATATATTACAGCGAACCCTCACTTTACGCGGTCAATTGAACCCACAGCGGCCCGCGTAAAGTGAACAACATAACATATGGGATTAATTGAAATAGAGACCGGGCCGACCCCCAAACTCCACTTTTTCAGACACAATACCTACGTTGTAGTAAAAGTAACTTCTTAATTTTATGATGGTATGCACACACAATTAATAATTAAGAGAAATATCAATAATATTAGGTTTTTTAACACTTACATTAGTAGAAAAGATGGCTGGGCACACGGGGATGGGGGGTTGGTTCCGAGGCAGAGGGCAGATCATTGGCCCTCACTTGTATCAATTGTATCACTATCCACCACAGAGGCTTGCAGGGCCTCTTTGTCAAACCCCTCAAAGTCCATATAAGTCCATATCCTCACTATCATTATCACTATTACTGACTTGGGCCGGCTGTGGTGGGTGGCGGGTGAAGAACTCGGTAATGTTTTGATGACTGGGCGACCTTGTGCGTACCCTGCTCGCGTCGCTTTCCGCGTAAAAGGGTACACACACCACGGAAAGTGAGCATTCCGTGTTCGGCAGGGTACCGCGTAAACGTGGAAACGCGTAAAGTGGGACCGCGTAAAGTGAGGGTTGACTGTATTATGGAATTTTTTCTTGCGCCATATTGGAGTGGTCTTGGCTTGTTGATGCTTCTGTTGAATATTACAGCAAATCATACATATGCTTAATTAAACATGTATACTGTATATGAATACTAATGGTTTTGGTGTGTTGTGGACCTTATATTGAAATTTTTTGTCCTTTTTTTATTTTAATCTTGCCAAGATTATAATACTGTTTTTTAATCCTCACATTTAACATAAGAATATCTTTGTGTGTGTGTGTCTTTGAGTGATGATATAAATAGTATAATTAAGATTTGTTTAGTGTTATTCACCATGTACCATATTAAAGCAGGGTGGTTTGAGTGTACAGTGTAGTCTATGAGGAATTGATAAATAACTTAATTCCTGTATGTCTGAAAATATTCTATACTTCAAGGATTCATCCATTTAATATTTTTTCACTTTTTTTAATATTTGCATAGATAGAGACTGTACTGTATAGTTGATAGTGCATTGTGAATTGGTCATAGAAGTACAGTATAATTATTTTAAGTAGCCACATTATCCCAGAATTACACTTGGTACTCATGCCTGTTATCTTGCCATGTAATATCCCATCTTTTCTCTCGTAAATTCCTCCTCCTTCCATGTCTTTTCCTGCTTCCTTATCTTTACTCATCCTCCTCATCTCTCAACTTCCTCCATATTTCTCCTCATCCTCCGTATTTCTCCTCTTCCTCCTTATATCTCTTCTTCCTCATTATGTCTCCTTTTCGTCCTTATCTCTCCTCTTCTTCCTTATCTCTACTCATCCTCCTCATCTCTCCTCTTTCTCCTTATGTTTCCTCGTCCTCCTTATCTCTGTTCTTCCCCTTTACCTCTATTCTTCCTCTGTATCTCTCATCTTCTTCTTCCTTATCTCTACTCATCCTCCTCATCTCTCCTCTTCCTCCTTATGTCTCCTTTTCCTCCTTATCTCTATTCCTCCTCTTTACCTCTATTCTTCCTCTTTTTCTCACCTCTTCCTCCTTATCTCTCCCTTCCCTCCTTATCTCTCCTCTTCTTCCTCGTATCTATTCTTCCTCCTAATCTTTCATCTGCTCCTCCTCAACCCCCCTCTTCCTTATTACATTTGCTGAGGAAAAGCTTTGACACTTTCTCATTCCTTTGGGCCATCAGGTGTGAATTGATGTGTTTAATCAAATAAACCAGTGACAAACTTGTTGAGTTAATGTCTTCTGTGTCTGTATCATGTTATTGAGGTTAGAAGTGATGATGGAAGACTACAGAACCACCCTGCAGATAATGGTTAATGGCATATAAGATGTAATAGCTGAAGATTAAATTCCTGTTTGTACATTTTCCTACTTACACATAGATTATTAGAGAATATTTTCTTTTAAGTCATCAAATAAATCTTGGAGATATACATCAGTATACAAAAATTTAACTTCACATTATAAAAGAGACTTAAATATTAATAATAATTCATTTATATCATACCGGAGTGGAAGGACACGGTAACCAAACCTCTCACGTGAGGATGACACCGTGATGGTTGTTTGATGTATCGTTTAAGGATTAATGGTTCAAAATATTTCCCTATGAAGTTGGTCTCTCTTCTTACAGCTGAGATGAAAACTTCTCCAGCTAACAACATCCTGGAAGCACCTGAGCTTGAGTCTATGGATTCTGAAGACCTCGTCCCTACAATACAGGTGTGTTATTTTGTTTGAACTTAGACCTATAGAGTACAGTGCAGTACTGTATTTAGAAAAGGTTTGGGAAAGTAATGGAACATACAATAATTACATAGGAAAATATAATAGGCAGAACCTTAGATTGTCAGTGAGGATAGATGACAGTTTGTCTTATAAGATGTTAACACATTAATACTGTACTTCAAGTCTAGAGTGTCCATAGGATTTAGTAAAGGAAGTACACTATCAGCTCACCAAAATGATGATGAAGTGCACAAATAGAAGAGTATAGATGAATACTGTTTTCATCATGCACATTAATCTATACAAAATATTCTAGATTCTCCATAAATGGCTTAGTGGCTGTTGCTATCACCTTACCAACTTATTATAAACATGGTTTTAGGATGAGGATTTAGTGATGGCCACAGTTGTTTCATTGCTACCAAGTGTTAATTACTGTACTAAAACAAGGTTAAAAATATGCATACATTTATTCAAACAAGTTTATTTGTAAAGCATTATCTTATGTACAGTACAATAAGTGCAAACCAAGTCAAACATTTGAAGGATTGAGTCAAATGTTTTTCATGAAAGCATTAAACCAAGAATGGTACAGTACTGTATTAATATGGGAAACAACTAACACAACACCACATTTCCAAACTTTCACAACATAAATGAGAACAACAGATAGAATAAGAAGTATAGAGAGTCTTAATGTGATTAATCCTGTAACAGATTCAGGCATAGTATTATAGGATCATCATTTAGGCAGAGTTTATCTCTCATCACCAGTAGGGTCAAACCTGACAGCTGATCTCCCCACATAGTACTGTACCACACAACCTTATATTTAGTCTTTGTAAATTTCAAAATGATCTCTCCAGCATTGAGATACTGTAGTTTACAAACTGGATGGTTTTATAAGTAATTAGGTAGCTATGGGCAGCTTGCAAACTTTATTTGTGACATGCAGTGTCTTCATGACCACTGAGTTTATGTCATTGGAGACTTAATTAACTTTTCTGGTGTTGACTACATTTTCCAGCTCCAGCTGCACCTGTAGAGAAATTTATATAGAATTTGCAGAAAAATATTCCTTTGATGAATGGCAAAGTCACTGGAGCTTATCCGGGTCTTTCATGTTGGTCTTTCTGTTAAAATATACAGTTGCCTCTCGCTAACCGCAGGAGTTAGGTTCCTGGTAAACCCCGTAGTTGGGAAAGACTTATGGCAAATAGGAGCCGATAACACTCACCAAATCCTAACTAAATTGCCTGTTCTTTTGCAAAACAACACCTGCATTATACAATGCATTAAATTTGAGTCTAATACATATAAAATAGCATAATATAAATTTAATGGTACAGTATAGGAGGTACAGCATTTACCTTCATTGAGGATGATGGTGGATGATAATGAGAATTATGTTTTGCTCCTATAAATGTATCTAAAATATCACTAACCTATGAACATGCTGCAGTCTTTATTTGTAGAATCATAAATAAATGCTTTGCAGAGGGTAATTTTGTGCGATCTGAGGAACAGGCTTTATTGCATCCACTTTTTAAGAAACCTAGTCTTGATGCTGAAATTATGTAAAATTATCATAGTCTCCAATCTCTCTTCTTATCAAATATCATAAAGCGTGCTAAGCTGGATCAGTTACTTCCTCTGTTAGAGATAAATGGAGTGATCCTCTGGTCCAGTCAGAATTGTAGATACAGTATACTGTACCTTGCCAGAGTCATTAGGCATGAATATGTCCCAAGGCTTGTCAAGAAATAATAACAAACAATTTCAACTTCATAGGAGCGACCTGTTATGAGAAATCACAGAATAGCTGACAAATGCTCGTGTGGTGAAATGGCTTTCCACATACAGGAATCTTGTTTTTAATTGATGGAGATGCTAGAGATAATAAATAGCCTTAGGTAGGTTTCCTCATCCTTCCTGGGGTAATAGAGCTAATTTCCTGGCTCTAATCTCAATTCTTCTAATAATGAAGTATGAGATGATCCGCCTCTTTTCTTAAACACTTTCGTCCACGTTGTCCTCTTCTTTTGACTTTGTTAAATACGCTGCAGTAACTGCTCCAGCTGGTACTATGTTCAACTCCTCGTTGCTGAGCAGCGTGACCATGGCTGTCCGTGTGCGATCATGTCATAGGTGTAGTAAGCTGTGCCTTGAGGTTAGACTGAATCCTGCGTTGGCGACAGTTGTTTTTGTGAGGCTGGTCTGAGCATGTACAGTATAGTGTTCTTAAGGTTACACTGAGGTACAGTACTATATATTGATAACTAATATACTGTAGGTCCTCGATCTGTATCTCATCTTGAAGGTTGATCACTTAGCAACCTACACAGAGGAGCAGACCAATACATTACAGTATACTGTATATTGTACAATACAGTCATTATTAAGGTTACCAGGTAGTTTCAGATTTACATATAAAGTACTGTACTTACATAAGTACCTTAATTTTTCTGCCATTAAGGTGATTATGAAAGTTTACTAAGAATATGTTTATTTCCCTTTTCAGCTGAATGATGACCTGTCAACTGATTTCCTAAATGACATGCTCGAGACAACCAAAATGGATAATCTTCACACGTGGCTGTAAAAAGAAAAGTTAAAAAAATGTGAAATGTATAAAAAAAAAAAAGCTCGTGCTTATTTAGTGGTGAGAAGACTAATGCCTCTGGGGACATTTAGAATTATATGTAGTGTTTCAATTTGGTTTCCTTGTTTCCTGGTTAGGTAAAATGTACCTCTCAAGGCTTGAATAGGCAGAAAGCAATTTTCATAGTCTATTTAGATAGACAGAAAAATATGCAATCTTGCTTTATGCAAAAAAAAAGAAGCTTTTGTGGGAGGCAACAAGAAAATAGACCAGGATGCAACCAGTACCCAAATTTGATGTTATAGTACCTCATAGGTGGGAATAAATGTTGTGCAAGAATATGTTATGTTGAAATCTGCAGTCTGAATATGTCAGAAACTGTATATGAAATGAACAATGGTACAGTACAACAAAAAGGCAGCATTAATGTTTACGTGCAACTGTGTATTTGTATGTGATACAGAAAGTACCATGAATTTGGGCTCTCTATGCTGGATGTATTCTTTGTTTCCACCTGTGAGGGAACATTAGCCACAAAAACCAGGCTATGTGGGTTAATTACATGGTCTTGAAATCTGAAGAAAAATGAAAAATTGAAGCCATAATTGAGTGATACTGGGAAGTTTTAGAGATGTACTGTGCCCAACACTGATCTCGTACGGCTTCAATAATATCTTAAGCAAATGATACCCATTTTTTTGTATGTGATGGATTAGTGCCTACAGACTACCAAGTTATACTCTATTCGAGAGGCGGTTCCCAACACTGGCAACCTCCCATGTTGTAGGTTAAGTTCTGTTTTGTGAATACCTTTTAGTGGTTTTATCACGTGCATTTAGGACTATGATATTTTTGGAGGTTTATCTCATTGCCTCTGTCCTCTCCATATATCAAGTGATTCACTACCAATCTTACCGTCCAGTTCTGCCTTGATCAATAAAATACTGTATTGCCGGACTTAATCATATTACAGAATAATTATATTTATTAATGATAGCTAATTGTCATGTAAATAGTATTTCAAGTTATGTTCTTGTGTAAGAAAACTCACTATCTTAATATTATAAATATATAAAAAAAATAGTTAATTGAAAAGGCATTAATTAATTTTAGATACAGGCAGCTGTTTAACAATGAAAATGAAACATTAATCCCAAAAGTTAATGGGAAGCAATTGATCCTTTTTGACAATGCACTCAGTGCTCCTTTTTTTTTTGCAAGACAGTGGAGCAATCTGTTGTTTGCATTTTATTTAGTTGACTTTTTTGTGTTTTGTTGGCTGTTACGCTCCTTCCATCTGCGGCTACCCTAGTTCCTGTTGTGTGATCATGTACAGCAGTTTTACATCTTTGAGCCTCCCTAGCTTCCCTTCAGCATGTGTAGTAATGACTATACATTGAATTTTTGACAAGGCTGTATTTTCAGCATCTACATTTTCATATAATTTTTTTATATTTAGTTCCGAGTAAATCTTAGCATGGCTTATTTTTCTTTTCAATTATAATACTTATGAATCAGTGTTAAATTCAAGCTTTAACTTTTTTTCTCTGAATGCTAAAAAAGGAATTAGTTGAGGATCCTTATAAAAGCTTCATCTGTTTGTTCGATCAGTGATCAGGACATTTATATGGGGAGTTTTTGAACAGCCTTAATTCATCATTTCGTCTTGTGTAAGCCAAAGTAATATGTGTTGTTATTATTGTTTGATCTGATGGAATAATTAAATAGATCACTATTAAAATAAACATTTATAAAAATTTGCATCACTTAAATATGTGAAAATTCCTGTGGCCGATTGTTGTGCTACTTCAGTTTAAATGCACATGATATTTGACAAATTGTTATAATAATGTTTGATCAATAATTTTCATTTAATGCAACTTTGTGATGTGCAGGGAGCTTGTTTATTCATGTTCTTATTTGTTAACACAGATTTTATGATGTTCTTTCAGAGATTATTTGTTAAAGTTTCAAAAATTTTCTTACAAAGTATTTTTGGTGCCTTAGAGGAAATGAGGTGCCTTGTGTAGTGGCAGTACTGTATATGTATGGCAGCTCGATGAAGCAGGAACTAAGGTGATAGCCAGTCATGTTTTCCAGCCTTAGTTAATGACACACAATTAATGTACTTAAAGCAATGGCCATAGTTTCCACTAGGTCTACCAGTCTTTTAAACTAGCATTCTTAATGATTCACCAATCCCTATGATACATGTGACGTGGGCGGTTTCTGTATCTATTTGTGCAGGTTTGTCTGCCCTGCAGCTGTGCCAGAAGTAGCTACATGGGATGCTTCTGATTCCCAACTGTACTGTAAATAGAAGTTGGATAACATTTTGAAACATAAACTGTATCCAGTAGCACTCTGGTCACGTCATCAGTATTTCAAATCCCCACATCCATCCACAGTCTGCTCAAGTGATTTATGGACGTCCCAAGTGCCTTTGTCTGCAGCTGTTTAGTGGCCGTTCAGCTCCTCCCTGGGTCATTAAACTGGTCAAAGGTCATGACCCAGGTCGTTAAGAGGTCACTTTGGCAGCTCCCATGCCACATTTTAAAATGTGGCTGTAGGTTTAGCTTCATGTTAAGTGTTAAGGCTGAACAAGCACCAAGCGTTGACCACACACTTGGTGCTTGTTCCGGTATTATTATCATTATTATCTTATTATTATTATTATTATTATTATTATTATTATTATTATAATTATTATTATTATTATAATTGCTCCAGTAGACATGAATTTTTATTTTATCAGGAAATGTACATGTTCATTTTTTTATGTTCATAGTATGGTGTCTTTTGTGATATACATCTAGCATGCAATGTTGTTTTTAGTTTGTCTTATAGTGGCCATATTTGTTAGTTTTACAATGACTAGTTAGAAACTCAGCAGCAAGGCTCTTGTTTTTCAATCTTTTTAATGTGGTGAAGGGTTCCTAGTATAGATTAAAGAAAAAATATCACAGCTACCAATATTATATTCATATCAAACTTTCTTAGAAAAATAATCCAATGATAAAGTTTTATACTAATAGATTTAAGATTATGACCCGAGATTTGACTTTTATCAAGTCTTTTGGGGTTGCGTCCTTCCCAATCTTTCTTGCACAAGTTTATGAAGTTCAGTTGCTCTACATACCTCTAGAAAGCAATGTATAGAGTATGAAAACTGTTTATGAAAAATTAACCCAATATTAGGTACAGTACCATCAACTGATCTTGTTGTTAATCTCAATACGTTGTTTCAAGCTGAGGAAATGTCTTTCCATGATCCTAGAGTTACTGATTTTATAAACTGATACTTATCAATGTTGCCTTGCTTTTATAAGGTCCTGTCACAGTCCTAACAATTTTTCAGTGTACAGTATATGTGGGACTGTTATGGGAAATAACCCATGTAATTGGGTAGGTAGCAAGCTATGCCAGTTAAAGCATGAAAGATTTTGTGAACATTTCTAGCTGATCACCTTCTCTCTTGTCCTGTCTGATCAGCACACCGCCATATACATCCAACTCTATGCTAGGAATGGTTCACTTAATCCTCATACCATGACTGAACTCTTGCCCCAACCCTGATCTATGGTATTAGCTTATGGCTCACAAATCACGGTGAAATTTAGCAATGTGACAGAAATAGGGAAATTTGTTTGGAAATGCCAATAGAAAAGTTCCCTGTATATTGTGGCTTGGTTACAACACATGATTACCTGTTTTATAAAACCTCTGCCACAGAACATTTTTTCCTTTTTTTGCCATATTTGTGAATACCACCCAAGTGCTTATGACGCAGGGGGTGAAGTAGCATCCACTCCCCCATGAAATTTAAGTGTATGCTGAAGCAATGTAAATAAATTTTATCTTCAAATGACTTAGATGTTTTTCTTCCCGTTTGGACTACTTTGTGTAATTGTTGTCCTGTGTTAAGTAGTAATTTTGTTTTAGGTAGTAAATTAGAGAAACTATGTACTATTTATCATGAGTTAGGTAGATTTTGTTCTTGTTTGTGAACCGATTTCATGTTTTAGGGGTATTTTTGTCATTGGGAAATCGAACCCTATTTTTCGCATGTGCTTATCCATTCGTGATATGACAATTCCAGAGTTGTAGAGAGAGAGAGAGTTCGGCCAACCGGGTGCCATGTTGTTACTCAGCGGGTGGGAAGTCTTCTCAGACTCTCTCCCACATAGTTTATAAACACGCTTATCCAATTGTAAACTAGTACGTGCCCCTTGTATGACAAGTTTACTGAATAAACAACGTCATCATCATCCTCCTCTACAGTATGAGTGGAAACATTTTCATCAGCTCGGTAATAATATGGCGGCCAGTTGACTGAACTGTTTCTCTCTACGGCTCTGGGGAATTCACCTAACAAATTATTTATTTTTTTAACCTAAGCCATTCGTATCTCGAGTGATACCTAATGTATATTAATGCATTTCATAAGATGATGTAAAAATGAGTGAGTACAGTTAGGTAATTCTTCGATACCGATTTTAGGTGTTTAGGTATTTAAAAAAATGAAATTAAAGCTCATTTGCTGCCTACCAAATTCAATTGAGCACAAATTTTATCATCTGTCAATTCAGTGGTTTCCTCAGGCCTCTATGTACAAGATTCCTACACAACCAAACGTGTTCAACTGTATCCTGGGGCATATTGGATCCTTTTGTTTTTATATGTTGCATTCTGATGACAAAAAACACAACCTATATACCTGTACAATAATACGAGTGAATATTGTGAAGGAGCAGGTAGCGTCTGGCGTTGTTAATCCTTGGAATACACTGATGCTTACACTCAATGGAAAAGGGTGTGTTTACCTCCTTGGCTGGAGAAAATTGTGGAAGTACAGTAGTGAGAAAAATGTTCTGGTGAAATTTGGAACAATTAACTAAGTACCTGAAGAATGAGATTCACACTCATTGTTTGGCACTTTCTCATATAAACATTTGAAGAACAATAAAAACTTGCATTCCTAAGAAATGAAATGATTTACTTTTGTGCAGAATATATAAAATGGAGTTTCAGGTCTAAATACATGGCCTTAGTATAATTTATTCATTAGCATGAGTGGATTTGTAAATAACCTTCTCCATGGGTGTCAGCTGGCATATACTGTACATCTGTACAATCTTGTCATAATGAAGAATATCAAGAATTAGGTAGGCAGGTAATCTTTTATTACCTCAGGGAGTTGCGACCTTGCTTTGCCAGCTGTTCCCATCCTGTTGGTTGACATTAGGAAGGGCATCCAGTTCAGAAACTTTGCTTTAACATACATGATGGAAGCAGGATCACAAGAGATGTGCCTTGTCTCTGCTGCATATTTTGGGCTCTACTGTTTCGCAGTTGTAGTGGGAGAGGGGAAAAGTATTGCTTTCTGTTTTACCTAACAGCTGCCATCAGTTAATCATGGCTAACCCACACAGTTGTGGAAAATGACTATGAAAGGTCGATGATGATATCCCTGTGCACAGGCAATAACAATAAAGCATTAATTAAGCCTATCTTAATCCATTGTGCTACATAGGACCATCTTGACACATTCGAGGGAAGTTTGCCTTCTATGCATTGGCTGAAGCAGCAACAAGCACATGATAATACATTACTCATACTGTATGTAGATACTGCTTTATGTTTTTCGAACTTAAAGTGGACACCAGTTTGGCAGATACAGGGGTACAGGTTTTTTCAGCCAACCATTCCAATGTCATTGCCAAAGATGCACACCTCTTGATGAATGAGGATGGTGTAGGCAGATCTGCTGTACTGTATAGTACAATCGTTTTGCATTTTACGTGCATTCAAGTTTACGTGCTTGACTTGGAAAAAAAAGAGAACGATGCAGTGAGTGTAGGAGTGTATGGCTGGGGGAGAGACTTCCATCGGTGCCTTTCTTGGCCTCAGTTGCCATGTGTAGTTCTTTGTGTCATCAGCTCCCTTCACTGTTTGTGGCAGCATT
This sequence comes from Homarus americanus, assembly GCF_018991925.1. Taxonomy (NCBI): domain Eukaryota; kingdom Metazoa; phylum Arthropoda; class Malacostraca; order Decapoda; family Nephropidae; genus Homarus; species Homarus americanus. The sequence goes on along the minus strand of NW_024741901.1, from coordinate 20,299,455 downwards.
AATGATAGTTCTATTTTCTGTTTTAAGCTTTATTCTACTTTTTATGAAATAGCAATAAATAATGTATGTAGAATGAACTGTCCACTATCTCCCCATACACACTCATGCTCTTCATTTTGTATTATTTTATAGTTTTATATTATAATTTTTTATTTCTAAACCACATTACAGTACAGGTATATATAACTATGTACTTCATGGGTAATTTAAGGGATTTTTCAAGGGTAATTTTGACTCACAATGCAACACAATTGTACTGTTTACCAAATTTGTATTTCTTGGCAATGTTACCACCAAGCAGAATAGCTTTGTTGCCAATCACCAGTTATAACTGCCAATCTGATGAAATATCATAATTAATGTAGGTGAAAAAACATGCAGTCATTATTTACCTTCATGTACATCATGATGCAAATTAGTAGCTTCAAATAATTGGGTAGCACTACAGTATAGTCTCCATTTACGCGGTCAATTGAACCCATGGAGGTCCTCGTAAAACGAGAAACACGTAAATGAAATAACAGAACATAGGGGATTAATTGAAATAGAGACTGGGCTGACCCCCAAACTCCACTTTTTCCGACACAATACGTACGTTGTAGTAAAAATAGTATCTTAATTTTATGATGGTATGCACACACACATAATATAGAAGAGAAATATCAATAAGAGAATAATATATTGTTCCAGGTAAAAGAAAAATCAAGGTTAAACACTTACGTTAGTAGAAGAGATGGGTCGGCATACGGGGATGGGGGCTAGTTCCGAGGCAGAGGGCAGATTAGTGGACCTCAGGTGAATCACTATCACTATACACCACAGATGTCAGGGCCTCCCTGACAAACCCCTCAAAGTCACCATCACTGACTTGGGCTGGCTGTTGTGGGTTGCAGGCGAAAAAGTCGGTGATGTTACGCTGACGGCTAGCGTTGATGTGGTCGTGATACATCTTGATATACGGCTCCATAGTTTGGTCTAGATGGTTATTGGAGACTTCATATCGGTGATTGAGAGGGTCTTTGGAAAGGATGAGCTTGAGTTTCTCGGCAAACTTGATGGCATCCTTTATATCACAATGTGTTAACTTCTGTTCTGGTGCTGCGGCACCACCTGCCTCCTCACTGACGTCATCGTCTTCCAACGTATCGTCGGCAGTCACCTCAGGATCCCTGATTACCTCCTTGATGTCGTTGTTGGTGGTCTCAGAGAAGCCTGCAGCTGTAACACTCTGTGCAGCTTCTCTTGCAAGGTCCACTGCCACTGCAACAGATTGAGCCTCTCCAGCCACAGGTTGACTCTGCCTCCCACCTGGGATACCCTGCAACACATGCCGCCACGCGTGACGAATCGTTGCCACAGATAGCTGCCCCCATGACTCCACCAAGAAATCAGCAGCTTTCTTGACGTTAAACATTTTCCAAAACTGTTTAACTCGCACCTCATGCTCTGCCAACTCTTCTTCTGGATCCTCGCTCTCGCTATCTGTGCCACTCGGAAGGTTCCGCAACTCATCCTTGGTGTTGACGTAGTCGTTCAGGAGCTCAAACTTCTTTGCGGAGAATGCAGCCTTAACGTTGCATATCAACTCCTGGTCCTTGGGCTGGATTAACGACGTAGTGTTGGGAGGAAGGAAGACCACTTTTATACTGGGGTGACGATCCAACAGTAGGGGCGAATGTCCTGGTGTGTTGTCAAGGAGCAACAAAATGTTAAATGGAACATTATGTTGCTCGCAGAATTTCTTAACGTTGGGAACGAAACAATCGTCAAACCAGGAGAGGGACAGACCAGTGAACATCCACGCCTTACGTGCGGTTAGCCAGTGGACATTTAGCTTGGTCATGTCCATGTTCTTGTAGGCGTGCGGCTTGCGGGCTGTGTGGATCACCGACAACTTGAGCTTACAGGTGCCGGAGGCATTGGTGGTAAACAGGACGGTGATGCGCTCCTTCTGCAACTTCCGGCACCGACACTTGCTGGCAGACTTGACAACGAAGGTCTTGGAAGGTAATTTTTTCCAAAACAGCCCGGATTCATCCATGTTGAACAACTTGGTCGTCGGTGTACTGTCTTTCCTCCATAATGTATCGTAAGAATGGAGGAAAATCAATGACGGCAGCACGGTCAGCACTGGCTCCTTCACCAACAATGTTAATGTTGGTTATCTTGTGGCGTTTCTTAAACCCTTGCAGCCACCCAGAGGAAGCAGTGAAGGGTTTGGGCTCTGCAATTCCCATCTTAAGCGCCACTGATTCGTAGAGTTCACGGGCGTAGTCCTGCACTGCCCCCGTGTCGACCGCCATGTTACGTCTTGCTTGACGAATCAAGTAGCTCACCAGTAAATTCTCAGTCTTGAGCATCACCTTATTCTGACAATACTTCACCATTGAAGCACCTGCAGACTTTGTAATGCTCATGTGTTCTTTTATCTTGGCGGCATCCTTCTTGATTGTACGAATCGTAGATTCGTTAACTCCATGCTGGCGCGCGAGATCAACTTGTCGGGTTCCCTTTTCTAAGTCCTGGACGATTTTGTATTTTACTTTGTAACTTAGGGCGCGTCGTATCTTCTTGGGCTTGGGGCGGCTTGGTCCAGGTAATTCAAGGTTTTTCTGGGGTGGTGGGGGTCCAGCGGAAGCCATTGTTGAACAGATTAGCGGGCACAAGAGAGAACAGTATACGCGGAGACTGTGAACAATGAGACTGGCCCGGCTAGGTCAGTGGCTTCTTCCCTCCCGTGGCTGGGCACGTCATATTACATTAGACCAATCACAGCTAGCGGCGGAGGGAGGTAAGGATGCGTGACCCAATCACAGTCCAATACGTCGTATGATGTCAGCGATAACGCAACAGCAACATACTGCGCAACCTTCCCGCTTCCTGCGTATGGTCAAGAATGGACCGCGTGAATCATAATTGGCGCGGCACGTCGGGACCTCTCGCTGCGTAAATGATGCAATGAACCGCATAATAAAAAAATTTCATTCTGGCAAGGTGCCGCGTAAATGACCAAACGCGTAAATCAAGACTATGGTTAACGAAGAATGGACTTCGGTTAACGCGTGAAATTTTTCCCAACATGTCGCCTGCTCACCAGCTGTAGTATTAGTCCATCAATACAGCGGTTTTAGGGCTTAAATTCGTTACCATTTGAGTAAATATCAAGAAGGTTGTACTATTCAATAATTTTCCAAGTCTTATATTAAAGTTTTTAGTCATTTCAACAATTATTTAACATAATTGAAGTCCAGGGAACTAGTTTTTAGCACACCAAACAGCCGCACAACACACCCAAAATGGCGTCAGTGTGTGTCCCTGCTCAGTGGAGGAAGCTTCTTGCTTGAGACTCTCTTGAACATTAACTATTTTTACGTTTTTACAGTACAATTATTGGTCATTCTGAAGTTTATTTTACAATTGACAATATATAATGCAGTGCAGTGTTGATTTAAAGAAAATAATCTTGAATTACACCAAGTGAACTAAAATTTTATGGGTGAAATGGCAGCATGGGGTGACTTCTCTTCCACCCCAATGCCTTCTCTTCTCCCTTCTCCTCCACCCCCATTCTAATTTCCATCATCATCATCATCAACCAGGAGTCTTCTACATGCACACCTCAAAGTAAGTGTACTTAACTGCATTTATTTTCGGTGAGCTGGAACCAATTACCCAAAATCCCATTGAAACAATAGTTTCGGTTAATGAAATTTTCGGTTAACGAACGACCTTCTGGAACGAATTGTGTTCGTTAACCGAGGCACTGTCGGTCGGTCGTGTGAATTGCGTCATTAAACTTAAAAATTCGCAAAAAAAAAAGTTCTCAAGACAATTGCATCAGATTTTCATGCAGGTGACTGTATGATCTTGTGAGGGAAGCTGCCATAAAGTACCAAAGCATGGGGGGAATTCCGCTGTTCATCAGTTCCCTCCTGTCAGCTGTGCTGGTAGCTTGCATTTGTCTCTTTATTTTCTATTCCACCTTCCCCATAATTTGTCGTATAAAAATTCCAAAGCTACCTTTGGAAAGCTCATAAAATTCCACTTCTATAACTAGTACAGTATACACAGTATTTAATACCATGGTAGGTTTGTGAGAAAATATCCGAGAAATGATGCTGGGAACAAATATTTTTTTTTCTTTACATGTAGGTGAAGTCAAGCGAAAGTTTATACTCTTCCGATCCCATGTCAAGAAGAAAAATACACTAAGGAACAAGATGAATAAAACAGGTAAGAGAGAAATTTTATTTTATTAATATGTAGCCTACTGTGAATACTTTAAATCTTACACAGTTTTGGCAAGCCCAAGCGGCTAACGAGCCGATCAGTGGTGAAGTAATGTCTACTACACCCTTGTAGGCATCTTTATTCTCTTCTTGCCATCTGATGCCAATCGTGGGTCACCTTATTCCTGCTTCAAAATCCTAGTTGTTGGAGCACAGTAATATCACCATTGGTATTTTTCCTAGACCCATATACAGCACTAATTAAATTGATTGTGAATATATGAGACATTATCCAATAACAATTTCCTTGTGTATTGTTTACTTTCTCAGATCCATGAAATCTTAGGAATTTCATCTTTGAAATCAATATTTCAGACAATTCTAAGATTTTTCTTCTATGACATTTCCTTCGCAAATGACTTATGTACAGTATACCGGGGGTCCAGAGAGTTTAGGTTAGGTTAGTCCATTTTTAGGTAATTTGCGAGGGAAACGTCAAAGAAGTGTCTTAGAATTGTCTAAGCTATAGATTGCAAAGATCAAATTCCATGGTTGGGTGAAAGTAAAATTTTACCGTGTATTGTTTATTGTTAGATCCTGGCTGATTCATATTGGCTACAGTTCTTAGTTTAATATGTTACATTTTCGTACTTGTCTTGCCTAGCCTTAATTAATACTGGTTAAAGTACCAGGGTTGACGATAATAATAAATAATAACTGTGGATCACAACTGGTGAAATGTAATTAGTATCTTTTCTTTTGGAAGATGTTGTAGGGGTATCGAGATATTAATGTTGTCTAGCACTCAGGATGGAAGGAAAGTCTAATGTGGTTTTCTTATATAATATATATAAGTTATATGATAGACAGTCTGGTGCTGGAGATGCCGTGTGGTGGGGAGCAGCTCAGTAGAAGACGTTCGGGAGTATCGTGTTGAAGGAGGTAGATGTGCAGGAGCTTCGTTAGAGAAGGTGTTGCCTGTTGCTGGCCTCCTGGTTGAATGAAATGTTAACAGCGTGGAGCTTGCTGGAGGAGATGTTGCTTGTTCAGGAAGAATGGTCAGAATGAGAGTTGGTTGGTGAGGAAGCTCAGAGAAGGACATGCTCGCTGGCGGGAGCGAGGACCGCCAGGCAGGCGGAGGAGAGGCGAGGGTCGCCAGGCAGCGGCAGAGGAGGAGGTGTTGCTTGTTCAAGAAGATTGGTCAGACTGAATCTCAAGGGAGAGACAGAGCTTATATACCCCGCAGCAGCCGCCATGAGTCATGGTGGGAAAACCCGAGAAGTAGCCGGTGAATAGTTTCGTTGCTAAGATACGGTAACATCTGGTTGGTTGCTAGGGAAGGCGGCACATTGGAATGTGATAGCAGGTGGTGGGCTGCTACACAGTTAGTTTGTAGGGGAGACGTCCACTACAATGTCGCCAGCGTTTTGCAATGTGTCACTGTGTCACGCTGAGTCTGGAAGCATCAATATGGCTTCATCTGTATCATTAGAGGTTGTGATAATTTTTCCCGAATCTTATGCATTATAGGTTGATATTTCACAGTATACATCAAACTAATGTTGATTTCACAAAAAAATGTGTATAGTTCAAGGATATTATGACAATTTTCAGCATTTCAGAGCGCAACTTTACCTTTTAAAGTATACTATTAATTGTTGTCATGTTATTGGGCGCAATAACAAATATCACCCACTGTCTTTACAATGAATATTAACACAGAAGGACTTACGAATACATGTTTTTCCTTAAATAATGTAAAATAAAATGACTGACTTATTTTCTAGTATGTTGCTAACTTGAACGATACATAACACATCTTCACAATTAATAATTTAATAAACAAGCCGACTTATTAAAATAATACACATTTCTGCCAACATGAGCCTGGCGTCACCCACTTCCCCCTTGGGTCGTTGGTTCGAACTTTATGATTCGGTTGGTTGGAAACTGCTTCAGTCTGGATCGACTTCAGCTTCATTAACTTCGATCATGAAAACTTGCTCAACTGATGACTTAGTTTCCAACAGTGAAGTGTGCAGGTGACGGTCTCGGTGCTGTTCACTCTCACCTCCACCTCTGCCTTATAAGACTTGTTTGTTAATTGTGTGTCAAGATGAACCATAACGGAGTGAAGCATTTCTCGGGTGCCTCAACATATCACCAAGCAGAGGATCGGGTAAGCTATTCATTAGTGAGGGCAGGTATTTTGATAGTGGGATGATTTGTGAGACGTAAAGGTGGGTAGCTACGGGTTTTATTGGTGAGAATTACGGACTACGGATAAAAAAGAAGGTACAGGGCGATAGAGAGAAGGAGAAAGACATAATATTAGTGCAGAGAACACAGAAAGGAGGATATTATCAAGGTAAAGAGGGTAGAAGTTTTTGAAGATCACGGTAGCCATTTGCATTGTTGTCCTCGCAGTTTTCGAGCCGATGTTCCGTCCAGGTGTAAACCTTTACTGTCGCCGCGGGAAGAATCGTGCTATTGTAAGAACATAAGAACATAAGAATGGAAGAAACTGCAGCGGGTCTATTGGCCCATACTGGGCAGTCCCATTTACACCCAACCCCCATTGCTCATATATCCATCCAATCTATGTTTGAAGCTACCCAGCGCATTCGAGTTAATGATGATATTTGGTAACTTGTTCCACTCGTCCACTTCTCAATTTCCAAGCCAATGTTTACCTATTTCGCTCCTATATCCAAATATGTCTAATTTAAAACCATTGTTACGAGTTCGCTCGTAATGTCCCCATTGTTCAGCCCTGACTTCCATTTATACACCTCTATCACATCGCCCCTCACTCTACGTCTCTCGAGGGAGTGCAAATTAAGATGCTTTAATCTGTCTCTGTACTCAAGGTTCCTAATGCCCGGGATTAGTCTTGTCATTCTCCTCTGAATTCTTTCCAAGGATTCTATATCCTTTCTGTAATACGGTGACCAGAATTGAACTGCGTAATCAAAGTGAAGTCTCACAAGCGCAAGATACAGTTTTAGGATGACCTCGCTAGTCTTGTAACTAACACTCTTTGTATGAACCCAAGTACTTTATTAGTCTTGTTTCGAGCAAATGCACATTGTTTACTTGGCTTAAGATTCTTACTGATCGTCACTCCTAAATCTTTCTCGCAGTCGGATTTCTCAATAACTTCATTGTTCATCTGGTATCTGGTTTCCCTGTTTACATCTCCTAAACTGAGTACTTTAAATGTGCCCACATTGAATTTCATCTTCCATTTTTCAGACCATTTGAAAAATTTGTTTAGATCTTCCTGTAGTTTTGCGGAGTCCTCGTCAGATTTAATTACAAGCCCTATTTTCGTGTCATCAGCAAATTCTATTTTAGTGTCATCAGCAAATTTACTTATGTTGCTGTCTACGCCGATATCTATGTCGTTTATGTATAAAATAAATAATAATGGTCCAAGTTCTGAGCCTTGGGGAACTTCACTTGTGACGTTTTTCCAATCGAATTTGGTGCTGTTAATGCTCACTCGCTGTTTCCTGTACTGTAACCACGCACTAATCCATTTTAGAATATCTCCTTTAATGCTACAATCCTCCACTTTTCTTATTAGTCTTTCGTGGGGGACTCTGTCGAAGGCTTTGCTAAAGTCGAGGTATACCACATCATAATGGTGCCCCTCGTCCACTTACTCGAAAACAGATGAAAAGAATGTTAACAGATTAGTTAGACATGAACGCCCGCTTGTGAAGCCATGTTGGGAATCATTGATCAGCTTGTCCTTCTCCAGGTGATTTCGAATAGAGTTTGAAATGAATGATTCCAGTAATTTGCCTACAATTGCTGTTAGACTGATTGGACGGTAGTTAGAGGATAGTGATCTACTGTATCTCCCTTCTTGAAAATCGGTATTACATTCGCTATCTTCCCGAACTCTGGTATTACACCCGTTTTTAAGTACATGTTAAACAACTTTGCTAATGGCATACTAAACTCTTCCTTACATTTCTTTAATACTCTGTCAAATATCTTATCGGGACCTGTTGACTTATTAGGCTTTAGTGAAATGAACATTGAGAAAAATTTCATTAAAATATTCCAAGCATCATTAGGACCGCTAATTCCGCAATCGAAGTGTCCATGATAGATTCGGAATCGGCATGCTCAGGAGTTCTACAGGTAGTAGGTATTAGGCAGCTACCAAACAGGGAGGTACTACCACCTGGGAAGATATTGGAAGCATAATGTGTTGTCTGTGGTAGATCTTGCTGCCACATGGCATCACGAAAAATGTGACCAAGTCCCAGGTTGCTGATCTGACTTTCTGCCTCATTTACACACAATTGCAGGGTCTCAATTGTTTCTCTTACTGTTGACAACACAACATACATATATTGTTCCTCACTTTTGATTTTTTTTTCATTTTGTATTTCTTTGTGGTTCTTTATTCTTCTTCTTATTATTATTATTATCATTATTATTATTATTATTATTATTATTATTATTATGATTATTACATTTTCATCCCCCCAGGCCCCGATGTGGGTCAGTGACCTGTGCCTGGGTGGGCTAATTCCCGTAAAAAAAAAAACAAAAAAAAAAACCTATATTGTGATTTTGAACAAAATCGCGTATATCACGTTTTGTCTCGACCCTGGAAAAAACGCGTAAAGGGGGACCCTTTACGCGTTTTCACCCAAATATGATTTTCTCTCAGACTTGAAATTTGGTGGGATTAATTTCAGTAATTAAGTACATCCAGAAGAACATAAAAACACCAACCAATCACCTTAGAAACCAATAGTTGGCGAGTACTGAAATAAGCATTGAGAAAAATTTCATTAAAATATTCCAAGCATCATTACGATCACTAATTATTCCGCAATCGAACTATCGATGATAGATTCGGAATTGGCATCTCAGGAGTACCTATACATTTTTTTTTTTTTTTTTAGGCATCCCCCTACATCCTTGTGTAAGGTGAAGCGCAGAAGCGTTTACAGCGCCCAACAGGGAAGCATGCTAAGTTCATGCTTGCCTTTATGTCTCATGAGTTAAGGGCGTAGAAGCCTGAAGAGTCAGTGGTTTATGTCATCAAGTTATTGGAAGCTCCAACAACTCCCTGAATACGAATTCGCAACTTTCGACTTACAGCAGGTACCTACTTTACTGCTAGGTGAACAGGGACTAATGGGGGCTTGGAAGTATGTCCAAACAACTTCCACCGGCCCGAGAATCGAACCCGTGACATCTCGCTTGCGAGGCAAGAACGGTACCGCTTCTACCACCGGTCCCCCAGTACCTATATTGTGATTTTGAACAAAATCGCTTATATAGCGTTTTGTCTCGACCCTGGAAAAAACGCTTAAGGGTTTTACGGTGGTGTTTGTGTCTGGCCGCCCGTAGAAAGCCGTAGTATTTGTCATGCTATATTTATCAAAACTTCAAAAGCCAGATCACAATTGTCTTTTATGTGAAAGATTATGAATTAAAAAAAAATAATTATCAAAGTAGGAAGTTTCTCTACATTTTTCACTTTCACAGAAATACACATCTGAATCTGTAGGTAATTTTCACCCATATTCTCATCTAATTCTTCAAAAGTCTTTAAACTTCGTAATAAAATAAACGTATTCAACAAATGTCTGGCTGGGTTCCTTCTATGCATTTTCACCCGTTAAGTCAACCAGGCAGTATTTAAGTACTACGGGCAGTATATAAGTACCAACAACATATAGACTTTACTAACGAACAGTATTGTTAATGAATGTGGTGAGAATACTTCAAAGTTTGCAGTTATGTAATAGATATATAATTTACTTTAGTTCTTCCAAGACGTATGTTTTCAGTTATTTCACAGCAAAACTCATTTTATTTTCACTGACTCTATTACATGCTAATATAGTTTTAGTTAAATGTTAATAAATGATTAATCAAACGACGGTTTTATATATTCAACGTAAAAAAAGTAATAAGATAAGGAATGATATGGAGGTGAGGGTCATCAATGAGTTAACAGCGGTACTAAACCTTCATCACGGGTTACAGGGGAGAGTATCTCATTTGGTGGATCCATCACCAGCAGGACTCGAGCCACTAGACAGAGAAACAAGGTGGAGGAAGGATTAAGTGTTCTACGATTTGACAGCCCTGAAAATATCCGCCTGAGGCATCGGTAAGACATTTATTAATAATATTACATCAGATATATAACATTAATAATACTAGGTAGTTGTTGGTGTATTATTAGGGTCAGATAAAGTGTATTTAATGAGCAATTTAGTCCATTGTTTTGGGTCATCTGGTGGAAGTGGTGACATACTTTTTTTTGGTTTATTTTCACTTGTTGCCACTATATGATATCAAAGTTGCAAGTATGTATTTCCGGTGTTTTTGATGTTATGAACGAGTTTGACCTTCATTTCTGGTGGAAATCAATAATTTTTGAGATAAGCCCCTGATGAATTTTTTTAAGTGGACAACCATGGATTTTTTTGTTAATCAGTGTGTTGTTCCGATGGTTTAGAGTCTAAACCTGAAAGTGTCTTAACATTGTCTAAACTTTAGACAATGTTAAGACACTTTTAGGTGAATGAGTTTGATTATGTTCATTTTTTCCACAGGTGGTGTTATCATTATTTTAAGTATTTTAAATGGCAACATTTACTAGAAGCTAATACCTGTACTGTATAATCTGTCCTTTTATAACCAACCAAAGAGACCTACCTAACTTCCTAGCCAGGGGGTGGACTCGCCATGTTAAACAGAAAGTACTTATTTTGAGATCTGGTACCAATGAAAGCAACTTCACAAAAGTGTCATGGTGTAATTTGTATTTTTGTGGACTTGAGAGTACGCTCGGACTCAGCGGGTCAGCTATAAACAAACACGACGCGGTGAATTGGCAGATTTTTCGGAGGAGTATTTATGATAAATAAATAATTAATTGCATACAAAGTAGAGACATCATTTTAGTGTCACGTGATCAGTTTTTCCTGTGTTTTCCCCCCATTTCCTCTGTTTCCTGCCCTATTTCCCGCAACCATCATCCTCTGCTCGCTACAGGTGATTTATGATCATTGAAAAAGAGAATAAAAAGTGCTTATATTTAAAATACAAAGTTGTGGCCTCTTGAAATATTATAATAAGAAAATCTATGGAAAATATGAGCAAAATCGAACGACTCTTTCTGGTGGTAGTGGTGTTCTGAGAAAAAATAAAAGAAAACCTGACCTAACCTTTCCTGACCGATAACACTTCAAAAATATATAAAGGTTACTTTATTTAACCGATGATAAAAGAAAAAGTTATTTCATTAATGTTTTTTTGTGTGTGTTCAGTGTTTCTATGTTTTGCCAGTGAGTTACTTCTTGTCTTCAGCATTTATAGGTCATGAGTGTAAGTTGAAATATGTTTAAAAAAAATTTTGCACTTGCATAAATCACTTAATAGAGTTGAACTGTCCTCTGATTGCTCACAGCAAATTATGTGAAATTCAAACGAAAGATTTAAATATTAAATTGTGCAAAATTTTTTGCCAGCTAGTGCAATAAGAATCCGTCAATACTGTTGTAGCTTCGTCCTATTTTGGTCACGTCTGTTACCGCAAGCAGCAATGAGTAGGATGACACATAAACATTATGTTAGGCGGTAAGTCCTGTCATGTTTATTGGGTGTGCCTGCCCATATACAGTGTGTAGAGTGTTGAGATGGTGGAGATGAGAGGCCCAGTGGAGGCTGGAGTGTGTAAGGGGAGCTTGTTTATGTATAATCATAATCACAATCACCTGACTCAGCCCTCGCCGACCAGCCAGGGTGGGCCAGGAGATCTGGCTGGCATTGTACTGTAGCTACCCATATCTTAGAAGCAACAACCTGGTTTCTCTCTAGACTTTCAACACATAAGTTTAACTAGTACTTTTTGTGTACACAGGTAGACTGTGTCCATTGCATCATTTATCATTGTGACAATATAGAAATATGGCAAATTGAGTACTCATTGTAAGTGTTAAGATTAGGCTAATTACATAGCCATGATTGTTGTGTAAATATATATTGGATTAAACATTTATGTATGACTTATTTGAAATACTAAAATGAATTGTATTCAACAGGTTTGATCGAATTATAGCGTTCGAGTTTTAACGTGACGAGTCTAATTAATCCTTTAACCGCCCGGATGGCGGTTATAGTCAAATGTGAATGGTCTACCGTGTAGCTTGAATCAACGCGCGGGGAGCAGAGCGAACCAAGGTCAACCCAACTCAACCCACTGGAGGGATGTGCGTGTGTGCGCGTGTGTTCCCAGTGCCACGGAGTACAGTGCCACGCCCGTATATTTATCGTGGCGATAATACTTGAATCTTTGTTACTGAAGAAAATAATGTTGTCAGAGTGAGCTCAGGCACTCTGTGTAGCTTGGCTCACCAACACGCGTCACTCGAGGGACGAGTGTGTGCTTGTGGGTGTGGATGTGTGTATCCAGTGGCGAGAAGTGCAGTGCAACGTCTGTATACTTCTCGCATCGGTAATAGTTAAACCTTGTTAGTCCAGAAAATAGTCTTGTCTGAGTGATCTTCATCACTCCCAGTGTAGTGCATATGAGAATGAAAACACATGTCATTATTGTTATCTGACGTAAGTGCAGAGCACAATTAGCAATCATAGTTGACTGAAGTAATATTGCTTTGTAAATAACCCAAATATCAATGTAAAGTTTGTAATGATATCAGGTGCGACTGTTTGAGTGGGCTAAGTGAGTGCCAGGTAGACTGTAACGAAAGCAATAAGACAAGGCATACGAACGTGCCCTGATGAGTGAGACAAGGCACACGAACATGCCTTGATAAAAGAGTACAAGTCAAGGCACACGAATGTGCCCTGATAATTTTAGTGAGACAAGGCACACGAACGTGCCTTGATAGAACAAGTCAAGGGTATCCCCTTACGCGTTCTTTCCAGGGTCGAGACAAAACGCGATATACGCAATTTTGTTCAAAATCACAGTATAGGTACTCCTGAGCATGCCGCTTCCGAATCTATCATCGACAGTTTGATTGCGGAATAATTAGTGGTCGTAATGATGCTTGGAATATTTTAATGAAATTTTTCTCAGTGCTTATTTCAGTACTCGCCATTTATTGGTATCCAAGGTGTTTGGTTGGTGTTTTTATGTTCTTCTGGATGTACTTAATTACTGAAATTAATCCCACCAAATTTCAAGTCTGAGAGAAAATCATATTTTTGTGAAAAAAAAACGCGTAAGGGTACCCGCCTCCCCCCCCTTACAGTTTTTTTTTTGCAGGGTCGAGACAATTGACCCTACTGGCCAATACCTTATAATAATCTCGGAGGTAAACTTCATCACGGTTTATTCTCCTACCTACTGTATAGCCTTCCTTTGTCCAATAAAATTCTTTAAGTATATGAACAAAATAAAATAAAAACAATGTCATTTATACATACCGTAAGTAGGTCACATAGGCATGACTGCTCGTTACGAAATCAAGAATGAAGACGGAGGAACCAGTAAGGGAGGATGACTTTGGAACATAAGAATGGCGTCTGGCCTCTTACAAGTAGAGTGAGGAATTAAAAAATAAAACCTGTGTTACGTGAGGCAAAAATATAGTGTGAAATTGATTAATTTTTGATGGGGATATTGTCGGTGTTGAAAGGGAAGGTATTTTTGGTGTAGGATCCCCAACAAAAAAAAAAAGATGGTTACCGCCTCATCGTGGTGAAGGGGGGGGGGTGAGATACCGACGATCTCGTGAGCTGGGGTGGGATGTTCCTCCACCCCGTCCCCAGTTGAGGGTCAGGGCTACCCATGCTGGAAGGGTCACCAGTGATGGATGAAACGAAATGGTTACCAAGTGCACCAAGTTTCTTGGGAGGAGTATGGTGCACTCACCCCTGCCCCAGTCCACCACGGGCCAGGGAGTAACAAGCCCACCAAGATATCTTTCAGGTAGATCAAGGGTAGATCCTCCACAAACTACTGGAGTTCTCTTGGCACGGCCACCGCTAGTTTGGATGGCCACCAGTTAAATAAGATAGGTAACTGACAGCCCAAGCAGCTAACAGGTCGATCAGTAGCCAAGAGTAATAACTTACTCGGGTTATCCTTGGATCTATACCGTCTTTATACATGAGAACCACTTGAAATGTGTATGGCGTACTTTATTAGTGTCAGTCTACAAAGTAGGTGAAGAAATATGAGTTACACTAAAGGTTTATTTTCTTTCAATGCTTATTCGACAACAATAGAGAAAATATAATATTTTAGGGGTAACTAATAAAACCAACCTTTCCTCCACGATATTCTTAATAGAATGTAACCCATTTTTATATATTTTTTATTTATCATTCCACCTCCTATCAGCCTTCTAGCTGTTCTGGCAGTTATTGTGACCTTTATTGCACAATGTTAGTACAGAAGGAAACTAGAAAACCTGCCAGGATTAGTTGAGTTGCACTGGATGTAACACCTCACAACTGCAAGGTTTTAGTAAGCATTACAAGAATAAACAAAGAGCAGTAAGTGCGACACAAATAAAGACTGAGACAACTTAGAAATGAGTACAGTATACGTCTGGGAGATTAAGTCAGAGCATACACTACCGCATCCAGTGTAGTTTAATGAATGAGGCATTAAGCATCGTTCACTGGGTTCATTATTATCAGTAACAAACAATTCATAAAAAAAGGCGTTTCTGTTCATGAAACTGAAATAAATCACTGTAGGTGTTCTGAACTTCTACTTAGTTTGTACTCGCAAGGAAAAAGAAAACACGAAGTTCCCAAGCGCTTTCGTGTAATTCACATCTTCAGGGGTGAGTACAAACTAAGTATATATATATATTTCATTAGCCCAATAAACACGCGGACTTCTACATACAATCAACACCTCAACCCGCCTGGATTCGAACCCACGGCCCACGAGCCCGAGAGGTTCATGGCTCCATAAGCTCGTTGAACAGACTTTGTGTGAAATATAACAGAGTCTAGGACTGCATTTGTATCTTGGTGGTCCAGCGGTTAGCGTTCCCCGGTCACAGTCGTGGGCTCGAATTCTGGCGGGTTGAGGTATATATATATATATATATATATATATATATATATATATATATATATATATATATATATATATATATATATATATATATATATTATCTCCAAGAATCTATCCCTCCATCCATCCACCTTTCTCGTAACTGGAAATGTATACAGGGTTGACTTACGGTAAAACACGAAAATAACGCCCAACATGACATCAACATTACGCGGAGAGTCTATTTGACACTCGGGCACGTTCACATATTGACAAACACGTGCAGAGTACTTGGGTGTGTTTATTTACGTTGACATAATGTTGTTCCGTGACGAATACTAAAGGATTGTATTTTTGTTGTTGTTTTTACGGGGATTAGCCCACCCGGGTACAGGTCACCGACCCACATCTTCCCAGGCGGTAGTACCTCCCTTTATGATAGCTAATTACTACCTACCTACGATGTCTTAGCTTAAACTCAAGCATTTAGGAGATTTCATGTGTATACAGATTATAGTCACAAGATTCACTTTGGCTCACGCAGCACGGGGTTATTTTATTGGGCACCCTCTTGCACCCTGCGTAACATGTAAGGCGAAGCACCAAAGATTTACAACGCCCAACGGGGAAGCATGCGGAGTTCATGCTTGCTTTAGATTTTTTTCAAGGAACCTTTGTGAATATTATCCCAAGATTTGCTGGTTTATGTGTTATTACGGCTACATAAATCTAGGAGCGGCCGCCCTGCTACCCCTCCCCCGCCACCCTATACTAATAGTGTGGCCAAGAAAGGCGCTCATCCCTGGCTACCCAGCAGGAGAGGCAGCCAGGCAGGGTCGACTTTCACCCGACCTCTCGACCTTAAACCTTGCTACGAATTGAAGCTCCAATTTTAAAATTGTTGTCTGTCGGGGCTTCATACTTTTCTCTACCCAAATTATGCACCAAGTAATAAAAATAGCTGTACTCCCTCCCCCTCGGCAGTTAATGTTAGCGAACAAATAGCGAGATGTTGGCAGGGTGAGCGGAAATAAAGTCAAAGGAAAAAAAGTCACATGACTTGTACACATTGACAACACAATATATATATATATGATGGCATTGCACGTAGGTGAGGTTACGTTTTTTTCCGTGTCTTCTTTTCTGTGACTTTTTTCTTGGATTCGTTGGCAGAATAGTGTCCGACATGTTGTTGATCAGCTGATCTACTGCACGTGGAAGTTCCGATTTTAAAACCAACGCCCGTCGAGTTTTCACTCTTTGCTGCATAGATTTCCAAATACTTCATAGATAATCTAACACGAGAAGGTAAAAGCGAGTGAATGACAAGGAGTCAGAGTAACAGAGTCTGTCATAGTGCTTGACCAGCTGTCCCACACACTCGTTGCCAGATAGTAAATAGTGCTTGTGATATTTTTAGCTTGTGTAATGAAGTGACCACAAGAGGTCCTGCAGCCCACATGTTGAAAGATCCTTAAGATGACTTGGCGCCTACAGGGAATGTTAACTGGAGGTTGGCCGGCCCTATAGGGATGGGGAGAATTTGTTTAAGGTGTCGAAGCTATCGCCAACTAAACAAGCACACGAGCTGTGTGGTCCAGTGTCAAGGAAAAACCCAAGGAGACCGGACAACTCGCCAATTGCACTGACTAACCATTACCTTGAGACTTGATAGCCAGTTGCGAATAACAAAGAAAATTGCCCATTTAGTTCCACCGTGCCCGGGAATCGAACTTGGAATATTTCGCCTGTAAGATGAGTATACTGACCATTACACCACAGGTCGCCAGGAGTCAATCAGTCAGTCTCGGGGTCAGGAGTCAGTCTCGGGGTTAGGAGTCAGTCTCGGGGTTAGGAGTCAGTCTCGGGGTCAGGGGTCAGTCTCGGGGTCAGGAGTCAGTCTTGGGGTCAGGAGTCAGGCGGGAGGGTCGTGGGAGGGTCGACCGTCTTATATATATGGAGACTGAACCTAACCCTAACATACATTATCGCATATTTGGGACGAGGTGGTGGTGGTTGTTGTTATGGTGGTAGTGGTTGTTGTTGTTGTTGTAGTAGTGATGGTGAATCTCTCTCTCTCTCTCTCTCTCTCTCTCTCTCTCTCTCTCTCTCCACCAGATATGACCCACCATCTCACCTGGGCAGACAGGTAATCTACTGCAGGTGGTCCACAGTTCTCCCCCCCATGACCGGTTCCTTGTGATGCCGAGGCTGGCTGGGTGCTTATTGTTCTGTGATATACTGGTGTGTGATGGCTGCCTGGCTCCTGGTTCTCCCACACAGGAACACGGGTGCTACGCTTTAGCTGATATACAACCCTGAAAAAAGAAATGAAATGACAATAAAACCAGATCAAATCCAATGACAATAAATAAATTCTTCGTTATGTCACATCAACTGAGCGCCTACCTACCTGCACTGACCTGACTGCTATATGCTCCTCGTGAGTGAGGGACGTTTTATTTTCATATCCAAACGTGACTTCGAACTGCCAAATATCATTGCCTATATTCACGATTGTTTAACGTCGTGGATAAAAGCGAGCAAATTGTCAGCGTAAAAATAAATATGAATAACTAATTTTGGTTTCTAAATTCAACAGACAAAGTGACACATGCGAAAGGCAATGTTGTTTTACTATTGTTATTATTACTAATTTAATTTTTTCAACCGAGTATTTAGTCGTAAAGTACTTGACATATGTTATTACTTTGTGTTCACTATTTCATTATTTATCATTCAAACTTTCTAATACAATAGCGTAGTGTTTTCGCCGTGAGAAAATCGAGTTGTGGTTTACGAATTATACAGTCAACGGATGTCGTGGTGTGTCTTATAGTGAATATGAATCAGAAGTTGGTTCATTCAAGATTCATCGGGTTGGAATCGAACAGTATTGTCTCACACCTATCAGTGCCGGGGTCAGTTTACTCAATGGACATCACACACACACACACACACACACCAAACACATGACCCCCCCCCCCACCCCCAGCATTCCAACATCATACAGTCACTTCCTAAACCCAAACAGGAGTGGTCAGGAGGGATGGGTACTGACAGATCTTAAAGTGATGGAACAGGTATAAACTAACACTCCTCTCAGTTGTTAAGCGGAGGACCTTAGCTGTGGGAAAAGAAGGTCCCCTACGACCAGAAGGTTTAACGACGCCAGACGCTTCATTTTCAACGCCAGACGTTTCATTTTTCTCGCCAGATGCTTCATTTTCAACGCCAGACGCTTCGTATTCAACACAGATGCTTCAGGTTCACTGCTCTCCAACAGCCTTCAACACCCTACCTGGCGTCGCTGGCGGAAGAGACGGGAGATGGTGGGATGACTTCACCCCATTGAGGGAACGGCAAGAGGCGCCCATTCGGTAAACAACCCAATTAACTAGTTCCTTTCAGATGGACGAAAGAGATGTGATTGGGCCAAGCAACTCCTCGCTACCTGTAGGTTGTTAATGAGACTTTCACCTGAGAAAACTTGTTCATGGATCACCTGGAAAACGAGTTGATTGGTAACAGGTGCATGGGCGGCGTTGATCTAACTCACCCACCCAGACAGCCAGCCAACCAGCTCTCAGGGGTCAGAAGTCAACAGAGGTCAAACCCGGGGTGCGTGACCTTCCCAGTATGGCCAGCAGAGAAAATTCTTGCCGGGCTCCATATGCAGAGAGGGTCAGCCGAGGTCGAGTCTCTAAGACGTGACCTCGACAGTCTTGTGTTTTTGTCTCTACTCTCTGTCTACCTGGCTCTCTACTCTCTGTCTGCCTGTGTCTTTCTCTGTCTTTCTACCTCTGTCTGTCTTTATGCCTCTGTCTATCTGTCTGTCTGTCAGCACCCCAAGCCGGTAGAGACTCGGCTGACGATACCAAAACAACCTCTCGCCACTTGATGAATGCGCTAGGTGATTACTGAACTCATTGTTGGTCGGGTGAATCAACTATCTAATTATTCAGCTTCCTTATTCACAGTTCCGTGGATGAATTAGCTAATGACTCAATACTTTCGCTCGTATGTTGGTTAATGAATTAGCAGCTAATCACTCGACACATTCTCTCTCCTCTTTGACTCATGGCTCATCTGCTTAATCCTTAACACATCTAATCACTATGGACCCAGGGGCGTAAAGAGCACGTTTGTAGGATGATGTTACCCAATGCCCCGTGTGCTCCTCAACACACACACACACCTCATGCAGTACCTTCGTTCATATAAATCACGTTAATACGTCCTTTCACTCTACGGGACTGGAGTTTCGTGGGGTTGTGCCAGAGATTCAGATTCAGCTATGTCCCACGCAGCACGGGGGCTAGTTTATTGGGCACCCCTTTACATCCTGTGCAAGGCAAAGCGCAGGAGCATTACAACGTCCTATAATGAGTGTTATGAAGGTGATGTCTTAACCCAGATATGAAGAGAAATGCGTCTTAAAAACAGCTCTGTGTGTGTGTGAGAATCTAATTCAGTAGTTTAGTAATAAGTAAGGTCGAAAGTCAACGTAGGTCTCTATTCCTCCTGTTATAACTATACCTTCCCCCCCCCCCCACCCTACCCAGCTTCCCCTTCCCCCCTACCCTTCCCCTACCCCCTCCCCCTACATCAAGTCTGACAGAAACAAAGGATTATGTCAGTTGGCAGCTGCTGTGTACATCTGGTCATATAAACGATACACACACACACACACACACACACACACATGAGTATACATGCTTATACATATAGGCATACACAGGCTGTGAAGATGTGGCTATAAACGAGATATAGACACAAACAAATAAACGAATACACACACACACACACACATATAGGCATACACACATATACATACACATATACGAATACGACCATACACGATTATACATAGACATACACCAGCTGTTAACACGCTTTAGTCAATCATACACCAGTAGGTACAGCACATAGGTATACATAAACCTAGACATGTTCATAAGTGCACACAATCTCTTTTAAATGGAAATTTTACACATACAGTTAAAGGAAAGTACACTAAGTCACATAATTAGATGTACACCTGTGTAATTTATGTACAATATTAACCTGGCATAACGTCATATTTATATATATACACACCAGGCATAACGGGTGTAATAGCGTGAGGTGAAAGTTACCTGCCATTACTTAACCAAGACGCGTCACGTGACCACCCGCGAGAGCGCCTTGCCATCACAACTTATCACCCTCACCTCCTCTTAACATAAATGCATATGATTAAAGGTTACAAAATGTGCAGTCAAAACCTGAAATTGTAAAGTAGAAAAACGAGAAAATTACTTCACAAGCGTCAGGGTTTTAATATACATATTTACTGAGTCTGGTTCATTATTCCAGTGTAAAAAATAAAATTTATTGTGTTAACAAGTGATTGATTCAGTCACATTCTCCGTAAGTGAGTGAGTGAGTGAGTGAGTGAGTGAGGGAAGTTAGGAGTGAGTGAATGAGGTGGGGGGTGAGTGTGGCATGAATGAGGGAGACGTGAGGGAATGAGGCCCCAATGAGCTTCTAGTTAACACAGATTCTCTTAGTCAGAAAAATACTGCCTCTGAAACACCAACACTCGCAGAAGAAAGATGGGCAGATTCTCTCGGTACATTCCGCCCGTATCCCTTAACAGTCTCATCCAACATCGACTTATTAAACACAAAATCACACTGGCAGTAGCTCCTAACACCGTCTACGTAGTCCAATACCCAAATCGCCGCTTGAACAGTAATACCCGAGGTGTACACAGCATCAATTGCTATCATAACTTTCTGATCCCAAAGAAATTTACGATTTTAAATTCCAACTACCAAACATAGCATCCCTTCAAGTTGCTGAATCTATTCCAAGTGAAGGACATCTAACGTAAATTTCTCTCTCTCTCTCTCTCTCTCTCTCTCTCTCTCTATATATATATATATATATATATATATATATATATATATATGATATCCTTGTGGTTATCAGCATATACCTGATCACTACCTACAGTGATTTATTTGATATATATATATATATATATATATATATATATATATATATATATATATATATATATATATATATATATATAAAATAAAACCAACCGTAAACAAAACCTAATCGTTGACACAAGAAAAATCAACCTTCATTAATTTAGGTAATAAAGGGTTCTTCTAAAATGCGAAAAAACAAAGCAGCCTCAAATTTTCAGTTAACATCAAATTCATGAATATTCGTGTTTTGAAGATATATTTATCTTCTATAACTTAAATAACACTAATTAGTCACAGCGGTATCCTCAGAATATGGATATTCATATTATTAGAGGCATTACCTGCTGTGTAAGCTGATTTGCTTATTTTTTTGCATTTCAGGAACCTCAAGACGACAGAGTAGACCTGCGTAGTGTGATGCGAGTGATGGACGATACTGTACAGTGCTCCCGTACGTAGGTCAATCTGACCTTTAACAGACCCGCTTTACATGAAATTTCGTCAAAATATCTGTAGCTACTCGAAGGCTTTCAAAATAAGAAAAAAGTTTACGACAGCTAGAACGGAGGTGAGCTGGACGACACATCCATACCACAACACTGAACACACTCACAAGACCACATGAACTTAGGAATGGAGGAAACTGTAGCTGCAGCGGGCCTATTGCCCATACTGAGCAGTCCCGTTTACACCCAACCCCTATCGATCATATATCCGCCCAACCTATATTTGAAGCTGTCCAGCGTATTCGAGTTAATGATGATGTTTGGTAACTTGTTCCATTCATCCACTACTCTATTTCCAAACCAGTGTTTAGCTATCTCGCGCCTAAATCTAAATTTGTCTAATTTAGAACCATTGCTGCGAGTTCGCTCCTGGTTAGATAGTTTGAGTACCTTTGTTGTATCACCCTTGTTTAGCCCTAACTTCCATTTATACACCTCGATCATATCGCCCCTCACTCTACATCACTCGAGGGAGTGCAAATTAAGATACTTTAACCTGTCTCTGTATTGGCGGTTCCTAATGCCCGGGATTAGCCTCGTCATTCTCTTCTGAAATCTTTCTCGGGATTCTATATCCATCTGTGGAACTAAACCGCGCAATCCAAGTGAGATCTCACAAGCGCTAGATATGGTTTTAGGATAACCCCACTAGTCTTGTAACTAATACGCCTTTGTATGAGCCCAAGTACTTTGTTAGCCTTGTTTCGAGCAAATAAAACATTGTTGTCTTGGTTTAAGATTCTTACTTTTCATTACTCCCAAGTCTTTCTCACAGTCGGATTTCTGTATAACAACGTTGTTCATCTGATATGTTTTTTTATTTACATCTCACAGACCAAGTACTTTACATTAGTCCACATTAAATTTCATCTGTCATTTTTCAGACCATGCGAATTTTTTTTTTAGATCTTCCTGTTGTTTTGCGGTTTCCTCGTCAGATTTAATTACTTATGTTGCTGTCTACGCCTATATCTATGTTGTTTATATATATAATAAATAGTAATGGTTCAAGTTCTGAGCCTTCGGGCACTCCACTCGTGACGTTACCCCAATCGGATTTAGTGCCGTTTATGCTTACTCTCTGTTTCCTGTCCTGTAACCACGCCCTAATCCATTTTAGAATATCTCGCTTTTCGTATTAGTCTTTCGTGAGGGACTCTGTCGAAGGCTTTGCTAAGGTCGAGGTATACCAGATCATAATCGTGTCCATCATCCATTGATTCGAAAACAGTTGAAAACAATGTTAATAGATTTGTCAGACATGAACGCCCACTTGTGAAGCCATGTTGGGAATCATTGATCAACTTGTGCCTCTTCAGGTGATTTCGAATAGAGTTTAAAATTATTGCTTCCAGCAACTTGACTACAATTGAAGTTAAACTGATTGGACAGTGGTTAGAGGATAGTGATCTATCCCCCTTCTTGGAAGCCGGTCTCTCATTCGCTAACCTCCAGGATTCTGGTACTACACCCGTTTTTAATGACATGTTAAACAAATTTGTTAAGGCCATACTAAGCTCTTCCTTACATTCGCTTAATCTATTTTCTTCACTATCTTTGTATATAGTCGGTGCCTCGGGTATCAAGTTTATATTTTCGGTGGTGAAAACTGTTGAAAAATATCTGTTCAGATTACTGCTCATTTCTCCGTTGTCATCCGTTAGCCTGTCGGTATCTGACTGTATGGGCCAATCAAAAGTTAATTTTTTTTAAGTAATTTTAACTGCTGGTTATTTAATATTTTCGGTAGAAGTGTATTTAAGGGTCACACTCTTATTACTGATTTGTTTTCTTAACAATGTCCACTTAAACCTTTGTTGTTGTTGTGATGCATAAAATGCCAATCTAGTGGGGGTGAAAGGGAAAAAAAGACCGATCCCACTTATGAAATAACAGGCAAGCCGTGACCTCCCACAATCTGTCATCAGTGAGGTTAAGAGCAGTTATTTCAGTGGATGATACACTAATCCCTTTCGTAATGTTTAGCAGAAGAAAAAAGAACTAGGTAATTGTTAAATTTTGGTCTGCCAGCTTATATCTTAATATTTTATGACAACCGTGACAGTTTGTAAAGCAGACCAACCACATCATCAACCTAACCTAACCCATATGCTAATAGTTCTCTGGTATATAGTTATGGTTAGGTTAAGTTTAATTGGTTGCTGTTGTCTAATTTGCTCCAATGGTGTGGTTTTTATACTAGTATTTAACATTCCCATCACCAGTCTTACATTCTGTATATGACAAACAAAAGCAATAAACATGTTAATGAGAACTAGCAAAAGAATGTCAATAAATAAAGCGGCGGTACTAAAATGAAAAAAAATTTTCCTCAGAATAATTGTCTAAATATAATCTATATATTTTTTAATGGTTCGACACCATTATACCAAAAATATTATTATTTACAGTTTTCAGTGTTGTTTGCCTTCGAAATAAATAATCTATGTATATTCTCTTGACCTTCAACAGTGACATTGACCTCGGGTATGTGATGTTGCTCACTGTGTTGAAATCGTCCTCAGTAGTACCATTACCTTATTGATAACGAACAATAACCCCGCGTAAGGTTAACTGGAATGTAGTGGTAAGAGGAATGTCTCGTACTATCCGCACACTCACGTTAAATACTATTTTATTTAATAAAAATTATCTGCAGATAAAGTGATTAAATCTCTCAGCCTCGCCAGCTGTGGTTCTCAAACTTTATCGCATGATGACTCCTTTTGCTTTTTAACAAACCCTCATGGCGCCTCCTCCTCCTCCCCCCCTTCATATTTAAAAATACATTTAATCAACTTTTAATCAATTTTACACCTTGTAATCCTATTTATAATGCTTTCAAGATCAATTAATTTTTATTTATTTTATCCACGTATCGTTCATATGGGGAAGATTAAAATACAGGTATACTAAGACAAAAAAATAATGTTACACAGTTTTATTGAAAAGTTCCTTGTAAAATATGTCGGTACACTGTATACAGGTATATTTTCTTCACATGACCTCAACCCCCCACCCCCTCGTGTGGGGTCCAATGAGAACATAACATAAGAAAATAAGGAGTCTGCAATAGGCCGGTTGGCCTGTTCATGGCAGCTCCTGTCGAGAGTTACTACCACTCTCTATCATCCATGAATCTATCTAGCCTCCTTTTAAAATTTTCCAGTATTCCAGCACTTACTACAGAGTTGCTAAGCTTGTTCCACTCGTCCACCACCATATTTGTGAACCAGTTCCTTCCTATCTCCCTCCTAAACCTAAACTTATCCAACTTAAATCCATTGCTACGAATCCTATCCTGCTCGGATATTATAAGAACTTTATCTATATCCCCTTTATTGATTCCTTTCACCCACTTAAATACTTCTATCATATCTCCCCGCACTCTTCGTCTTTCTAGGGAATGCAAGTTTAGTTTCTTTAACCTATCTTGAGATGGAAGTTTTCTAAGTCCCGAAATCATTTTCGTCATTCTTCGCTGCACCGACTCCAGTGAATTGATATCCATTCTGTAATAAGGGCACCAGAACTGAACCGCATAATCGAGGTGCGGCCTAACTAGCGCAAGTTATAGTTGCAATAAGACCTCTGCACTCTTGTTACTTACACTTCTAGATATAAAACCTAATACTCTGTTTACCTTATTTCGAACATTAACGCACTGTTTTCAAAGACGTAGGTCCTGGCTTACAAGTACCCCTAAGTCTCTTTCACAAGTCGACTTCTCTAGGTTGATGTTAAGTCTTTATACATTGACAGTATTTGTTCTTCCAATATTAAGTACGCTGCACTTGTTGGTGTTGAATTTCATTTGCCATTTTTCTGATCACTCCTGCAGTTTATTTAAATCCTCCTGCAGTGCATTTGCATCCTACCCTGAATTAATCTGCCGCCCTATTTTGGTGTCATCCGCAAACTTGCTTATGTCACTGCTGATCCCAGTCTCTAGATCAATGATGTCAGCGCTGGAAGACTTACTGCTTGGGTGTTTCACTTTGATATTCTCAATTACTTTCAGTCTCAGGATATCTTTATATCTAATCCTTCTTGGTAAAATAGCTTAGGATGTTGAATGATAGTTAAGGAGGCCACTAGGTAGTTCATGGTGCGTCCCGAGACAGGCCAGGGGTGAATGTAAACATGAGAATGGTGAGAGTTAGGTAGTTTGGAAATACATTTACATTGATATTTCGGTTGAGAAATAGACTTTATAATGCTTTCTTATTATCACCACGCAGGAATTCATTTACTTGTATTGTGTACGGTACGTAAATACATATTTCAATGTGCATCGCTATATTTATAGTTGAAATATCAGAATGCAGGCTATGTTTGACAGCGTCGTATATAACTAGAGATCATATACACACAAATGTATAATCATACACTTTCACCGCATGGGAAATAGTGTACATGTACTGTGTACATAAACATGTACTTGGGTTTATTTATGTATGATTGGCGTTGTTTTAATCAGTGTTACATAGAGCAGCAGTGTTTGTACCCAGTTATCATACGTAAACATCTGGATTATCATACGTACATTTATTCAATTTTATACATAATCACGATGAACGGACGCTGCGGCGAGTATAATGATTAGACTGGTTAGGTTAGGCTCTGCTTTTTGTCGTCAGCTTCCTCGAAATTTACGAAGCTAAACCATCTAGGGCAGAAACGTCACTCATGCACTTGAATTTATGCAGCCGTAAACACACACACACACACACACACATCCATGTGTCGTGGAAAGAAAACATCATAACGGAAAACATTTTGGGAGTCTGTGACCGGTATATACTGTAGCTCTTATGGGCCATGTGGTGAAATGGTCAGCATGCAGGGTGAAACTATGGGCAAGTTTCTTTACGCCATTTGCCTCTGTCTACCCAGCAGTAATTGGGTACCTGGATGTTAATCAATTTGCGAATCGTACTCCGGGGTAATGGTTAGCCAGTGCAGTTGGCAAGTTGTCCGGTCTTCCCGGACTATTCCTTGACACTGGGTCATACAACTCGTTAACTTAGGATGTGGTTGTTGTGTTGGCGACAGCTTCTACACCTTAAACAAATTCACGCTTCGGTGGCCCTTGGGTCGACCATCCCCGTTACACGAGGGGCAACCATTATCCATTATAGAGGAACAAAGCTTAAAGATTGAAAAAAAAAACACCGTTCCCACTTTTCATTTGTTCAATACATGTTAAAATAATCACCACCATCAAAATAAACTAGACTCCATTTTTCCCAAGTATTGTTGCCACCAAAACAACCTTTGTGTGTGTGTGTGTGGCGTCGGAACTTTATGAAGCAATTATCTGTTAGAAGTCTATAATTTCACGTACAGTCTCCAGCAATATGTCTTCTCTTACATGATCATTAAGAATTTAGCCCACCAAATCATACATGTTTGGACCGACTATGATAATTTAATCAGTTTTCCGTTCCCTCACATGAACTGTATCATTCTTCATTTGCAAGTTTTGAACAGATAGGATCATGATGATGGTGTTAGGTGCTATTGAGTGATTTATGTGACCTTTTTTGTGGTAATATATTAATCTTATGTGAACTGGAATATTTAACTTAAAACTTTATTTCAAGTTGGTTCTGGTGTGGGGATGATTACTATGAACCAGCAAGGGAAACAGTGGCAGGGAGCGAGTATTATGATATAGCGAACAATAATAATAATAATAAAATTATTACATAAATTTATATATTTAAAGTTAAAGTATAAAAGTACATAATATATATTAGCACTTCTTGATAATAATTACACAGATAACATTAATGAAACATAACATCAGTCGTTTCCTGCTACACTGGTATCACAATTGGTCTTTGTGTATCTCATTCGTTGAATGTTCGCCTCGCCATGAATGGTCCCGGGTTTCAATTCT